>NC_134783.1:59532446-59564946 GCF_046742065.1 Oratosquilla oratoria
TAATGGACTATATAGTCGTAACCAGAAGAGTAGGGAGAGTTTTGAATGTAGTTGTTCATAGGGGAGAGAGTGGGGGAAAATCAGATAACTTTTTGGTGGAAGGTAAGTTGAGAGTGGAAGATATATGGAGAAAGAGGAAAAGGACAGAAGATAGGGAGGTGCTTTGAGTAAACTCATTAAATGAGAAAGAAAAGGAGAAGGGATACAACAAAAAGCTGAGAGA
Source organism: Oratosquilla oratoria (assembly GCF_046742065.1). Taxonomy (NCBI): domain Eukaryota; kingdom Metazoa; phylum Arthropoda; class Malacostraca; order Stomatopoda; family Squillidae; genus Oratosquilla; species Oratosquilla oratoria. The sequence continues at coordinate 59,532,670 of NC_134783.1, forward strand.
AGAATGGGAGGGAGTGAAGAATAGAGTAGAACTAAGAGTGGAGGAGGAATGGGAATGTTTCAAGGAGGGAAAGGTGTGCAAAGATGGTGTATGGAACAAGGAGGATGGGAGGAAATAGAAAGAAGGGTAGTGATTGGTGGGATGATGAAGCAAAGAAGGTTGCAAAATAGGACAAGAGAATCATATAAGGGGTACAAAGAAAAGAGAAAAGAAGTAAAGTATGAGATAAAGAAGGCAAAAAGGAGAGCAGATGTGAAATGGGGTAAGAGTACGACAGAAATTTTTGAAAGTAATAAAAAGACATTTTGGAAGGAAATTAAGAGAGGAAGAGGAGGTGAATCAAGTAGAGAAGAAAAGGTAAAAGGTACAGATGGAAAGATGATAATGAGAGAAACAGCAGTAAGAGGAAGATGGGCAGAGTATTTTAGGGAGTTGCTAAATGTAAAGAAGGATAGGAAGAGAAAGGTAGTTGTAGTGGGAAGCACTAAGAAAATGACAATGATGAATGAGGAAAATAAAGGAGAAATAAGAAAAGATGAGGTGAAAGCAGTTATTAAGATGATGAGAGCAGGTAAGGCACCTGGGTTAATGGGTATCATGCAGCTTGTCTAAAAAAGGGAGGTACAGTGATGGTGGACTAGCTGGTGAGGTTGTTTAATGTTTGTCTAAAAGAGGGTGGAGTGCTGGAGGGCTGGAGGAGTACATGTATAGACAAAAGGGGACAAGTGTGAGAGTAGTTTCAGAGGGAGTTTGCTGAGTGTAGTTAGGAAGGCTTATGGGAGGGTTTTGATTGAGAGGCTTAGGAGAGGAACAGAGGGAGTAATTGGTGAGGAACAGTGTGGGTTTAGGACAGGTAGGGGTTGTGTGGATCAGATTTTTGTGGTAAGGCAGATATGTGAGAAAGCATTAGGAAAAGGCAAGGATGTTTTTATGGCCCTTATGGATTTGGAATAGGCATATGACAGGGTAGACAGAAAGGCACTGTGGGAGGTATTGCAGATATATGGGATAGGAGGAAAGCTGTTAAGAGCAGTCAAGAGTTTTTATGAGAGTAGTAGAGCCTGTGTTAGAATTAGAAATGGAGAGAGTGAATGGTTTGAGGTAAAGGTGGGACTTTGCCAGGGATGTGTTATGTCACCATGGCTGTTCAATTTATACATGGATGGGGTGATGCAAGAGGTAAATGCAAGGGTAATGGGCCAGGGATTGGAGATGGTTAAAGAAAATGGAGAAAAATGGGAGATAAGCCAGTTGTTTGCTGACAACACTGCACTTGTAGCAGGATCAGAGGAGGGATTAAGGAAGTTAGTGATGGAGTTTAGGAAGGTGTGCAAAAGAAGGAAGTTGAAGATAAATGTGGGTAAAAGTAAGGTGATGAGGTGTACAAGGGGAGAGGATGGCAGCAAACTGGAAGTGAGTATTAAGGGAGACTGGAGGAAGTGGATAGCTTTAAATACTTGGGTATGAATGTGGCGGGAAATGGAGTAGTGGAGGTGGAGGTAGAATGTAGATTGAAAGAAGCAAGTAAATGCCTTAGGGGATTAAAAAGTGTAATGAGAAATAGACATTTGGTAATGGATGCTAAGAGGAGATTATATGAAGGGGTGATTGTGCCAATAGCACTATATGGTGCAGAAACATAGAACATAAGAGTGGAAGAGTTTAAATGTGTTTGGTAGGGGTTACTTGGCTGGATAGAGTGAGAAACAAGGAGGTGAATAGGAGAGTGGGGATGTAAAGGGAGTTGGGAGATAGGATTGATGAAAGAGTATTGGGATGGTTTGGACACATGGAAAGAATGAGTGAGGAAATATTGGTAAAAGAAGTGTGGAAAGCAGAAGTGAAGGGAGTCAAGATTAGGGGACAATCAAGGATGAGATGGATAGATGGGGTAAAAGGGGCATTAGGAAAGAGGGGAATGTCCTTGGAGAAAGGAAAGGAAAAAAACAGAAGATAGGGGTGAATGGAGAATGATTGTGTATGGATGATGCTGTGGTGCATGGAAGAGAGTAGGTGGGGGATGGGGAGGTGAGGAAATTCATGTGAATAATTATATGTTGCCTGAAGGGATTTCTCCTTGTCTTCTTCTCTTTTTCTGCATGAAGGGATGGAGATTGGGGGGTTGCCAATTAAATGAAGTGGCCTTGCTGTGGATGTGCTGTGTCTTGCTGCATTGCTTCTGACCCAGGGCAATGAGCGAGATGGAGGCATGACCTGTTATCCATGAGTCGAGAAAAGAGGAAGGGGTAGTAAATGGGAGTTGAGTATGTGGGGATGAAATGGGTGGGAGTGGATTTATGGCTTTGACTTTGGCTATCTCCCTTGTAATGGGGAAAAAACCCTTGGTATATGCATGTATTCTTATTATTATTGCTATTATCATTATTATTATTATGACTGTTATGATTGTCATTATTATTCTTGTTATTACTATTATCATTATCATTGTTATTCTCATTGTAATTATAACTGTATTATTAATATTACTGTTACTATTATAATTCTTATTCTTACTAATATTACTATTATCATTATTATTCTTATTAATATTTCTGTTACTATTCTTATTACTATTACTATTATCAACAATATTCTTAATACTATTACTATTATCAATGTTATTACTGTTACTATTATCATTCTTATTCTTATTATTATCATTCTTATTACTATTGTTATTAAAATTATCATTATTATTAATACCATTATCATTCTTATCATCAACACTATTATCATTTTCATTCTTATTATTATTACTATCATCAATACTATTATCATTATATTTTTTATTCTTATTATTATAACTATTATTATTATTATTCTTATTATTGCTATTATAATTTTTGTAATTAATATCATTATTATTCTTATTTTAATCAATAACATTATTATTTTTGTTATAATCACTATCATTATTGCTATTACTGATATCATCATCATTACTGTTTTCCTCATCATTAATCATCATTACTGTTATATTTACATACAGTATATAGATATATATGTACATACATATATATATACACTGCTTCTGACCCAGGGTGGTGGGCAGGGTGCAGGGATGACCCGTCATCCAGGAGGTGCTCAGATGAGAGGGAGGGTGGGAGGGGTGTGGAGTGTATTTAGGGATGAAATGGGTGGGAGTGTTTTTGTGCCTTTCTCTTTTTGGCTACCTCCCTTGGAAGGGGGAAAAAGCCTTGGTATATGTATGTATGTATATATATATATATATATATATATATATATATATATATAAATATATATATGTATGTATATATATATATATATATATATGCATATATATATCTATATATATATATATACATGCAGGAACCTCATTTCACCATGGGTAACAAAATGCAAGAAGAACCACTGGAGAAAATCAAGCAGTAGATCTTTTGTGTATTGCATCTTCAGACAAAGTACAGGAAATAGAAATTAGAAGAGCATTTCTACAGACAGTAACATAAAAACAAGGGATGTGTAAAGCTGTAACTAAGTTGAGCCTCCACCTCTCTCCATGCCTCATTCCCGCAGATAATCAGTCTGGGGGGGAATTATCTTATGACTAATTCTGTGATCAATTTGTCACATTTGAAATGCCCATAAGTTAAGTTCATATTTTTGTTATATGTACCAGAAATAAGGCACGATTCAATTACATTTCTTTCTAAAAAGTTTTTAGATTTTGCTAAAATCTTGGAACCCTCCCAATCAATGTGATGGTCATGAATGGCTTTGTGTTGAAAAAGACCATTGTTTGACTGGGCTGTCTTAACACTGTATGTATGTTGAGAGATCCTGGTTTTAATTTCTTTCCCTGACTGGCTGATGCAGAAAACATCACTTTTTAAAAGGAGCCTTTTAAATCACACCTGAATTGGTGGGGGGGGGATACTGTTTTTGATGAAGTGCTTTTTAACCGAGTTATCATATTTAAATGTAATTTGGACATTAATACTTTTTTAAGAATGGGGATAATGTTAATGAAATTTTCATGATATAGTAATACAAGGGTCTTTGTTTTTGCTTGATTTTCTGGTTTGTTGTTTGGTCAATTGAAAAACTTTTTCTTAACTGATAGATGGCATTGGATAAGAATGTTGTTTGCGTATTTATTTTTTCTTACCAATGTATTGGGTATTGTTCAGTTCTTCCTCCAAAAATTCAGGATCTAAAATCCTATAAGCTATACGGTACATAGACATGAAAACTGATTTTTTAATAATAATATGATTGGAATAGAAATGAACATTTGACATAATGTTAGTAGGTTTTCTATGTACTTTAGTCTTAATGTTATTATCATCCCTAATAATTTCTAATCCAAGAAAGGGTGTGTATTATTCATTTCAACTTCATGAATGAATTTGATCGATGGAACTAATGAATTCAGTTTAAGGAGAAATTCTGCCATGGAAAGAGATTTTGACCAGAAACATAAAATATCATCAACATACCAGAACCAAATAATATTTCTTTCTTTGATGGAGGTAAGAAGGTGGGTTTAAAAAAAAATCCATATAGGTATTGGCTAATAAATGGGACAATGGATTGCCCACAGCTAAACCAAAATTTTGGGGGTAACGTTTCCCTTCAAACATGAAAGAGGAGTTTTCTACACACAACCTAATGAGGTTGATGACATTTTCTTTAGAAAGACCATCAATTCTGTCACTTAAGATGTTGGATAAAAATGTTAATACATCATCAATAGGGATTGAAGTAAATAAGGATTTTATATCAAAAATGATGAGTTGATAAGGATATTTAACATGAAGGAATTTTAACTTTTGTACTAAGTCTAAACTATTCTGAATGAAATATTCAGAAATAGTGCCAACCAGTGGGGAATTAGTTACAAGCCATTTAGAAAGGTTGTAAGTAGCTGAGCCTATGGAACTTATGATGAATCTGATGGGATGGTTAGGTTTATAGGTTTTGACAAGTCCATACATGTAGGGCATGGAGGAGTTTTGAACTGAAAATTACTTGATGAGGTCTTCCCTTCCTTTCAGATGAAAAACCTTACTAAGTTTTTCAGTAGGATATTTTTTAACTTCACAGTACATGGCAGGATCTTTAAGTAGATCAAGAACTTTATCTTGGTAGTCACTTTTGTTCATAATAGATAAGGCATTGCTTTTGTCTGCCTTGGTGATGTGCAAAGAGGTGTCTAACTTTTCCCATGCTTTTACAAACCTGATGGGTACAGAATTGTTGGATTTCTTGAAGATTGCACCATACAAAATACCCCCAAAAATATCACTGTTCTCACTTGACTGTTTTTCTATTTGAAACAAGGATCTACCAATTTTCACTGGGATTTTTCTTTTCCCATGTGAAAAGGAAAAACCATAGCCTAAAGCACATAAAGTTTCACAAACCAAACCTTTGGAAGACAGATTGATAACACACTCAGTGTCCTTGTGTTTGTTCCAGTAGCTGTTTTTGATTAGTCCTTTTAGTTTATTTTCATGTCTCCTTTTCTTGGATTGGATTACTTGAGTGAGACATTGGCAGGAAAGACAGAACACTAGTTATTGAAGATCTGGTGTGAGCATGTTGATCAGGCATTGTTTCCTGGTGTTTGAATTTCTAAACTTGATTGAAGTTTCTTCTTTGGAGGATTCAGTGGATCTTTTTAAAATTTAAATTTCAAAATTCCTAAATGTCTGTCTAAGTTGACCATATGATATGGAAGAAGAGACTTGGGGGTCATATGTTCATCTATATATTGCTTGAGTAAATGTGACAATTCCTTTGCTCTGTGTGCACTAAATAGAGAAGATAAAGATTCTTGATAGGGTAAATGAAGACTAGGGTTAGTGTTGAGGGCATATGTGGTATCCATATCTGCAGGAACCTCACTTTGCTGTGGGAAAAAATGCAAGAAGAACTGCTGGAGATAATTAAACAGTAGATGGTAAGACCTTTTGTGTATTACATCTTCAGACAAAGTACAGAAAATAGAGATTACAAGAGTATCTTATACAAACAATAACACAAGAACAACAGATGTGGAAAGCTATAACCAATCTGAGGCTCCACCTCTCCTAGTGCCTCATTTCCTTGCATAATCAGTCTGGGAGGAATTGTCTCATGACTAATTCTGTGATCAATTTGTTACATTTGAATTGATGATAAGTTAAGTTCACATTTTTGTTTTAAGTACCAAAAATAAGGCACATTTCAATTACATTTCTTTCTAAAAAGATTTTAGAATTTGCTAAAATCTCAGAACCCTCCCAGTCAATTTCTTCTTAATGTATATTCATGAGCACCATCTATCAAATTCACTCATGAAGTTGAAATTAATAATAAACTCCCTTTCTCTTGGATATAGAAATTATGAGAGATATTTATAACATTAAAACTAAAGTATTATATCAGACCTCGCCCAACATGACTTCACCCTGCATGAAATTTCATGTTTACACAAATAAAGATATCCCAGCATTTGCCAAACATGACCATGATTTATGATAGCACGATGTGAACAGCCTGCCTGGTTGTGTTGTGCACCAGTGTCTGGAGAGGGTCTGGGAACCTAATCTATTTTCTGCCATAAGGTCTATTATTCACCCAACATGAATTTTTTCCTGCACGACAGCTAAGGAACATAACACTTGTGTTCAGTGAGGTCTGACTGTATAGAAAACCTGCCAACATTCTGTCAAATATTAATTTCTATTCCAATCATCATATTATTGTTAAAAAATCAGTTTTCATTTCCATGTACCTTAAAGCTTATAAGATTTCAGATACTGAATTTTTGGAGGAAGAACTGAACAACATCCAATATATTGGTAAAAAAATTAAGTACACAAACAACACTCTTATCCAATGCCATGTATCAGCTAAGAAAAAGTTTTTCAATGGACCAAAGAACAAACCAGAAAATCAATAAAAAAACAAAGACCCTTGTACTATCGCATCATGAAAATTTAATTAATGTCATTCCCCTTCATAAAAAAATTAATGTCCAAGATTATATTTAAATATGATCACACAGTTTAAAAATACTTCATTAAAAACAGTCCCCCTAACAATTCAAGTATGGTTTATAAGGTCCCTTGTAAAAAATGTGACATGTTCTACATTGGCCTGTTACGGAAAGAAATTAAAACCAGGATCTCTCAACACAAATACAGCATTATAACAGCACAGTCAAACAATGGTCTTTTTCAACATGAAGCCATTCATGATCATCACATTGATTGGAAAGATTCCAAGATTTTAGCAAAATCTAAAAACTTTTTAGAAAGAAATGTATTTGAATCATGCCTTATTTCTGGTACTTATAACAAAAAGATGAACTGATCAAATGCGACAAATTGGTCACAGCATTGGTCATAAGACAATTCCTCAAAGATTGATTATCCAAGAGAATGAGGCACAGATAGAAGTGGAAGCTTAGCTTGGTTACAGCTTTCTACATCCCACCTTGTTTTTGTGTGATATTTTGTACAAAAACTTCTTGTAATCTCTATTATTTGTACCTTGTCTGAAGATGTAATACATGAAAGATCTTACTGTCTACTCTTTAATTTTCTCCACCAGTTCTTGCATATACAGTATATACATATATATATGTATATATATACAGTACATACATACATATGTATATATATATATATATGTATATACATATATATATATATATATATATATTTATATATATATTTATATATCTAAGTCTAAATAAAAATATTCTTCTAAAAAATGCTGTGGAAGTCGGGGACAGGTGGTATTATGGTGACACTTTGTCCTAAAAATATTCTTGAAAAAGTGCTTGGGTAAGTTGGGGTCAGGTGGTATTCTTCTTCTTCTTCTTCTTCTTCTTCTTCGCGTTCCTCTTCTTCTTCTTCTTCTTCTTCTTCTTCTTCTTCTTCTTCTTCGCGTTCTTCTTCTTCTTCTTCCTCGCGTTCTTCTTCGCGTTTTTCTTTGCGTTCTTCTTCTTCGCGTTCTTCTTCCTCGCGTTCTTCTTCGCGTTCTTCATCGCATTCTACTTCGTGTTCTTCTTCGCGTTCTTCTTCCTCGCGTTCTTTGCGTTCTTCTTCGCGTTCTTCTTCGTGCTGGGGATCCCGTGTTGGGGTTCCGCCCCGAGGCCGAGGTCGAAGGGGAAAACGAGGGAATAGAGCGCGGAGGAAGAAGCCCGCGGCTTTTATATATATATATATATATATATATGTATATATGTATATATATATATATATATATATATATTGTCTATGTATAAATACATATATATATATATATAATATATATATGCATGTATATATAAATATATATATTATGAATATATAATATAGATATATATATATATACATATATATATATATAGATAGATATAAATATATATATATATATATATAATATAATATATATAAATATATATATATATATATATATATATATATATATATATATATATATATATAAATATATATATATATAAATATATATACATATATATATATATATGTATATATTTATTTATATATATATATGTATGTATCTATATATATATACCATATATATTATATATATATATATATATATATATATATATATATATATATATATATATATGTATGTATATATATGTATATATATGCAAAAAGAACCGGTGGAAAAAATTAAAGAGTAGACAGTAAGATCTTTCATGTATTACATCTTCAGGCAAAGTACAGAAAATAGAGATTACAAGAGTATTTTATACAAACAATAACACAAGAACAACAGATGTGGAAAGCTGTAACCAAGCTGAGCCTCCACCTCTATCCGTGCCTCATTCTCTTGGATAATCAATCTGAAGGGAATTGTCTCATGACCAATTCTGTGACCAAATTGTCACATTTGATCAGTTCATATTTTTGTTATAAGTACCAGAAATAAGGCATGATTCAAATATATTTCACCCTTAAAAGTTTTCCTTCGCTATTCGATGGTTTAGTATCCGATATTTTGTTTATACACTCCTTTCGAATTGATACCACTCGCTAGTTTTTCGATGTAGGCGCTCGATTATACGATCACCAAATCGTAAACAAACCCACCGCGATCGCAGCGCCACCTATGCCTCGTCGGCCACCCATCGAAACTCGTTCTCGCTCTTTATTCAGTTGTGTTTACTCCTTCGGCCCGTGTATCAGTGTATAGCTGTCGATGACGAGTCCAACACGTGATCCAAGGTGGATGAAGATGGTATGAATGAATTGCTACAGTCCCATGATAAGCCACTCAGCAATGAAGATCTGATGGTGTTGGAACAAGAACGAGCTCTCCATGGCGATGATGATGATGATGATGCGCCCCAGGGAGGACTTGACATCAAAACACTTTGTGAGGTGTTCTCTGGCCTGGATGCAATCATCGAAAAAAAAATAAAGGAAAAGGACCCAGACCCAGCACGAACTGGAATAGTTGCTTATAACGAGAAGCAAGCCTTAAAATCTACAAAGATATATTCGAGCCCCCCCCCCCAAAAAAAAAAAAAAAGGCAAGGTAAACCACCATTTTCGGTTTCATCAAACCTGGCGCTCCCTGCATCAACTCATCCAGACACCCCTCCGCCACCTCTCCAGTCTACGTCTGGCGCTCTTCCGTCCACCTCTGTTGCCCAGGATTCATCAAGCCACTTCTAATGACAAGGAGAAGGCTTCCTCTGGATTTTAGTAAGACTAGCCATGAAAGTTATGCGCGGTGCGGTATCGTTTAACTAGTGGCTAGTGGGGTTCTACAGAGCCTCTTTTTCTGCTCTTTCCAGTGGATATAGACCTACCAGGGAAATCAATGCATAAAAAAGTAACGCGTCTGTAAAACTACCTATTTGGATGGCGTGGACAATTGTTGTATATCTCTCAATACAGGCTAGGCCAAGGCTACTCTCCCCATTAAATTAGATCTTATTGAAACTTAGATTCGCTATCCGATCGTTCGTTATTCAATCTGGTTTTCAAGTGTAGTGGGGGAAACCTGTATATGTATATATACATATATATATCTAATATATATATATACATATATACATATATATATATATATATATATATATATATACATGTATAGAGATGTATATATATGTATAAATATATATATATGTATATATATATATACATATACATATATATATATATATTGTAGATTTCGGGCGCAGATTCTCACTAATACACACGACAACATTTTGACACTGAGATATATATATATATATATATATATATATATATATATATATATATATATATATATATTTTACTGAGATTTTTCTATTTTCCTCACAGATCTCATTTCAGGGGGGTGGGCAAATACAAGCCTTCCATAGTCTTTCATATTTAACTGACGTTTCGACTTCAGGGAGTCACCTTCAGAATCTTATACAAGATTTAAGTCACAGTCTTACACAGCTACATAATACACAATTGACAATTTTGTACAGACAACTTGGAAACGCTGAAAGGATCGTGTCGACTTGTGTAGGCGGACACTTCGACCTTCCCCTCCCCTTCCTGAACGAAGTGTCCGCCCACGCAGGTCAACACGATCCTTTCAGCGTTCCCAAGCGGCCTATACTTAAATCCATGTTGTCTGTACAAAATTGTCAATTGTGTATTATGTAGCTGTGTAAGACTGTGACTTAATTCTTGTATACAGTATACATATTTGTATACACACACACACACACATATATATATATATATGTGTGTGTGTGTGTGTGTGTGTGTGTGTGTTTACCTAGTTGTATTTTACGGGAAGGGGAGCTATGCTCGTGGTGTTCCGTGTCCACATCTCGTTTTATCTAGACCTTTCAAATTCGTGTATCGTTTTTGCATATACCATATTTTTATGTAATTTGTTCCAAATGTCTCTTATCCTGTGGGGAAAGCTGTTCTTTTTCAGGTCTCTTCTATAATTGTCTTTCTTGATTTTCTTTTCCGTGTCCTCTTGTATCTCTACTATCCCATTTTATTAGATCCTCTCTATCAATAGTTTCCACGCCTTTCATGATTCTATAAATGGTTATCAAGTCTCCTCCCTCTCTTCTTTGCTCCAATGTCTGTAGCTCAAATTCTGCCAGCCTCTCCCCATACGATAGTTCTGAGAGCGTTGGTGTCAATTTCGTAATTGCTCTTTGTATTCTTTCAAGTTTTGTTATCCATCTTTTTGTAGTGACCACGTCGTCGCTGCATACTCCAATCTTGGTCTTATCAAAGTGATTAGTATTTTCTTCACCATTTCTTCACCCAGGTATGTAAATGCCACTTTGATTGTTCTTATTAAATTATAAGTTTCTCCAAAAATTTTGTTTATATGTTTCTCTGGGGACATATTCATAATAATGACTCCCAGGTCCTTCTCATTTTTCCATTGTTTTATTTCTTCCACTCCCAATTTATATGATCCCACTATTCTTTTTTTGCTTCTTCCAAATTCCATTATGCTACACCTCTTAATATTGAATTCCATCTTCCACTTCCTACTTCATTCCTATACTTTATTGAGATCACTCTGTACCGACTCACAATCTTCTTCAGTGTTTACTTTTTTCAACAGTTTTGCATCGTCCGCAAAGAAGCTTATATAACTTTCAATTCCTTTATCCATATTAATAAATATAGCAAACATTATTGGGGCCAAAACTGTTCCTTGTGGAACTTCACTAATCATTTCATCCCAATTAGAATGTTTGTCTCTTATCACCACTCTCATTTTTCTTTCATGCAAGAAGTCTTCCATCCACTTCAGTAGTTTGTTCTGTATTCCTCCTGCAGTTTCTAATTTCTTTAGCAACTTCTTATGTGGCACCTTATCAAAAGCTTTTTTCAGGTCTAGAAATGCACAATCAGCCCATCCATCTCTTGTATTATATCTATTAGTCTTGAATAGAGATATATCAAGTTTGTGACACATGATCGTCCTTGTCTAAATCCAGATTGCCTTGGGTTTAGTACATTATTTTTTTTCCAAATGCCTTACCCATCTATTTTTGATCATTCTTCCACAAATTTTAACTACCGTACTTGTAAGAGAGACCGGTCTATAGTTAGTAGGGTCTTCCTTGTTTCCCCCTTTATATATTGGTACTATATTTGCTCTTTTCCAATCTTCTGGAACTTTTCCTTCTCTCAATGAACTGCTTATTAGACTATGTATTTTGTCTGTTAGTTCGTTCCTGCATTCTCTCAAAATCCAGTTTGCTATTTCATCTGAACCATGCAATTTTCTGACATCGAGATTATTCAAGTAATTCATTATTTCTTTCCTTGTTACTTCTATCTCTTTCATAGGGGGATTTTCTCCTCCCACTCGACATCTCTAAAATACTTGTTCATAATTTCAGCCATATTGTGTATTCAATTCCTCCTTGTCGTAGTTTCACTAATTCTTTTTTGTTTTTTAGTTTGTTGTCTACATATCTATAAAATAGATTTGGTGGATCTTTACATTTTTCTATGACATCATTTTCGTATTTTCTCTTTTCTTCTCTGCGCACTTGTACATATTGATTTCTATAACCAGTATATATTTTCCATTTTTCAGGTCTTTTGTATTTCTTCCATTATATCCAAGCTTTAACCCTTTTGTCTTCTAACTTCTTACATCTTTTGTTGTACCAACATTTTATATATCCTTTTTCTTGTTTTTGTCTTGGAACATACTTTTCCACTCCTTCCTTATAATTTTTTGTCAAAATTTTCCATTTCTCTTCTACTGCTGTTTCCTCCTTGTGTATCCTTTCCCAGTCTGCTTTTTGAAAGAATTCTCTTGTCTTATCAAGATTTGTTTTTCCATACATCAATCTTACCATTCTATATTGTTCGTTTTTTCCCATGTATTTTTCTTAATTTAGTTCCAGTTCAACTAATATGTGGTCGTTTTTACTTAGTGGTGTCTTTTATTCAATTATGTCTTGTCCACTATTTCAGGTTCTGATGTGATTATTAGGTCCAGTCTCGATGGATCTTCCTCATTTATATACATAGTATTCTCTTGTATCCATTGTGTCATTGAATGTTCTATAATCACATCAAGTAGTACATTTCCCCATAGTTTGTATCCACCCTTCACTGTCATCAGATTTCTTCACAATTAAAGTCACCCATTATAACTATTCTTCCTCCATCTTCCATAATTTTATTTAGTGTTATCGTTGTGTCTTCTAACATATTTTTGAATTCTTTCACTTCCCACGAAGCCGTTTTAGGAGGCACATAATTTACCACAAGCTTCCTGCTCTTCTTGTCCCTGTCCTCTATTTCCATCATAATCATCATCACTCTATTCTTTCCATATGTAACATTCCTCACATTTATATCCTTCTTAGTCAGGAACATAACTCCACCACCTTGTCTTACTTCTCTGTTTCTAATCCAATAATTACATGCACCATGTCCTACACTGTTGGGTGGTAATGGACCTTTCGATTTTGTCTCTACGATTCCCATTATGTCAGGTTCCTTTTCCTTCATGTAATCATTCAGTTCATTCAAGCCTGTCATTAAGCCATCTATATTTGTGAAAGACACTTTTAATTTTCTGTTACCTCCATCCTGTTTTTTTATTCCCTTCTGTTTTTCTCTACTATGAACCATTCCTCACTTTCATATCCATTACTCTCCAATAGAATTTCTCTTTGTCTGACTGTTCTGTTCTCGTTTTTTCCCCCTTAGCTTCTAGTCTTTTTGTTTTCTCATCCTCTCTTTCCTCTTTATTCATTTTTTTTATCCATGCCTGTTTATATTGATAACTTTTTGCTAGTTTCCCTGTTCTGCTGTCATTTGTGACCTAAATTTAACCTTAATTGGTCCGGTCTTGTCCATATTATATTTCCCTAGTCTATATATTTCTTTAATTTCTTTCTCTATTGTTTACCTTCTGGAAATATTTTGATACCTTGTTTATTTTTTCTTCTCATCCCTTACCCTTGTAGTTCTATTTGGATTATGCTTCTCTTCCATTCCTAATATAATTATACTTTTTTTTTTATCTGCTTAGTGTCTTACTATATTCTCCTCTCTCATCACTTTAATAACTGTGTCCTTAGTGTGTTCCATCATCTGTTGTTTCACTATATCTCTAAATTCAATTTTGTTATCCTCATGGACTTTTTTTCAACCACTTACCTCTTTTGCTATGGACTCTATATTCTCTTTATTATTCCTCTTTGATTCCTCATTCTCATCCTTTGCTTCTCTTAACTGTCTTTATAATTTTTCTATTTCTTTAGTTGGGTTTTGATTCTCCTTGTTTAGTTCTTCCAGTTTTTAAACTCTTTGTGTAATCATTGGGAGTTGGCTAAATCCAACCTCACATGCTTCATTCATTTTTGTTAGTTTTTCCTCAAGACTTGCTAATCGGGGGAGGTTGTCATCTCCTCCCTCATTAAATCCATAGAAATATTTATCTCCACTTTCTATTGAGCTACCCTTATCTATATCTCTACTCTTAATTCCTTTACTTACTTGTTCGACATCAGCTGTGTCGTCTGCACATCTTTTATTGTTTACACCTCTTCTGACGCTTGAGGTTTGTTCATCCCCTTCCTCATTTCCTTCCATTTTCTTCAATAACGCCTCCCCTTCTCCTTTGTTTTTACCTGCCCACTACACCACAAGCTTTCCTCTTCCCTACTAACATAACACAGGTACTCCCTCGTCGATGAAATCCACGAATTTTTTTTTCGGGAGTTCCAATCTTCGCCGTTAATTCGACGATGTGTGTGTGTAAAAACACACGCACACACACACACACACACACACACACACACACACACACACACACACACACACACACACACACACACACACACACACACACACACACACACACACACACACACACACATATATGTATATATGAGCTCTGCACTCTCTTCTGGGAGGGAAATAGCTGTCGGTCATGAGTCCAACACGTGATCCAAGACCATGGTGAATAGTGAATCACACACACACACACACACACACACACACACACACACACACACACACACACACACACACACACACACACACACACACACACACACACACACACGTCGGTCGAAGTGACAACGAAGTTTGGACTCCGGAAAAATATACAATTTTCGTGGATATCAACGACGAGGGAGTACCTGTGTTGTATTGATAGGGTAGTGGGAAGGTGAAGAAAAAGGAGAAGGGGAGGAATTACTGAGGAAAATGGAAGGAATGAGGAAGGGGACGACTGGGCCCAGGAAATCAGACGGCATGTCAACAAGAGAGGGCCAGACGACAGTGGTGAAGTCGAAGGGATTAGTAAAAATGTAAAAAATTAGAAATATAGATAAGAGCAGCGCAATGGAACGTGAAGATAATTATTTCCATGGATTTAATGAGGAAGGAAATAACAACCTCCCCGACTATTAAATCTAGAGGAGAAACTAAAAGAAATGAACGAAACATGGGAAGTTAGGTTTAACCAATTAATGCTAGTTACCCAAAGAGTTTATAAACTGGAAGAACTAAAGAAGGAGAATCAAAACCTAACTAAAGAAATAGAAGAACTAAAAAGACAGTTAAGAGAAGTAAAGGATGAGAATGAGGAATTGATGAATAATAATAAAGAGAATAAAGAGTCCATAGCAAAAGAGGTAAGTGGTCGGAAAAAAAGTACAAGAGAACAATAAAATGGAATTTAAAGGTACAATGGAACAGCAAATGAAGGAACAAACTAAGGACACAGTTATTAAAGTGATGAGGGAGAAGGAGAATATAATAAGAGACTTAGCAGATAAAAAGAAATGTATAATTATATTAGGGATGGAAGAGAAGTATAATCCAAATAGGACTACAAGAATAAAGGAGGAAAGGGAAAAAGTAAATAAGATATTAGAAGTACTTCAAGAAGATGAACCACAAACAGGGAAACAAATAGAAGAAATATATAGAATGGGGAAATACAATACAGATAAGACCAGACCAATTAAGGTTAAATTCAGGTCACAAACAACAGCAGAGAATATATTAGCAAAAACAGGGAAACTAACAGACAGTGATCAATATAAACAGGTATGGATAAAAAGAGAAATGAGTAAAGAGGAGAGGATGAGAAAACAAAAAGACTAGACGGTAAGGAAAAAAAAACCAAGAACAGAACAGAGTCAGAAAAAGAGAAATTCTATTGGAGAGTAGTGCATATGAAAGTGAGGGAATTGTTCATAGCAGAGAAAAACAGAAGGGAAACAGAAAACATAACGGAAGTAGCAGAAAATTAACAGTCTTGCACAAATATAGATGGCATAATAACAGGCTTGAACGAACTGAATGATTACCCGAAGGAAAAAGAACCGGGCATGATGGGAATTGTAGTGACAAAATTGAAAGGTCCACTACCACCCAACAGTGTAGGACATGGTGCATATAATTATTGGATTAGAAATAGAGAGGTAAAACAAAGGGGTGGAGTTATATTCCTGACTAAGAAGGATATGAATGTGAGGAATGTTACCTATAGAAAGAATGGAATATAGATGATTGTGATGGAAATGGAGGACAGGGATGGGAAGAGCAGGAAGTTTGTAGTAAATTATGTACCTCCTAAAACACCTTCATGGGAAGAGAGAGAACACAAAAATATGTTAGAAGACACAACGATAACACTAAATAAAATAATGGAAGATGGAGGAAGAATATTTATAATGGGTGACTTTAATTGTAAAGAAATCTGCTGGGAAGAGTTGACAGTGAAGGGTGGAGACGACCTATGGGGAAATGTACTACTTGATATGATTATAGAACATACAATGACGCAATGGATACAAGAGAATACTAGATATAAAAATGAGGAAGAACCATCGAGACTGGACCTAATAATCACATCAGAACCCGAAATAGTGGACAAGAGTAAATATAAGACACCAATAAAAAAAAGTGACCACATATTAGTTGAACTGCAACTAAATGAGGAAAAATACATGGAAAAAACCAACAATATAGAAAGGGAAGATTGATGTATGAAAAAACAAATTTTGATAAAATAAGAGAATTCTTTCAAAAAACAGAGTGAGAAGGAATACACAAGGAGGAAACAACAGTAGAAGAGAAATGGAATATTTTGACAAAAAATTATAAAGAAGGAGTGGAAAAGTATGTTCCAAGAAAAAAAAAGAAAGAAAATAAAGTAAAGTGTTAGTTCAACAAAAGATGTGGGGAGTTAAAAGACAAAATGGATAAAGCTTGGATAAAATGGAAAAAAGACAAAAGACCTGAAAAATGGAAAATATATACTAATTATAGAAATTAATATGTACAAGTGCGCAGAGATGAAAAAAGAAAATACGAAAAAGATGTCATAAAAAAGGTAAAGATCAACCAAAACTATTCTACATATTTGTAAACAAACTAAAAAAGCAGACAAGAATTAGAGAAAACGACAAGGAGGAGTTGATTACACAGAGGAAATAGAAATGGCAGAAATTATGAACAAGCATTTTAAATAGGTTTTTACAACGGAGAACATACAACCTAGAGATATCGAATGGGAGGAGAAAGTCCCCCCCTATGAAAGAGATAGAAATATCAAGGAATGAAATAATGAAACACTTGAGTAATCTCGATGTCAGAAAATCGCATGGACCAGATGAAATGGCAAACTGGATTTTGAAAGAATGCAGGAATGAACTAACAAACAAAATACATATTCTAATAAACAGTTCACTGAAAGAAGGAAAAGTTCCAGAAGATTGGAAAAGAACAAATATAGTACCAATATATAATGGGGGAAACAAGGAAGACCCTACTAACTATAGACCGGTCTCTCTTACAAGTACGATAGTTAAAATTTGTGAAAGAATTATCATAATTAGATAGGTAAAGCATTTGGAAAAAAACAACGTACTAAATCCAAGGCAATTTGGATTTAGACAAGGACGATCATGCGTCACAAACTTAATGTGTTTCTATTCAAGGCTAATAGATGTAATACAAGAAAGAGATGGATGGGCTGATTGTGCATTTCTAGACCTGAAAAAAGCTTTTGATAAGGTGTCACATAAGAAGTTGCTTAAGAAATTAGAAACTGAAGGAGGAATACAGGACAAACTGCTGAAGTGGATGGAAGGCTTTTTGCATGAAAGAAAAATGAGAGTGGTGATAAGAGACAAACACTCTAATTGGGATGAAGCGATAAGTGGAGTTCCACAAGAAACAGTTCTGGACCCAATAATGTTTGCTATATATATGTATATATGTATATATATATATATATATATATATATATATATATATATATGTATATGTATATATATATATGTGTATATATATATATGTATATATATATATATATATATATATATATCAATGATATGGATAAAGGAATTGAAAGTTATATGAGCTTCTTTGCGGATGATGCAAAATTGTTGAAAAAAGTGAACACTGAAGAAGGTTGTGAGTCGCTACAGAGTGATCTCAATAAAGTATGGGAATGGAGTAGGAAATGAGAGATGGAATGCAATATTAAGAAGTGTAGTATAATGGAATTTGGAAGAAGAAAAAAAATATATATATATATTATATATTGTGAGAAATAAAAAGTAGAAAATGAGATGGACGTAGGAGTCATTATTACGAATATGTCCCCTGAGAAACATTAAAAAAAAAAAAAAAAAAAAAAAAAAAAATTGGAGAAACATAATTTGATAAGAACAAAGTGGCATTTACATACCTGGACGAAGAAATGGTGACGAAAATACTAGTCACTTTAATAAGACGACGTGGTCACCAAGTTAAAAAATAATAATAATAATAATAATAATAACAAAACTTGAAAGAATACAAAGAGCAATTACGAAATTGGCACAAACACTTTCAGAACTATCATATGAGGAAAGACTAGTAAAACTTGAGCTACAGACATTAGAACAAAGAAGAGCGGAGACTTGATAACTATAGAACCATGAAAGGCATGGAAATTATTGATAGGATCTAATAAAATGGGATAGTGGAGGTACAAGAGGACACGGAAAGAAAATCAAGAAAGACAGTTATAGAAGAGACCTGAAAAAGAACAGCTTTCCCCACAACGTAATAGACATTTGGAACAAATTAGATGAAAATGTGGTGTGTGCAAAGACGATACACGTATTTAAAAACAGTCTACATTAATCGAGATATGAAGATGGGACACCACGAGCATAGCTCCCCTTCCCGTATAATACAACTAGGTAACTAGGTAAATACACACACACACACACACACACACACACACACACACACACACACACACACACACACACACACACACACACACACACACACACACACACACACACACACACACACACACACACACACACCGGCGAACCACTCTCTGGAACGGACGTCTAGAACGAGCTCTGGAGTACAGCGCTTTTTCGCTAAGTTGGAGGAAATGCCTAGTCTGTTATTGTATTAGGAAAGGGAGAGCTTCGCTTAAGGAGTGACCGAAATTATTAGAGTAAATTTACTGAGTGGAAAAGAATTTAAAACGAAGGATGGTGAAGGCAGACAAAAATATGGTGAGCCAACTAAAAGAAGCCTAGATGTGAGCAGGGTTGAATCGCCGTTAGGTATCATCCTAAAAAAAAGCCGTAATATTGAAACGTCTCTACGTAATCAAATGTATGATGATGAGAATATTGTTTTTTCCGGGTTTGCAAGAGAAGTTAGAAGACTAGGTAAAGGTATAGATTTAGAAAGGGAGATAAAAAATATTCCACGAAATCAAGAGATTACAGAACTAATGAATTATATCATAGATCTAAAAGCAGAATGCAGGGCAATCTATAGAGAAACGAAAGAGTTAAAAAGACAGAATACTGAGACCAACAGAGAGCTTAATGCCCTGAAAAAGAATCATAGTTAAAAATGAAAACGAAAGGATGACAAATGAAGTTTTTCTTAAAAAAAAAAAAAAAAAAAAAAAAAAAAAAAAAAAAAAAAAAAAAAAAAAAAAAAAAAAAAAAAAAAAAAAAAAAAAAAAATGAGGCTTTGAAAATAGAAGTAAAAGAACAAATACAAGCGGTGACCAAGAAAATTGAAGATACCACAAGGGAGACAGATCTTCAAGGAATTAAAAAACTATGGAAAGTAGATCAGGAAAACAAAAGAATAGCTTTTAAAGAAATTGTACAATTGGAAGAAAATGCAAAGGAGATAGTGATTAAAGTAATTAAAGAGAAAGAAAATTAGGTCGGGGATACAGTAGATAAAAAAAGTGTATTGTTGTATAGTATATGGTATTAAAGAAAAACACAATGTAGCTAGATACTTAAAAGAAAAAGAGGAGAAAGAAATAGTAAAAGAAATTCTGAAAAAGATACAAAATAAGGCCTCAAATGATGGCGGAATAATACCAACAAAAACAGCAAAGTTGGCAAAAAGTGAAAACTACAAAAATATATGGGTAAAAAAAGAAATGAGCGATGAGGAAAAGAGAGAAAAAAAGCTAATAAAAGAGAAAGAGAGAGAGAGAGAACAGAGACTGAAAAGAAAGCCTTTTTTCCGAGAGTGATGGACTTGAGGTTGAGAAAATTGTATATATATATATATATATATATATATATATATATATATATATATATATATATATACTTATATATATATATATATATATATATATATATATAAAAAAGAAACACCGGAAACAAAAAACAGGGAGGAAAAAATAAAAGTAACGTATACCAACATAGATGGCATAATTTCAGGATTAAATTAATTCAACAATTATCTGGCAGAAGAAAAACCAGATATAATGAGAATTGTGGAGACAAAATTAAAAGGTCCACTACCACCAAAAAGTGCGCGACAAGATTTATATAATCACTGGATTAAAAATAGTGAGGTAAATCGGTGGAGGAGTAGTGTTTTTTACTAAGAAAGGCTTAAATGTGACATAGATTGCAGAAGGAAACAATAATTTGGAATATATATATATATATATACAGTATTTCTATATATATATACAGTCTATATATATATATATATATATATATATGTAGTTGTACATGTGTTACCCCCGGATTCTGTGAACTGGTTTGATCACGTTTTCTGTGTTTATTAATACATACATATACCAAGGTTTTTCCCCCTTACAAGGGAGGTAGCCAAAGAACAAAGGCATAAAAACCATTTCCACCCTCTCCATCCCCAATACACTCCACTCCCCTCCACCCTCTACCCTCTTAAATTGGCACCTCCTGGATAACGGGTCATCCCTGCATCTTGTCCACTGCCCTGGGTCAGAGGCAGTGTTGCAAGACACAACACATCCACAGCAAGGCCGCTTCATTAAGTCGGCGAATCCCCTCTCCGTCCCCCCATGCAGAAAAGGAGAAGACGGGGAGAAATACCTTCGGGTTGCGTCAAATTTTGCTCACACATACTACCTCACCCCCCATCCCCCCACCCATTCCATCTCATGCATCACAACATCATCTATATAGAACCATTCTCCATTCATCCTTGTCTTCTGTCCTCTCCCGTCCTTCTTCAACAGACATTCCCCTCTTCCCCAAAGCCCCTTTTACCCCATCCATCCATCTCATCCTAGCTCGTCCCCTTTATTTTCACTCCCTCTACATCTGCCTCCCATACCTCTTTTACTAGTCTTTCTTCACTCATTCTTTCCATGTGTCCAAACCATTCCAATACTCTTTCATCCACCCTATCTCCCAACTCCCTTACCATCCCCGTTCTCCTCCTCACCTCCTAATTTCTCACTCTATCCAGCCTAGTAACCCCTATCATAATTCTCAGACACCTCATCTCAAACACATTCAAACTCCTCTCTTATGATCCATGCTTCTGACCCATATAGTGCTGTCGGCACAATCACTCCTTCATACAACCTCCTCTTTGCATCTATTCCTAAATGTCTATTCCTCATTACACTTTTTAATCCACCAAGGCATTTACTCGCTTCTCTCAATCTACATTCTACCTCCACCCCCACTCCTCCTTTTCCTGCCACATTCGCACCCAAGTATCTAAAACTATCCACTTCCTCCAGTCTCTCTCCCTTAATGCTCACTTCCAGATTACTGTCACTTTCACCCCTTGTATGTCTCATCACCTTACTTTTACCCACATTTATCTTGAACTTCCTTCTTTCACACGCTCTCCCAAACTCTGTCACTAACTTCCTCAATTCCTCCTCTGATCCTGCTACAAGCGCAGTGTCATCCACAAACAGCAGCTGGCTCACCTCCCACTTTTCTCCATTTTCTTTAACCATCCCCAATCCCTGACCCACCACCCTTGCATTTACCTCTCGCACCACCCCATCTATGTATAAGTTGAACAGCCAGGGCGACATAAAATATCCCTGACGAAGTCCCACCTTTACCTCGAACCACTCACTCTCTCCATTTCTAATCCTGACACATGCTCTACTACTCTCGTAAAAACTCTTGACAGCTTCTAAAAGCTTTCCTCCTATCCCATATATCTGCAAAACCTCCCATGGTGCCTTCCTGTCTACCATGTCATATTAATACTCAGAGTAAAACAGAATGAGTAATACAGCAATGACTTTATATTTCATAATGCGAGTAATGTGATAGAAATTACATATGGCAGCTGATGCTGCGTGCTAGAATTTGAGTCGTACTGAAGTGGTTAATAATCACAGGAATAAGGAGGAAGTAGGAAGTCGTTCTTGATATTTACAACTTAGGAGTGAACAAATTTAACATGTGCCAGAGCACTAGAGAAAGAACCAAAAAAGGATTGGTTTAACATAAAATGTGAAATTGCGAAAAGGGCCAGGGACAAGGCTTGGAGAAAATGAAAGAAGAAAAGAAGCAATAAAACAAAAGAAACTTACAAACAAGCTAGGAATGACTATACAAGAATTCGCAGGGAGGAAGAAAGCAATTTTGAAAGAGGTGGAGTAGATGACTGCAAAGGTGAACCAAAACTGCTTTACTTATTCATAAATGGTAAATTGAGACACATGAAGAAATCAACAACTTAATAGTAGATGGTGAGGTCTTTGAAGAGGCCTTAGCTCAGGAAGAAATAAATAATGAACGTTTCCAATCGGTCTTCACAGAAGAGCGCATTTTTTTTTCTTCTTGTTTAGAAAAGCAAGGGGGAGCAATAAACCAGGTTTAGCAGATATAGATATAGAAGTGAGGCAAGTGCTTAATCTCCTTAGATCATTGGATGTGACAAAAAGTTCAGGATCTGACAGGATCTCAAACTGGATACTTAAAGAATGTAAGGAACAACTAGGGGACAATATCCACAATCTTACATGTTCATTGAAAGAAGGCATTGTGCTGCTTGATTAGAAAAGTGCAAACATGGTACCAATTCACAGAAGTGGAAACATGGAGCCATCACTAACTTATAGGCTAGTATCATTAGCACAATAGTAAAATTATGTAAAAGGATTGTGAAAGATTAGACCAAATATCTTGAAAAGATGAACATTCTGACACTCAGTCTGTTTGGCTTTAGATCTGGGAGGTCATGTGTGTCAAACCTTTTTAGTTTTTATTCAAGAGTGATTGATGTACCGCAAGAGAGGGATGGTTGGACTATGTGTACCTTGACCAAGAGAAAGCATTTGATAAAGTACCTCACAGTTGACTTATGTGGAAATTGGAGCATGTTGGAAGACTGAGAGGCAAACTACTACAACGGATTAAAGACTTTTTGAAGTAAAGGTACATGAGGACAATAGTAAAGGACAAGATATCAAGGTGGAGAGCAGTAACAAGTGGAGTTCCACAAGGTTCAGTGCTTGTACCAATAATGTTTCTTGTCTATGTTAACGAGATGATGGAAGGAACAACAAGCTATGGCAGAATGTTTGCAGATGATGCAAAAATCACGAGAAGAGTGAAAAACGAGGAGGATAGTAGAATATTGCAAAAAAGATCTAGATGCTATTTTTGCATGGAGCCAAGAATGGAAAATGAAGTTAATACAAAAAAAAAAAAAAAAATGCAAAGTACTGGAAATGGGCAATAGTGGCAAAAGGCCATCCTTAAACTATTCCTTGGGAAGTGAACCCATCACAAAAACAAAAGAGGAGAAAGACTTGGGAGTTTTGATAAAAGACAACCTGTCACCTGACAAATGTATCAGCAGGGTTGTAGGAGAGACATATGGACTACTGTAGGTAATTAAAGTGGCGTTCCATTATATGGATGAAGAGATGCTGAGAAAACTCATCGAGACCCTGATATGACTAAGTCTGGAATATGTGTCAGTAGTATGGTCCCCACACAGAGTGAAGGATATCAGCAAGATCGAGAGAATACAAAGGGCAGCAACCAAATTGGTCTCCAATCTGGCAAATGAATCATGTAAGGAAAGACTAAAAGTACTGAGTCTACCAACATTAAAAGATCGAAGAGAAAGAGGTGACATGATTACAGTATTCAGGTCACTAAAGGGGATAGACTGCACTGATAGAATGGATCTCCTAAATAAAGATGGATGGGCTCTAAGAGATCATGGAAGTAAATTAAGGAAGACCCCATGTTGAAAGGCTGTGAAGAAATACAGTTTTCTATATAGATGTATAAATATGTGGAATAGCTTGGAAGGTGATATAGCCCAAGCTCAAACAATACATGAGCTCAGATCTAAATGTGATAATTGGAAATCGAGGGTACAGATTAAGTTAAAAACATACATGAATTTGAGACTAGGTATGTTAGAAAATTAGAGAATAGGGGATGGGACCCAACAAGTGTTGCTCCTTTCCTGTACACTACAATTAAGTAAATAGAGTAAGCTGGGCTTGGTCCAGTCCGTCATATGACCATTCCATGTCAGTAAACACAATTATGTCTTCTGATTATGCTCTGACGCCTGGGAGTCCCTTGACTAGCCAATTGAGAAGGCACTGGAAAGACGCTCCACTGTTCTTCATTTCAAATGGAGTTGCTTTATATTGAGAGAGTCCATGTGTGGTAACAAAAGCAGATATCTCTGTGGCTCTGCGTGTAAGGGGGATCTAATGATATCCCTCATTAAGTCTTAGACAAAAATTTAGCTGCATCAAATTCTTCAATTAAGTCATCAGTTCTGGGGAGAGGGTAAGGGTCCGCTTTCATGACCACATTAACCTTTCTGTAGTCAACACATATTCTCCACACACCTCCAGGCTTAAGTAGCACAGCTGGTGAAGCCCAAGAGCTAGTACTAGGTTCCACTAATCCTTGTTTCATAAGTTGGTTCACTTCATCTGCCATAATCCTTTTCTTCTGGGGTGACAGTCAATAGGGGGTATGTCGTACTGGTTTGGCTCCTTCTTCCAAAATAACGTCATGGGTAATGGTTTGGGCTACATGGCGGCATGAGGAAAATACCGAGGTATACTTACAGAGGAGTGCTCAAACTTCTTCACGTATCTCTCCTGCGAGTGATGATAGAGTTCCCTCTAACACCTCACCCATTTTTTATCTGTCTAAATAATAGAAGAACCTTTGATCCCTGATATCTGAATCAAAGCTCCCATCGGCTTATCCTTTCTTGATCACACCAACTATTTCTTCCTCTGGCACCTCTTTGTGAAATAATTTCAAGATATGTATATGTACCAGTTGCACTCCTAATCTCCTCCTTGGATTTTCTATAACACAGTTGTCACCACCTCTTCTCTCAAGCCCCTTGAATGGTCCTTCATATATTGGATGTAGTGAGGTAGGCTGAGGAGGTAAAACTAAAACATAATCTCCCAGATTGAATTATCTTCTGTCTTCCTGTCATAATATTCCTTAGAAATTTCTTGAGACTTTTCCAAGGTCTTCCTAGCTAATTCTCAAACCTTCTTTAACTTTTCAAAATTAGTATCTACAAACTTTGATCAAGGATTATCACCTTCAGGGCATGTAGACAGTATTTCCTCATACAAGAAGGCAAGGGGTTCTTGTGGGGCTCTACTGAACATTGAATATAAAGGAGAAAATCACAGGCCTTCATGTTTAGTTATTTTAGTGGCATACAGTAGCAAATCTATGCCTTTATTCTAATCTTCCAAACTCTAAGACAAAGGCTTTGATCATCTGATTAAGGGTTCCATAAAACCTCTCGAGACACCCTTGACTTTGAGGGTATTGTGCTGATGCAACCACACGATTTATGTTGAAGCCTTCCGGGGCTCCTTTGAATATCCCACTTCAAAAGTTAGTGCCTCTGTCACTTTGTATCTCCAGAGGTATACCCATCTTACTAAAGTAAGACATTAAGGCTTTTAGTGGTTATCTTTGCCTTAATGTTTGGTAAGGGTATCGCTTCAGCATACTGCGTAGATTGGGACATAATGGTAAGCAGAAATGACTTATCAGACTTTGTTTTGGAAGGAGGTTACGCACTCTACAACTAACCTACTGAAAGGTTCCTCAATAACAGGAGCTTGACACATAGTCACTTTCTTAGGGGTGTCACTGAGCTTCCCGGTTATCTGGCACACAATACACTGCCTCACTAAACTCTTAATATGTCCATGTAAGTGCAGCCAATGAAAATGCTTTATTACTATCCCTTTCTAATCTAGGAGGAACCAAGAAAAGAGGGAAGGAGGGGTGGTGAATGAGAATGGAGTATGTGGGGATGAAATGGGTGGGGGTGGATTTATGCATTTGGCTTTGGTTATCTCCCTTGGAAGGGAGAAAAAGCCGTTTGTATATGTATTTACTAACCCTTTTGTCCTGGTAACTCCTAGATAGGCACAGGTAGTTTCAGGTGTTAACCTTATGATCCTTTCAGTGCTATGATTTGCGTGATGACATCGCCTCCTGCCTCTTGTACCTTCTTATGAGTACGCCATCTTCCATGATGAACTTGGTCTTGCTGTACTCTTGTTCTTCTTGCTCCTCCTCCTCAGCTATTTGGCGCATCTCCCTCAGTTCTGGGTGCTCCTGGTGAAGTCAGACGAGTTCCTCCCTATTTATACATTTCTTGGGGGAACATTTCTTCTGCATGCGGGGCGCCTGCCTGGTCTCCTGCACCTTCTGCTGGTCTCTGCTTCTCCTCACTATCGTCAGTTCCATCTTAGGATTCTTTTGGAGGCATGTCTGCATCCCCTGCTACATTTTTGAAACAGGAATCTCAGGTCATCTTCTCTCAGCTCACCTTCCTCTTGAGCTTTCTTGGTCTGGGATCTGGTGATGACTGCCACTGGATCCTCCATGTTGGATTTGTCATCGTTTATTTGTCTGGCTATAGGGTCATTCACCTGGACTATCTCACCTATATCATTCCTGAGGACATCAATCTCTTTAACTGGTAATTATGTTATTCCTATTTCAACACTCGCTCTCCTACCATCTATTTCAAATAATATCTTAGCTATGGGTGCTAATGTTATATGTCCTGCTAATCCCATGGTAAACTGACCTATATGCCTATCTTCCAATCCTGGTATCACATTTGGCCTCAAAATGGTGTGAGATGCCCCTGTATCTCGCAAAGTCGTGACTGTATATTTCCTCTCACTTCTTTCTGCTCCTAGCATTTTTCACATATGGCGACCACTCTCGACCTATTTCTGGATCTTCCACCTTGTATAACCTATCTCCACCTATACAGCAATTGCTATAATCTTTGTATTCCACTACTTCTCTTTTGTCTTGCTTGGGTCTTTCCCTTGTCTCCAGTCTTGTGTGTTCCTCTTGATTCAATTTGCCTTGGGACAATTTACCATCCCATGACCATATTTTACGTAGGTATGATATCTGCTATCTTGATCTGTTTCACTCCTACTATCTTTTACACATATTATCTCCTGTCTGGTTGGCTTATTTCCCATTTCCTGTCTATATCTCTGCCCATTTGGCTTAGTTTAACAATCCCAGGTTCTACGTCCAAATTTACTGCAGTTAAAGCACTGAACTGGTCTTATCCAACCATCTCTTACTTGTGATGTCACATATCTCTGACTTGGTATTGCAAATGCGCTTCTGATCTCATCCCTCGGAGTCTATTGCACACCTCTCTTTCTAGATTCATTTGTCCTTAACACAAAGTTTTCTGAAAAAATTGCCGCCTATGTCACTGTCTCGCATTTCCATGTGGTCACATATAACTTAGCCTTGTTATCTAATGTGTCAAGGAAACCAGCTGTGCAGGATGTCGGGTGTTGTTCCAAATGAGACACAAACACGTCGAGCCAGACCTGGGATGAATCTCTGGTGGACTCTCCGTGTGGGTGGCTGGGCCATTCATTCTCCCGGGACGACCGACTACCCTCTTTGTCGGCGGAGCTCAGGAAGCGTAGATTCGATATAGTGGCCCTCTTAGAGGTGAGAAGACCAGGCAACGGCGAGATCAGTAGCAAGGGTTATACCTACTTCTGGTCGGGCCGAACCGATAGGAACCACCTCGCCACCTCGCGGTAGTAGCTGTAAGCATATGTAGACGACTACTTCGCGCCATTGTAAATGTTACTTCGGTTGATGAGCATAAGATGCTGGTGAGGCTGAAGCACACCTTGGGCTTCATCTCTCTTACTGCAATATATACTCCTACTAAGGTATATAACCTTGGAAAGAAGATGTTCTATGCCAAGCTTGAATCTATAGTTGACCAGTGCCTGCTACGAGACGCACTCGTTGTTTTGGGTGCCTCTCATGATTCTGGAACCAGGAACATCGACAGTTATCTCCTTCTGAACTTTGCTAAACCCAAAAGGCTGAAGATTGCTGGTTCCTGGTTCCAGAGACGAGAGCCGCACCGATGTAGATAGTATAATAATGCCGTAGGAGGTGCCAAGGAGATCGGTCACATACTTGTTAGTGTTCGTTAGAAGACCCTACAGAATTGCAGGGTTTATTGTAGTGTTTAATTTTTTGGGACCGATCATAGATAGGCCTATGTGGTCGCAATATTTAGACTGCGTGTCAAATTCAGGAGAATCCAGAGATGTAACCCACCTGGGTTTCATTTGGAGAAACTCGGGGATGATGCGTGTGTCCAAGAGTATGCAGTAGCAATCTACAATCGGCTTGAAGTACTCGGTTCTCTTGAGGACCATGAAGAGCTGTGGGACACTTTTAAACATGAAATTCTGAAGGCTGCCGAGGAATGTGGCATAGTCGAGAGTATAGAATTGGGCAGTGCTACCAGAATGGCTGTGTATCTGGACCAATAGAGTACTCAGAAATGGCGGACTAAAGCTCCCATTAGAATGGATAGGAGAGGTACAGCAGGTAAATTGCTGAGGGTGTTGAGGGCCATTAAAAATGCAAATATATTGCGAGTATATATAGCGTTGTCGTTATTAATGCAGGTGGACTAAGATTCGAATCTTTAAGTTATATGTACTCCCTGTCTTGCTGAACGCCTGTGAGACATGGACATTAAATGCTGACTTGAAAAGGAGTCTCGATGTCTTTGGTACTAAGTGCCTTTGGACAGTCATGATACATCGCTGTAATGACTTCGAATCAAACCAGAGACTACTGTGAGACACAATCTAATCCAGTTACCAGCATAATTCGTGAACGTCAATTCAGGCTGTATGGGCATGTGGCACGATTCCCTGATGTTGATCCTACTTACAGGTATGTCTCCACGGGAGACAATCCTTGATGGAGACGGAGGGGACGGTCACAGAATTCATGACTGGGGCGAGTTGATCAAATCTGTCGAGTGTTGTTTTGAGTGAGAAAGGTGTCTGCTTGGAGGGACCATGGGGACTGGTGACAACGTATGAGTGAAGCAATGCGCTTCTTGGCGTATGCCCCCAATTGATAATGACAAAAATTATGTGTATAAAATTACATAAAATTTTCATAATAAAGATATCTCGAAAGGAATAGAAAGTAGGATGTTGAAGAGTTATGATTGGTTGCATGTACAGGTGAATACAATGTAGACTTTGATTTGAAGCTAGACTTGTAGATGTCTGATGTGACAGTTGGGAAGGATAGCTTATGTATTTTTATCAATGTATGACATTTGGTATAAGAATCTTTTACTCAAGTGTAACTTTCATTTCCTGCTTCATAATATTTTTAATTTGTTCTTTTTTAACACAGACGCAAGCAAGATGAAGTCAAAGTATTGGAGGATACAATACGCCAACGCTCTGAGGCCCAGCGTAAGGCTGGGGTTGAAATGGATGCCACATGTCAAATATGCCTCAAGACCAAGTTTGCTGATGGCCTTGGACATATATGCTACTATTGCAGCGTACGATGCTGCGCGCGCTGCGGTGGCAAAGTGTCACTCAGGTCAAACAAGGTACGTGGAACAAGGATGATCCTTCACATAGAATTGTTTTGAGGAGTGTAATTGTGAGAATCCGGACGCAAAGGGAGACATTATTTCAGATGTCATGGATGGTATAATATTTAGATAAAGAATGGCTAGGGTACTATTATCAAAGTGGAGCTTAACATTATTCGAAACAGCACATATCAGTTACCGATTCAGTGATAATTATCTCTGACATAGTATCGTTTTTCCATGATCAATTATATAATTTCAAAAATATGCCAACGATGTAGATCTCGTTCGGTTCCTGTATCATTTGTTATTTCTCCATATAATCATATTGAATAATGATTTTTGGAATGGACCACTTAAAAATCACCCATCTCAGAGGATCTACCGGAATCATAGGATCATTCACCTGAACATCAGTCACACCAGGCTCTTGCACATGAATATCAGTGAACCGAGAATTTTACCAGAACATCAGCCAACTGAAATAAATTTTTTAGGATAAGTGGTATAATTCATGGATGATATACAATTCAGTTTATACAGTGCATGTTATATAGCTTGAAAATTGGCAGAGAAAAATCTTAGTAAAAGGTAAAAATGCCATCGAAATGGACTAAAATTTGTACACTTTGTTAATCAAACTGGCAATGAAAATGATTCCAGATTAAATCCTATGTAGTCAGATCATGCCACCTCCCCATCTTTTGTACAGTCTTCCCCCCCTCCTACTGTTCCCCTATGCCCGTGTACATTCCCTACTCTTGTACTTAAACACCCTTGTATCTGTCTTTGAAGATGTAATATACGAAAGTATTTACTGTCTACAAGTTTTTTTTCTGTGGTGATATTGCACAGTTGGCACAATGTTATACATTGTAAATATACTCGTATATTCATATGTACATATATGTATGCACACACACAAGCACACAAACCCCCCCCCCACACACACACACTCATGTACATGAATTTGAGTCAAGGTATGTTAGAAAATTAGAGAATTGGAGGCGGAACCCAACGAGCGTTGCTCATTTCCTGTATATTACAGTAAGGTAAATACACACTTACATGCACGCACATACACACGACTCGATGGCACAGTGGTTAGAGTTCCCGGCCGCCACTACGTCGGTCCGGGTTTGAATCCCACCCAGGGCTAAAATAATTTCAGTATAGCTACGCTGCGAGCCGTTATTTCAACTCTTGTGGGTGGGGAGGTGTGTGTGTGTCTGCGTGTAAGATCACAGCATTACCCATAGATCGGCCATACGAGCTCTGAGCTCTCTTCTGGGAGAAAAATAGCTGTCGATCACGAGTCCAACACGTGATCCAAGACCATAGTGAGTCACACACTCATACACAAATGTATATATATACATATAAATATATATATATATATATATATATATATATATATATATGTATATGTATATAATGTATGCATGTATTGTTATGGTCGTGTGGTTGGGTTGCTCTCTTTCCCCGGTCCTCACTGGGATCCTGGTATACTTAGATGCCCCGGAATAAACTTCTTATACACGATCGCCTTCTCACACGAAGTAGTTTCGAGTTTCGTGCACAATGGGAAGGTATATTAGAGGGCTGGGGGAGAAAGGCTCATTGGAGCCAGGACGAAAATTTGACAGATTTTAATGAGGGTATTGGAAGATGGGACTATATACAAAAGTGAAGTGTTCGGGCCTTAGGCTTCAGTACGCTGAACAACTTCTAAAAAAAAAAAAAAAAAAAAAAAAATATATAAATATATATATATATATATATATATGTATATATATATGTATATATATATATATGCATATATATATATATATATATATATATATTTAAATACATGGATTAGAGCTGTTCAGTCTTTAGGGTTTGACCAGTCTGGGTAGTTAAATAATTACCACAGAAAACCGTATCAAGCCGATTGTTGAACAGTGTCCTGAATTGTACTTGTCTGTGATAAGTTATCTATGTATGGGTGTGAGTACATGGAATATGATAGCAGGATGGCTATCTGTAAGGAGTGAGAATTGTTCAGTGCAGAGAACGACCAGAATATCAGATAAGTTTATATATCCAGAGG
>NC_134783.1:59567446-59582446 GCF_046742065.1 Oratosquilla oratoria
GAGGAGAAACTAAAAGAAATGAATGAAAATTGGGAAGCTAGGTTTAACCAAATAAAGTTGATTACTCAAAGAGTTGATAAACTGGAAGAACTAAAGAAGGAGAATCAAAACCTAACTAAAGAAATAGTAGAATTAAAAAGACAGTAAAGAGAAGTAAAGGATGAGAATGAGGAATTGAAGAGGAGTAATAAAGAGAATAAAGAGTCCATAGCAAAAGAGGTAAGTGGTTGGAAAAAAGTACAAGAGAACAATGAAATGGAATTTAGAGGTATAATGGAAGAGCAGATGAAAGAACAAACTAAAGATACAGTTATTAAAATGATGAGGGAGAAGTTGAATATAGTAAGAGACTTAGTGGATAAAAAGAAATATATAATTATATTAGGGATGGAAGAGTATAATTTAAATGGGATTACAAGAATAAAGGAAGAAAAGGAAAAAGTAAATAAGATATTAGAAGTAGTTCAAGAAGATGAACCACAAAAAGGGAAACAAATAGAAGAAATATATAGAATAGGGAAATACAATACAGATAAGACCAGACCAATTAAGGTTAAATTCAGGTCACAAAAAACAGCAGAGAATATCTTAGCAAAAACAGGGAAACTAGCAGACAGTGATCAATATAAACAGGTATGGATAAAAAGAGAAATGAATAAAGAGGAAAGAGGAGGAAAAACAAAAAGACTAGAAGCTAAAAAAAAACAAAAACAAAAAAAAAAACAGAAAAGAACAGAGAAAAAGAGAAATTCTATTGGAGAGTAGTGCATATGAAAGTGAGGAAATGGTTCATAGCAGAGAAAAACAGAAGGGAAACAGAAAACACAATGGAAGCAACAGAAAATTAAAAGTGTCTTACACAAATATAGATGGCTTAACGAACTGAATGATTACCTGAAGAAAAAAGAACCGGACATAATGGGAATTGTAGAGACAAAATTGAAACGTCCACTACCATCCAACAGTATATGACATGGTGTATATAATTATTGGATTAGAAACAGAGAGGTAAAACAAGGGGGTGGAGTTATGTTCCTGTCTAAGAAGGATATAAATGTGATTGATTTATGGAATTTTTGGCTCGAAGGCCAAGCGCCGGAGCCGGTAGGCCATTCAGCGCATAGGATATAAATGTGAGGAATGTCACATATGGAAAGAATAGAGTAGAGATGATTATGATGGAAGTGGAGGACAAGGATGGGAAGAGCAGGAAGTTTGTAGTAAATAATCTGCCTCCTAAAACGGCTTGTGAGAAGAGAAAGAACACAAAAATATATTAGAAGACACAAGATAAGAGAATGGAAGATGGAGGAAGCATAGTTATAAAAGGTGACTTTTATTGTAAAGAAATCTGCTGGGAAGAGATGACAGTGAAGGGTGGAGATGACCTATGGGGAAATGTACTACTTGATATGATTATAGAACATACAATGACGCAATGGATACAAGAGAATACTAGGTATAGAAATGAGAATGAACCATCGAGACTGGACATAATTATCACATCAGAACCTGAAATAGTGGACAAGATTGAATATAAGACACCAATAAGTAAAAGTGACTGGAACTAAATGAGGAAAAATACATGAAAAGAAATGAACAATATAGAAAGGGAAGATTGATGTATGAAAAAGCAAATTTTGATAAAATAAGAGACTTCTTTCAAAAAGAAAACTGGGAAAGAATACACAAGGAGGAAACAACAGTAGAAGATAAATGGAATATTTTGACAAAAATTTATAAAGGAGTGGAAAAGTATGTTCCAAGACAAAAGCAAGAAAAAGAGTATGTAACGTGCTGGTACAACAAAAGATGTAGGGAATTAAAATACAAAAGGGATAAAGCTTGGATAAAATGGAAAAAAGACAAAAGACCTGAAAAATGGAAAATATATACTAGTTATAGAAATGAATATGTACAAATGTGCAGAGAAGAAAAGAGAAAATACGAAAAAGATGTTATTAAAAAGGTAAAGATCAACCAAAACTATTTTACAGGTTTGTAAACAACAAACTGAAAAACAAACAAGAATTAGAGAAACTACAATAAGGAGTTGATTACACAGAGGAAATAGAAATGGCAGAAATTATGAACAAGCATTTTAAATTGGTGTTTACAAGGGAGAACATACAACCTAGAGATATTGAATAGGAGGAGAAAGTCCCCCCAATGAAAGAGATAGAAGTATCAAGGAATGAAATAATGAAACACTTGAGTAATCTTGATGTCAGAAAACTGCATGGTCAAGATGAAATGGCAAACTGGATTTTGAAAGAATGCAGGAATGAACAGACAAAATACATAGTCTAATAAACAGTTCATTGAAAGAAGGAAAAGTTCCAAAATATTGGAAAAAAGCAAATATAGTACCAATATATAAAGGGGGAAACAAGGAAGATCCTACTAACTATAGACCAGTCTCTCTTACAAGTACAATAGCTAAAATTTGTGAAAGAATGATCAAAATTAGATGGGTAAGGCATTTGGAGAAAAACAACGTACTAAATCCAAGGCAATTTGGATTTACACAAGGACGATCATGCGCCACAATTTTAATGTGTTTCTCTTCAAGGCTAATAGATGTAATACAAGAAAGAGATGGATGGGCTGATTGTGCATTTCTAGACCTGAAAAAAGATTTTATTAAGGTGCCACATAAGAAGTTGCTTAAGAAATTAGAAACTGCAGGAGGAATACAGGATAAACTGCTGAAGTGGATGGAAGACTTCTTGCATGAAAGAAAAATGAGAGTGGTGATAAGAGACAAACACTCTAATTGGGATGTGATAAGTGGTGTTACAGAAGGAACAGTTCTGGCCTCAATAGTGTTTGCTATATATATTTATGATATGGATGAAGGAATTGAAAGTTATATGAGCTTCTTTGCGGATGATGCAAAACTGTTGAAAAAAGTGAACACTGAAGAAGATTGTGAGTCGCTACAGAGTGATCTCAATAAAGTATGGGAATGGAGTAGGAAGTGGGAGATGGAATTCAATATTAAGAAGTGTAGTATAATGGAATTTGGAAAAAAGCAAAAAAAGAATAGTGGAATCATATAAATTGGGAGAAAAAAAAGAAAGTAGAAAATGAAAAGGACCTGGGAGTCATTATTGTGAATAATATGTCCTCTGAGAAACATATAAACAAAATTTTTGGAGAAACTTATAATTTAATAAGAACAATCAAAGTGACATTTACATACCTGGACGAAGAAATGGTGAAGAAAATACTAGTCACTTTGATAAGACCAAGATTGGAATATGCAGCAATGACGTGGTCACCAAGTACAAAAAAATGTATTACAAAACTTGAAAGAATACAAAGAGCAATTACAAAATTGGCCCCAACACTCTCAGAACTATCATATGAAGAGAGACTAGTAAAACTTGAGCTACAGACATTAGAGCAAAGAAGAGGGAGAGGAGACTTGATAACTATTTATAGAATCATGAAAGGCATAGAAACTATTGATAGAGAGGACCTAATAAAATGGGATAGTAGAAATACAAGAGGACACGGAAAGAAAATCAAGAAAGACAGTTATAGAAGAGACCTGAAAAAGAACAGCTTTCCCCACAGAGTAATAGATATTTGGAACAAGTTAGATGAGAAAGTGGTGTGTGCAAAAACAATACATGAATTTAAAAATAGTTTAGATAAAATGAGATATGAAGACTGGACACCACGAGCATAGCTCCCCTTCCCGTAAGATACAACTAGGTAAATACAAGTAGGTAAATACTAGTGTGGTTATTGTCTGGTGTGGGAGAGTTTTCTGTCTGGGACTTACAATATATCTGGGGGTTGTTGTTGGAATATTGATTTTTTAAGGGCTTGTTTAGTTATCTGGGTGTGAATGTGTTTCTGTGTGGATATATTTTGTGGTTTGGGTGGTAGGTTGTTATAGATGTTTCAGTAGTATGCTGGTGGTGTAGTTTTTTGTTGCATTCTGTTGGTGCTGCTTGTGAGGTGAAGTGTGAAGGGTGGGTGTTGTTTAGGGTTCTGGCATAGTATTGTGTTCCTGTCATTACCATGTTCTGTTCTTCTGGGAGGATTTTGGTTTCTGTATGTTGGTATCCTATAGGGGTGGTTTTGATGCATCCTGTTATTACTCTCAGTGCTCCAATCTGCAGCGTTTGTAAATTGTTTGCATTTAATTTGCTGATTGTTGTTGTCATTCCATAGACTGTCTGGCCGAACAGTCCCCTCTCCCTGAGGAATGCCATGGGTTGAACAGGATTTTCCCACAAATCCCTTATAGAGTGTATATTGTGTTGTTGGCATGCATGGTTGTGTACAATTCAATCTTTCACAATGTATTATATGGGGTAAAGTGTTGCATCCTGGATAGTTATCTGTGATGCGGTCATCCAGCATTTTCTGGTAGATTAGAAAGGCTGGATGATGGCCACACCATAGTCTGGCCAGGTGGACTCTGTCCTTTCGGTGGTGAGAGGATTCAGAGGTATGGATATCAGGGGGTCCAGCATGCAACAATGTATTGTCTTTCAGTTTGTTGATGGGGCAGTGAGTGATATTATTATGGATATGCATCAGCTTACACTTTCAATATAATAATACAAAATGCAGATAAGAAATAGATCCCCAGAGGCAACAGAAAATCACACATCCCAAACTTTACACCAAAAATCCAAGGCCTCATCAGACAAAGCGACACACTTAAATACAATGCCCCTACACCTATCCCTCAGAACATAACAAGCAAAATGCATGCACTATATACTGAGATCAACAACAAAATGCATAAACAAAGAACACAAATTGGCAAGAATTTGTCAACACACTTAATCTCGAAACAAGCACCAGAAAACTGTACAAAATACTCAACTTTATTACACACCAACACAACACTCTCACACAGCAATAACCACAACACCAGTCAACTTACCCTCAAATAGACAACAAGCAAAAACCATTCATGAGTTTAAGAGCAAACTAGACACTGCGAGATACAAAGGCGGGACACCATGAGCGTAGCTCCCCTTCCTGCAAAATACAACTAGGTAAATAAATCAATTTCCACAGACAAGCCATCTCACCCCTCATCCTAATGAGTAATGAATCATATGACTTAAGACTTCCCCACAGACCGAGACTACTCTACTTTCATAGACACCCAGCAGAGCATATAATCCATAAACTCCAACACTCATCTCTATGTGTCCCTGATAACATAAGTATCATCCACCTAAAATGCCTAGGACCACATGCAATACATGCACTTATCAACATTGCAAAATACAGCTATTTATACAACACCATACTCAACATCTAGAAACATGGGAAGATCATCACCATCCCCAAACCCAACAAAGACCCAACAGTTTCAGCATCATACCTCCCAATCACACTTCTCTGCACCCACTCCAAAGTTAAAGAATGCCTCATACTACAACTCATCACACCACATATCTCCCTTGCTGAATCACAACTCGGTTTCAGACCACTATACACTCCACAAACACTCTTCTGATAAACCTCACAGTAAGCATTTTTGATGGCATCAATTCAGGTAAGCCCCCAACCAGAACACTTCTCATAACACTAAACATTAGTAAAGCTTTCGATGCCATCCCATCACAATCTCACAGACAAAATATATAACACAAGCATACACAATAATACCAAAAGATGACTGGTCAATTATCTAGCAGGTAGAAATACCTATGTGTCATATAATGGCCAATCATCGCACACCAGAAACTTTAAGAATGGAAAACCACAGGGCTCAGCTCTATCACACCCATTCTTTAATCTGTGCATGCACAATATATCCACACCCAACACCTCAGAAACAAATATTTTCTTATGCAGATGACATAATTATTACATGTACACATTGTAGTGCAGACAAAGCTGCACAAATATTACAACCATACTTCAACACACTCAACACTTGGTTCACTACAAATAGACTCAAAATAGCCCCAACCAAATCAACAGCCACACATCTCACCAATTGGACAGCATAATGCAAATACTCATATATACCATGCCTCTGTATCAATAAAACTCTCATATCACACACACATACACCCAATCTTCTGGCCGTAACATATGATACATCATTGTCATTCAAACAACATATCACAAACATAAGGACTAAATGCACACCTAAACTTAATACACTACAGTATACAAGCAATGCATATGCTCAGTAATGAATTATGTGAGTCCTGCATTGGCTCCTAATCTCAATAAGACACACCACAATACCCTACAAACCATATAAAACAAATCCCTAAAGACAATTACAGGCTGCAGAAATACAACAACTACACAGACCAATTAAACCATGAAATGAAAGTCCTCATAGTCGAGGATGACCTTGATATGAAAGGCACATAAACACTTGCCACAGTCACTACAAACACAGTACACCAACAACAACATAGAGCAGAACACCCAAACACACCAAGAAACATAAAAAACACCCAAATACCTATATAACACACAAATATTCTCTTCTCTTCCTCCACAACCACCAGACATCAGTCTCCAAAGGCATATCCATAATCATTTGCTGATTGTTGAGAACCATGGTGTGGAGGCATAGTAGGGTGGTTCTTGTGAATTGTTTATGGATGATTATTAGTTTCTTTTTATTGCCCAAAGGCAGTGCTAGTGGAATTCTTCGATAGGTTTGTTTTCTTGTTGAATTTTACTGCCTCAAATGGAAAGGTTTGTCCATATGATTTGACTCTAGGGTCTTTTTTTGATTCATGGTTGTCTGGAGTGACTATTGTTACTATTTTTTAGGGGTGAAGCTTCCATTCTATTATTTCTGAGCCATTGTTTCAGTTTGTTCAACTAGGCTTGGGTGTTCTTTGCTGCTATTTTGTATTTACTTTGCTAGGTTATTATTATCAAGTCATTAACATATGAGAAAACCTTGATGCAAAATTCTATTTCAGTTGTTAGATCAATCATGAAAAGGTTGAACAGTAAAGGTGAAAGTAATTTCTCTGTATAACAAACTATATGGGGAAGTAAGCAGGTTGTTATACTAGATTTTCTATCATACATGAGTGTATACTGTATATATATATATATATATATATATATATGTATATATAGAATATGTATATATATATATATATATATATATATATATATACAGTATATATATATATATATATATATATATATATATATATATATATATATATATATATATATATATATATATATATATATATACAGTGGTGGGCAGCAATAAAGCGATAACGATAAAGCGATAACATTTCCCGCTAAGTCCTATAACGATAAAGCGATACATTTCCAAGATACCTTAAAGCGATAAATGATAAATCCTGCGATAAATCCAAAAATACTCTATTTTTGCTACTTATGCATTTAAAAACATATTTTTTACACTTAAAACACCATATATTACTTAATAAAAGACTAAAGGACCCAAAATCTGTTTGCCACGTAGCAATGAGCCTGTAACCTCCCGCCGTAACGGTTTTTCGTCTTCTACTTTATCGCTGGATTTATCGCGGGAAATTTGAAAGCGATAGATATAAGCGATAAATTTTTCCGGTCTTGCGATAAATTATCGCTTTACTTATTGCAATGCCCACAACTGTATATATATATATATATATACATATATTTGTATATGTATATATAATATATATATATATATATATATATATATGTATAAATATATGTATATAAATATATATATACATATATATATATATATATATATATATGTATATATAGAATATGTATATAAATATATATATACATATATATATATATATATATACATATGTATATTACAATGTTGTATGTTCTCATTTTTGTTTTCTTGCTAACCTTTCTGCTTCTCATGATGCAATCCTTTCATTTATTTCAATGTCCATCTCATATC
This sequence comes from Oratosquilla oratoria, assembly GCF_046742065.1. NCBI lineage: Eukaryota > Metazoa > Arthropoda > Malacostraca > Stomatopoda > Squillidae > Oratosquilla > Oratosquilla oratoria. Next base: position 59,575,353 of record NC_134783.1, read on the forward strand.
TTTCCATTACAAGGGTTACAACATTGTAATTAGACCAACAGTGTTATATGGTTGTGAGGCTTGGACATTGACCAAAGAAAAAGAAAACTTGAAGTTTTTGAAAACACCATTATTAGAAGAATTCTGGGCCCAGTGTATGATGCGGAATCGGGAGAATGAAGATGAAGACACAATAGGGAAATTAGAGAAGAGACAGGACAACAAATCCTGCATAATGTTGCAAGTGGGAGAAGGCAAGGTGGGCCGTTCACTGTGCCAGGATGGAGCCAACAAGATGACCAAAAATGGTGATGGAGAGAAGTATAAGGGGTAGACGCCCCCTGGGAAGACCTAGGTACCAGTGAAGCAATGGAGTGGCGAATGACATGGCCCGCATTAACCCTGACCTACAAAATTGGAAGGAAACAGTGGAGGACAGATTACAGATTGGTCTGGAGAGGCATAGTGAAACCAGTGAAGGAACTGCAGTCCTGATAGCCATTAGAGTAAGAGTAAGTAATGCATACATTATATACATATATATATATATATATATATATATATATATATATATATACACACATATATATATATATATACATATATATACATACATATATATGCATATATATATATATATATATACACATGTACATATATGTATATACATATGTATATATGTATATGTATATATGTATATATATACATACATATATACATATATTATATATATATATATATGTATATATATATATTATATATATACGAGGAATTCGCTAGTGGACAGCGACATTAATCAGATAATTTTTATGACCATCGCACAAGGATTCAAACCTGCGCTGTACATGACGACAAGAGGCTCGCCATGACTACTGCCTTAGACCGCTCGACCAACTGATACAACAAGTATCAGTTGGTCGAGCGGTCTAAGGCGGTAGTCATGGCGGGCCTCTTGTCATCATGTACAGCACAGGTTCGAATCCTTGCGCGATGGTCATAAAAATTATCTGATATATATATATGTATATATGTATATATATGTATATGTATATATATATATATATATATATGTATATATATATATATGTATATATATATATATATATTATTATACATACATATATATATATATATATACATATATATATATATATATGTATGTATATATATGTATATATATGTAGACAGGAAGGCACTGTGGTAGGTATTGCAGATATATGGGATTGGGGGAAAACTGTTAAGAGCAGTCAAGATTTTTTATGAGAGTAGTAGAGTCTGTGTTAGAAATGGAAATGCAGAAAGTGAGTGGTTTGAGATAATGGTGGGAATGCATCAGGGATGTGTATTATTACCATGACTGTCCACTGTATATATGGATGGGGTGGTGCGGGAGGTAAATGCAAGGGTAATGGGCAGGGGATTAGCGATTGTTGAAGAAAATAGAGAAAAGTGGGAGGTGAGCTAGTTGTTGTTTGCTGATGACACTGTGCTTGTGGCAGGATCAGACGAGGGATTAAGGGAATTAGTGACAGAATTTGGAAAGGTATACAATAGGTAAAAGCAAGGTGATTAAATGTACAAGTGTAGAGGACGGCAGTGAGTTGGAAGTAAGTCTAAAAGGAAAGAGGCTGGAGGAAGTGAATAGCTTTAGATATTTTGGGTCATATGTGGCAGGAAAGGGAAGAGTGGAGGTGGAGGTAAACAGTAGATTAAGAGAAGCAAGTAAATGCTTTAGGGGATTAAAATGTGTTATGAGAAATAGGCAACTGGAAATGGATGCAAAGAGGAGATTGTACGAAGTGGTGATTGTGCCAAGAGCATTGTATGGGGCAGAAACTTGGAATTAAAGAGGCAAAGAGGAAGAGCTTCAATGTGTTTGAGATGAAATGTTTGAGAAGTATGGTAGGTGTTAATATGTTTGATAGAGAGAGAAATGAGGAAGTGAGGAGAGTGGGAGCAGAAAAGGAGATAGCAGATAGGGCTGATGGAAGATTATTGGGATGGTTTAGACACATAGAAAGAATGAGTGATGAAAGATTGGTAAAAGAAGTATGGAAGGGAGTGATGGAAGGAATGAAGTTGAGGGGGCAACCGAGGATGGGATGGATGGATGGGGTGAAGGGGCATTGAGCAAGAGGGGATTGTCTGTTGAGCAATGAAGGGAGAGGGCAAGAGATAAGGATGATTGGAAAATGTGTATGGTTAATACTGTTATGCAAGCAAGGAAGGGATGGGGGTGCTTATGTGTAAATATTTTGATGGAACCCGAAGAGATTTCTCCTTATTATTTTCTGCATGAGGGGATGGAGGGGGGGGGCACTGATTAAGTGAAGTGGCCTTGTTATGGGTGTACTGTGTCTTGCAGCATTGCATTTGACCTAGGGCAGAAAAAAAAACAAACATAAATTCAAATGACACCAAAATTTATTTTAAACTTCTGAAACTAATTTCTAGCATTAAAAATGAACAGTTTTTCTTGATCTGATTGAATACAACAAATCACTTTCATGTATGAGCCCCCAAAAGTAGTCTTCCATCATGTTTTCATTGAAGGGTTCCTGATATCTCTGTTCGAAGTTCATTATATCTTGGTGGAAATGCTTCCCTTGTTCCTCTGAATATGCTCCCATATTCTCCTTGAAGTTGTCGAGGTGAGCATCTAGGATATGAACCTTCAAGGACATTCTGTAGCCCATCTCACCATAGTTTTTCACTAAAGCTTCAACCAGTTCCATATAGTTATCAGCCTTGTTGCCAAGAAAGCCCTGTACTACAGCAGTGAAACAGTCCCAAGCCTTTTCTCTTTTTCTGTGAGCTTCTGTAGAAAATCTGAGCACTCCATATTTTTTCCTATGGTCCAATTAAAATACCAGTTTTCACCTTTGCCTCAGAAAGAAAGAAGTCTTGAAGCTATGTGAAGACTGCAGACTCCTTTTCAAGATCTGTATCAAACTTTCATGAGACCCAGTTTGATGTGTAAGGGAGGAAACAAAACCTTTGAAGATTCATCAATGGATCATGTTTGATACTGTGTGCTCCCACAGTAGTGTTAATCCTTGGAGGCCAATGCTTTCTCTGGTAATGTGCTGCTCTGTCACTACTGTCCCAAGGGTAAATAAAACAGGGATTCTGGGTAAAACCCACTTGTTGTCCTACCAAGAAAGACACCATACTGAAGTCTCCAATAACTTCCCAGCCATACTTATTGTTGTTCAAATTTTCCAGTAGAAGCTTTGCACTGCTGTAGTCCTCCTAAAGAATGAGCAAGAGGCAAAGATGGATACTTGTTTCCACTGTGCAGGACAGCTTTCAGGTTTGGAGGAGCTGTCAATCACGAGTCTTCATTCATCTGCATTGCAAGCAATTCCCATAGCATCAAACAAGCCTGATACATCATTGCAACGCATAGCCTGTCCTCCTTTGCAAAGAAGCTGGAGAAATGTTTGTGACGTTTTCTTTGGCTAGTCACTTGCACACCGTCATCAAGTAAATACCATTCCTTCAGCCTTGAAATAAAAAGTTCACCATTAGACTTTGTCAAACCAAGATCTCTGATGAGGTTATTGAGGTTCTCTTTGGTTTGGGTAGTAAGGATTCCTCCCAACTACAACTGTATCTGTGATGTCACAGTTTTCCTCTCTGTTTACTTCGTCTTCTGACTTGCTGCTTTCTTCTGATAGTTGACTTTTTTCTGGAGGAGCTGGTACAGGATCAGCACTGTGTGGTACTGGTGTAATGAAAGATGGAATGTCTGGGTAGAGAACAGCAGCTGTATTTTCCCCAGATTGGCGTTTGGAAGGATTCACCATGTAGAAAAAGCAGTCGGTTGAGTGATCACGCCATATTTTAGGAGTTCAAATTTCATGGCTCTGTTTTCCCCTCTATACTATCCTGTAAAAAACAACAGTATGAGTTTCTGTGAATTTTATCTTATTTGTATTTTAATTCTTAATTGGAATTTACTTTAGAAAAAATAATAGCTATCTTACCTTCTAGTGTTCTCTTACAATGATCACAAGCAATATGAGGTGCCCAGTTCCTGCCTTGGTCTCCAACTGGCACACCAAAACATGCTTTGTACGGATCACAAGTTTTTCCAGATGCTATCACAGAGAACTTCTTTACACTTGTCTTAATGAATTGACCACATATGTAGCAGAATGCATCTGGAGAATGATTGCAGCCTCTTGATGCCATTTCACCTCGTGTGATGTGTCTTCTCAGGCAGACAAAGCAGAACTGATTGGTGGTCTGCAAGCCCCAAATTTTATATTGTCAAGCAATGCTTTAGAATATTCTTAGTCTTTCTAGAATGTGTTCCAGAATGTTCTCAATCTTTCTAGAATATTTTTGAATCTACTTTAGAATATTCTGAATAATTTTAGAAAATATTTGTAGTTTCTAGAAAATTCTTGAGCATTCTACATATATCTATTGTATTCTAGAATATTATGGAAACGTTTACACTGAATAAATGTTCTAAATGTTCTAGAAAGTTTGGAAAAATGGAAAAAAATTGGAACCATTTTAGAAAATTTCTGATATGTAAGCCATTCTTCTAAATATGAGAAATTTAGTGCTAGATCTGGTCAGTTCAAGAATTATCTTATCAACATTAAAAGTCCTTAGAACACTTTATATTCTTTTTTATTTTTAACTTATTTGCAACATTTAAAAGGAATTAGATAAGTAATTGAGATTTTGCAAAGTTACCTGACATGAAAACCAATAGTAACCCATGCTATAACGAAATAAGGCAATAATGTAAATTCAGTTCTAAGTACAAATAACAAAGTTTTATTTATTTATTTTTTAATTTGTTTAGATGGAAATAACTGGAAAATTATGGTTTCGGGCCAAGGACAAGACAAAAGTGAAATTTTGTTACCTTATGCTATCAAACAGAATCACTCCATATTCTTTACTTTGATTCAGATAAAGCTGTAGAATCCTGCGTTATTTATGATAAGAAAAAATACACAAAAGGACAAAATATCCTAAAATGCCCACACTTGCAACACGAACGCGACGACACACGGCCTCCATCTTGTTTTATGCTGGTCTCGCTTGAGTTAGAAGAGTGGGAAGAGTAGGAACTCTCGTGTTGTCGATATAAAGATTCCGGACATTCGCCCTTAAGAAAATTGTCATCTTCAACATGATGCTATGATTCCCAAAAACATGCAAGATGACCAAATCATTTCGCATCCGATGATACTTGGCAACGAGGTGACTGGAATGACGTCACTAACTATTGATTGGTGGGCGCGAACACTAGCCTAGATATTTGGAATACTTTTATTGTGTGCCGTCGTGGCGCGTTCAGATTCACATTCGCCTTGTAGGTGTGGAAATGGGTCCAATCCTCAATAGTAGGCAATGACTACCACTAGCCAGGGATGTTCAAGCGCTCAGGGAGAGAGGAACATTAGAGGAGGAAGGCGAGTAGCAGAGGCGGAAGAAAATGAGTGGATGAGGGGAGAGGAGGAAACTGGAAGTGCTTCGGTATTATAGCATGTGAGAAAAAAAGTTGGGAAGCGGTCACGGACATGGACACGGAGAATACTATCGGGCACTTGTAAATGGTGGAGGAAGTAGTACAGGAAAAATTGGTAGGGAGATAGATGATATTGTGAGAACGATCGCACATGAACACTAAGTGGAAGCTAACTTTCATTCACATGTGGAAGTGGAAGAAGGGGGCGTAATAGGTGAAAGGGAAAGGGAAGAGGTAGGAAACTGAAGAAGGGCAACGGAGTCGGTAAAGAACAATTGAGTAAAGGAAATATGGCAAATGGCGTGGGCCGCAAGATACCACAAGGTACCCACAGAAGACGAAAAGGACCACAGTAGAATGTAGTTGGTCTCACGGGGTCCTACAGAATGACATTGCCATGCATTCAGTAGATACGTAGAAGAAAGCGTTCCGAAATGAAGAAGACGATGCGGCGCCAACGTCAGAGACAACGACGTCTGCGATGGTTGAAAGTGCCACCGGCAACAGAAGCAGTAAAGGCGGGCGGGAGGCGGTATCGACGTCAGCAGTAACAGTTAGGACAGTATCAGCGACGACGGTGGCGGCGGCAGTGGGAGTGGTGACGGCGGTGGCGGTGGAATCGGTAGGAGCAACAAGACCACTCCGAGCTCGACCTAACCTCCTCCCTCTCTTTCTCTCTCTCCCTCTCTCCTTCTCTTTGTCATTTTCCACTTCTCTTTTTCATCCTCCTCCGAATCTGTCGCCGCTACTGCTGCTGTCACTATCCCTTGTACTACGGCGGATGCTTTGCACGTCGCTGTGACGACTTCTGTGTAGAGGTTTGTTACCTCACAGGAGGAGCGGCAGCAGCAGGAGTGGAAGTCTCGACCTAGTTTGTTTCATGGGTCCAGTAGGCGCTACTCAGATGAGCTATTGACACTACAATTTGCGTTATACTTGATTTCGTGCAAGAAATACAATATACTATTATTGATCAGGGATTTCATCGTGGGAATCGGGAGAAGGGGTGTAGGAAGAAAAAGGACACCCCAACAGCATCTTGCCCCCCCCCCCTCCCGAAAAAAAATCGAGATTTTTTATTTTATTTTCATTTTATAGTACAGGTACATATTTTTGTCCACTGCTGTACTGACAAAGCGCACGATGACGTGACCTACCTGCACAACAGTGATACATTGGGCTTAAGTCTAAATAATTACTGGTGACTGACCATGACCACAAGGACAAAAAAGCCTCAGCTGCAGCCAGCTGGCTGACAGTTACTCTGCCACCCAGACCAAATTAGCCGATCTCGCCATATTATTGGTAGAATAAGACCGGTTCTGGTTCTATTTCACCCTATAAATCAGGATGGGTGTTGGTAACTAATGATGAGACAATACAAGCTTCCATTTTTCACAAGTTTAGTTAATTTTCTTGGCATATTTAACACCGTCCGTGTTATATATGCATATATATATATATATATATATATATATATATATATATATATATATATATATATATATATATATATATATACACACATACATATACCAACTGTTTTTCCCCCTTACCAGAGAGGTAGCAAAAAAAAAAAAAAAAAAAAAAAAATGAATAAATAAATAAATAGATAAAA
>NC_134783.1:59584946-59632446 GCF_046742065.1 Oratosquilla oratoria
TAGCAAAAGAAGCACAGGGTTGGATGAAAGTCCAACAGAACAATAAAATTGTATTTAACGACATAGTGACACAGCAGATGAAAGAACAAACTGAAAATACAGTTATTAAAGTAATGAGGGAGAAGGAGAATATAGTAAGAGACTTAGCAGATTAAAAGAAATGTATGATTATATTAGGGATGGAAGAGAAGTATAACTTAAACAGGACTACGAGAATTAAGGAGGAAAAAAAAGTAAACAATATATTGGAATTAGTTTAGGAAGATGAACCTGAAATAGGGAAACGAACTGAAGAAATTTATAGGCTCGGGAAATATAGTACAGATAAGACCAAACCAATTAAGATTAAATTCAGGTCACAAACGACAGCAGATACTATCTTAGCATAAACAGGGAAACTAACAGACAGTGAACAATATAAAAAGGTATGGAGAAAAAGAGAAATGAATAAAGAGGAAAGAGGGGAGGAAAAAACGAAAAGACAAGAAGCTAAAGAGAGAAAAAAAAACAAGAGAAGAATAGAGTAAGAAAAAGAGGAATTCTATTGGAGAGTAGTGAATATGAAAGTGAGGAAATGGACCATAACAGAGAGAAACAAAAGTGAAACAGAAAATACAATGGAAGTAGCAGAAAATTAAGAATATCTTACACAAATATAAATGGATTAATAACAGGCTTGAACGAACTGAATGATTATATGAAGGAAAAAGAACCGGACATAATGGGAATTGTAGAGACAAAATTAAAAGGTCCACTACCACCCAACAGTGTAGGACATGGTGCATATAATTATTGGATTAGAAACAGAGAGACAAAACAAGGGGGTGGAGTTATGTTCCTGACTAAGAAGGATATAATCGTGAGGAATGTCACATATGGAAAGAATAGAGATGATTATGATGGAAGTAGAAGACAAAGATAGGAAGAGCAGAAAGTTTGTAATAAATTATGTGCCTCCAAAAACGGCCACGTAGGAAGAGAGAGAACATAAAAGTATGTTAGAGGACACAAGGATAACATTAGATAATATAATGAAAGATGGAGGAAGAATAGTTATAATGGGCAACTTTAATTGCAAAGAAGTCTGCTGGGAAGAGATGACAGTAAAGGGTGGGGACGACTCATGGGGAAATGTTCTACTTGAGATGATTATTGACCATACAATGACGCAATGAATTCAAGAGAACACTAGGTACAGAAATGAAGAAGAACCATCGAGACTAGACCTAATAATCACATCAGAACCTGAAATAGTGGAAAAGATTGAGTATAAGACACCAATAAGTAAAAATGACCACATATTGGTTGAACTGGAACTAAATGAGGAAAAATACATGAAAAGAAATGAACAATATAGAAAAGGAAGATTGATCTATGAAAAAACAAATCTTGATAAAATAAGATAATTCTTTCAAAAAGAAGACTGGGAAAGAATATACAAAGAGGAAACAGCAGTGAAAGAGAAATGGAATATTTTGACAAAAATTTATAAGAAAAAAAAAGAAAAAAAAAGTGGAAAAGTATGTCCCAAGACAAAAGCAAGAAAAAGAATATGTAAAGTGCTGGTACAACAAAAGCTGTAGGGAGTCAAAAGACAAAAGAGATAAAGCTTGGACAAAATGGAAAAAAGACAAAAGACCTGAAAAATGGAAAATATATACTAGTTATAGAAATGAATATGTACAAATGTGCAGAGAAGAAAAGAGAAAATATGAAAAAGATGTCATAGAAAAATGTAAAGATTAACCAAAACTATTTAACAGATTTGTAAACAACAAACTGAAAAACAAACAAGAATTAGATAAACTACGACAAGGAGGAGTTGAATACACAGAGGAAATAGGGATGGCAGAAATTATGAACAAGCATTTTAAATCGGTGTTTACAAGGGAGAACATACAACCTAGTGATATCGAATGGGAGGAGAAAGTCACGCCTATGAAAGAAATAGAGGTAACAAAGAATGAAATAATAAAACCTTTGAGTAATCTTGATGTCAGAAAATCGCATGGACCAGATGAAATGGCAAACAGGATTTTGAAAGAATGCAGGAATGAACTGGCAGACAAAATACATAGCATAATAAACAGTTCCTTGAAAGAAGGAAAAGTTCCAAAAGATTAGATAAGAGCAAATATAGTACCTATATATAAAGGGGGAAATAAAGAAGACCCTACTACCTATAGACCAGTTTCTCTAAAAAGTACAATAGCAAAAATTTGTGAAAGAATTACCAAAAGTAGATGGGTAAGGTATTTAGAAAACAACGTACTAAATCCAAGGCAATTTGGATTTAGACAAGGACGATCATGCGTCACAAACTTAATGTGTTTCTATTCAAGGCTAATAGATATAATGCAAGAAAGAGATGGATGGGCTGATTGTGCATTTCTAGACCTAAAAAAAGCTTTTGACAAAGTACCACATAAGAAGTTGCTTAAGAAATTAGAAACTGCAGGAGGAATACAGGGCAAACTGCTTAAATGGATGGAAGACTTTTTGCAAGAAAGAAAAATGAGAGTAGTGATAAGAGACAAACACTAATTGGGATGAAGTAATAATTGGTGTTCCACAAGGAACAGTTCTGGCCCCAATAATGTTTGCTATATATATTAATGACATGGATAAAGGAATTGAAAGTTATATGAGCTTCTTTGCGGATGATGCAAAACTGTTGAAAAAAGTGAACACTGAAGAAGATTGTGAGTCGCTACAGAGTGATCTCAATAAAGTATGGGAATGGAGTAGGAAGTGGGAGATGGAATTCAATACTAAGAAGTGTAGTATAATGGAATTTGGAAGAAGCAAAAAAAGAATAGTAGGATCATATAAATTGGGAGAAGGAATAAAAAAGTAGAAAATGAGAAGGACCTAGGAGTCATTATTATGAATAATATGTCACCTGAAAAACATATAAACAAGATTTTTGGAGAAACTTATAATTTAATAAGAACAATCAAAGTGGCATTTACATACCTGGATGAAGAAATGGTGAAGAAAATACTAATCACTTTGATAAGACCAAGATTGGAATATGCAGCGACAATTTGGTCACCAAGTTAAAAAAAAAAAAAAAAAAAAGTATAACAAAACTTGAAAGAATACAAAGAGCAATTACAAAATTGGCACCAACAAGAAAGACTAGCAAAACTTGAGCTACAGACATTAGAGCAAAGAAGAGAGAGAGGAGATTTGATAACTATTCATAGAATCATGAAAGGCTTAGAAACTATTGATAGAGAGGACCTAATAAAATGGGATGATAGAAATACAAGAGGACACGGAAAGAAAATCAAGAAAGACAGCTATAGAAGAGATCTGAAAAAGAACAGCTTTCCTCACAGAGTAATTGATATTTGGAACAAGTTAGATGAGACAGTGGTGTGTGCAAAAACAATTCATGAATTTAAAAACAGTTTAGATAAAATGAGATATGAAGACGGGACACCTCGAGCATAGTTCCCTTTCTCGTAAAATACAATTAGGTAAATACAACTAGGTAAATAAATACATACACACACACACACACGCACACACACACACACTTTCAACGAACGGACGGCTTGAAAGAAAAGTGCAGATTGTGGATACCAACGCAAAGAGAAGTGCCTTTTTGTATTTGTAGGGGGGGGGGGGAAATTGCTCGTGAGGTAGTGGGAAAGTAAGGAAAGAGGAGAAGGGGAGGGATTGCTGGGAAAATGGAAGGTAATGAGGAAGTAGAGGACTTGGTCCAAATAGACCGCCGAAAAGTAAACAAAAGACCACAAGACGAGCTGGAGGACGACGGAATGTCTAATAAGAATGTAAAGATTAGAAGTATAGATAGGAACAATACAGTAGAAAGTGATGAGAATATTTTCAAGGGATTTAAAGAGAGTGGGGGGGACACAAACCCCCCCCGACTGACAAAACTAGAGAAGAAGGTTGATAAGGTGATCGAGGACTTGGAGAGTAGGTTAGGTCATATGAACACCATTTTACAAAGGGTTGAAAGATTGGAAGAACTGGAAAAGGCGAATAGAAAATTAACTGATGAAATAGAAGAACTAAAAAGACAGTTAAGAGAGGTAAAGGGGGAGAATGAGGAATTGAAGAAGAATAGTAAAGAAAACAGAGAAACAATAGCTAAAGAAAGTAAAAATTGGAAGCAAACCCAAGAAGGAAATAAGATTTCATTCACTGACATAGTCAAACAGCAATTGAAAGAACATACTGAAGACTCAGTTATTAAAGTGATGAGACAAAAGGAGAATATAGTAAGGGATTTAGCAGACAAGAAGAAATGTATAATTATATTAGGAATGGAAGAGAAACACAACACAGATAGAACCACAAGAATCAAAGAGGAAAATGAAAAAGTAAGCCAATTACTAGAATCAGTTCAGGAAGATGAACCAGGGATTATGAAACAAATCGAAGAGAAATTTAGACTCGGAAAGTATAGCACAGACAAGACCAGACCAATTAAGATTAAATTCAAGTCACAAACAACGGCAGAGAATATCTTATCCAAAACAGGGAAACTAGCAACAAGTGAACAACACAAAAAGATATGGATAAAAAGAGAAATGAATAAAGAGGAAAGAGAGGAAGAAAAGCAGAAAAGACTGGAAGCTAAGACAAAAAACGAGAACAGAACGGAGTCAGAGAAAGAGAGATTCTATTGGAGAGTAGTGAACATGAAACTAAGGAAGTTCGACATACAAAAGAAAAACATAAGGGAAACAGAGAACACAATGGAAGTGGCAGAAAACTAAGAGTGTCTTACACAAATATAGATGGATTAATAACAGGATTGAATGAGCTGAATGATTATTTGAAAGAAAAAGAACCGGACATAATGGGAATTGTAGAAACAAAATTAAAAGGCCCACTACCACCCAACAGTGTAGGACATGATGCATACAATTATTGGATTAGAAACAGAGAGAAAAAGCAAGGGGGTGGAGTTATGTTCCTGACTAAGAAGGATATAAACGTGAAAGGTGTCATATATGGAAAGAATACAGTAGAGATGATTATGATAGAAGTGGAAGACAGAGATAAGAAGAGCAGAAAATTTGTGATCAATTATGTGCCTCCGAAAACAGCCTCATGGGAGGAGAGTGAATATAAAAGTATGTTAGAGGACACAAAGATAGCATTAACTAAAACAATGGAAGACGGAGGAAGAATAGTTATGATGGGCGACTTTAATTGCAAAGAAATCTGCTGGGAAGAAATGACAGTAAAGAGTGGTGATGACTCATGGGGAAATGCTCTACTTGAGATGATTACTGACCATTCAATGACACAATGGATACAAGAGAACACTAGGTATAGAAATGAAGAAGAACCATCGAGGCTAGACTTAATAATTACATCTGAACCTAGAATAGTGGACAAGATTGAATATAAAACACCAATAGGTAAAAGTGACCACATATTGATTGAACTGGAACTTAATGAAGAAAAATATATGAAAAGAAATGAACAATATAGAAAAGGAAGAATGATGTATGAAAAAACAAACTTTGATAAAATAAGAGAATTCTTCCAACAAGAAAACTGGGAAGAAATATACAAAGAAGAAACATCAGTGGAAGAGAAATGGAATATTTTGACAAAAATTTACAAAAAAGGAGTGGAAAAGTATGTCCCAAGACAAAAACAAGAAAAAGAATATGTAAAATGCTGGTACAACAAAAGTTGTAGGGAGTTAAAAGACAAAAGAGACAAAGCCTGGACCAGATGGAAAAAACACAGAAGACCTGAAAAATGGAAAATATATACTGGTTATAGAAATGAATATGTACAAAAGTGCAGAGAGAGAAAAAAAGAAAATATGAAAAAGATGTTATAGAAAAGTGTAAAGATCAACCAAAACTATTCTACAGATTTGTAAACAATAAACTGAAAAACAAACAAGACTTGGAGAAATTGAGACAAGGAGGAGTAGAATACACTGAGGAAATGGAAATGGCAGAAATTATGAACAAACATTTTAAATCAGTGTTTACAAGGGAAAATATACAACCTGAAGAGATTGAGTGGAAAGAAAAAGTCCCCCCTATGGAAGAAATAGAAGTAACAAAGAATGAAATATTGACACACTTGGGTAATTTTGATGTCAGAAAATCGCATGGGCCAGATGAAATAGCAAACTGGATTCTGAAAGAATGCAGGAATGAACTGGCAGACAAAATACATAGCATAATAAGCAGTTCCTTAAAAGAAGGAAAAGTTCCAGAAGATTGGAAAAAAGCAAATATAGTACCTATATATAAAGGAGGAAATAAAGAAGAACCTACCAACTATAGACCAGTCTCTCTAACAAGTACAATAGCAAAAATTTGTGAAAGAATTATCAAAAGTAGATGGGTAAAATACTTGGAAAAAAACAACGTACTAAATCCAAGGCAATTTGGATTCAGACAAGGACGATCATGCGTCACCAATTTAATATGTTTCTATTCAAGGCTAATAGATATAATACAAGAAAGAGATGGATGGGCTGATTGTGCATTTCTAGACCTAAAAAAAGCTTTTGACAAAGTACCACATAAGAAGTTGCTTAAGAAATTAGAATATGAAGGAGGAATACAAGGTAAATTGCTAAATTGGATGGAAGACTTTTTGCAAGAAAGAAAAATGAGAGTAGTGATAAGAGATCAGCACTCAAAATGGAATGAAGTAATAAGCGGTGTCCCGCAGGGAACAGTGCTGGCCCCAATAATGTTTGCTATATATATTAATGATATGGATGAAGGAATTGAAAGCTATATGAGCTTCTTTGCAGATGATGCAAAACTACTGAAAAGAGTGAAAACTGAAGAAGATTGTGAATCACTACAGAGGGATCTAAATAAAGTACAAGAATGGAGTAGGAAGTGGGAGATGGAGTTCAATACAAAAAAGTGTAGTATAATGGAATTTGGAAAAAGCAAAAACAGAATAACAGGATCATATAATTGGGAGAAGAAGGAATAAAAAAAGTAGAAAATGAGAAGGACCTGGGAGTCATTGTTATGAATAATATGTCACCTGAGAAACATATAAATAAGATTTTTGGAGAAACTTATAATTTAATAAGAACAATCAAAGTGGCATTTACATACCTGGATGAAGAAATGGTGAGGAAAATCCTAATCACCCTGATAAGACCAAGATTGGAATATGCAGCAACGATATGGTCACCAAGTACAAAAAAATGTATAAAAAAAACTTGAAAGAATACAAAGAGCAATTACAAAACTGGCACCAACACTCTCAAAACTATCATATGAAGAGAGACTACAAAAACTTAAACTACAGACACTAGAGCAAAGAAGAGAGAGAGGAGATTTGATAGCTATTTACAGAATCATGAAAGGCATAGAAATTACTGATAGAGAAAATCTGATAAAATGGGATGACAGAAATACAAGAGGACACGGAAAGAAAATAAAAAAAGACAGCTATAGAAGAGATTTTAAAAAGAACAGCTTTCCTCACAGAGCAATAGACAGTTGGAACAAGTTAGATGAGAAAGTGGTGTGTGCAAAATCAATACATGAATTTAAAAATAGTTTAGATAAAATGAGATATGAAGACGGGACCCCACGAGCATAGCTCCCCTTCCCGTAAAATACAACTAGGTAAATACAACTAGGTAAATACACACACACACACATATATATATATGTATATGTATATATATATGTTATACTAAATACCACAGCATACTCAGCGTTAGTGATCTTTTTCTTTAGGCTTTCGATTCTTGTAATTATTCTCTTCTCTGCACTAGGGAAAGAAAATATAATATTTTCGATAGTGTCCATTATGGTTGGATATGAAAGCTAGCGCTTTACTACATTTCACATATATATCAGGCATCTTATGGTAATTTTATTAGTAAAGTTACATACATGTATATAAATATCCAAAAAAGGTGATGGATCAAGAGTGTTCCAGGACTCGTCGTCATCTTCGTGGCGCGACGTGGGGTGCCCCGAAAAGTTCCAAATGTCCGCACATGTTCTGTTGGATGCTAATATTCGGCATGTGGGTTCATATCAAAACTGCCTCCAAACATTTCAATGGTTTTATTTATTTTTTTGGTGGGGGTGGGGGGTGGGGTGGGGGTTATTACTGTATTTTCTTTCAGTTGGTCCGGTGTTATTGTGGTGTTGTGTGTTTTTGTGATGTGAGATTTGATAGTTCCGTTTTGCATGTGGTAAGTCAGCCTATGGGATAATGTTTGTGTTGTGTGACCAATGTACTCCTCGTTGCAAATCCCACCGTCTTTGTTTAAATTGCATGAATACTTGTACATAAGGTTGTTTTGTTTTAATTTGTCCATATTCACAGTCATATTATTTTTCATCATAAGAGACGCAGTCATATATCTTTTGTGAGAGAGGCAGTATTTTTGTGAGAAGAATGATGGATGTGTTGGTATTGAGTGAAACTAAG
Source organism: Oratosquilla oratoria (assembly GCF_046742065.1). Lineage (NCBI taxonomy): Eukaryota > Metazoa > Arthropoda > Malacostraca > Stomatopoda > Squillidae > Oratosquilla > Oratosquilla oratoria. Next base: position 59,593,383 of record NC_134783.1, read on the forward strand.
TTGAAAGGGAGGGGAGAGTGTCGGGAGTGAAATGAGGATGAGGGAGAGAATGGGTGGCTATATTAGTAAGTAAAGAGATAGGTAAGCGTGTGGTGGAGTGGAAAGAGGTTTCTTCAAGGTTAATGTGGATGAAGTTGAAGCTGGAAAGGGAGATGTGGGTCTTTGTAAGTGCATATGGACTTGGTAGTGAGAAGAGTGTGAAGGAAAGGGAGCTTTTTTGGATAGATGTAAATGAACTGCACAGAGGGTTTGGGGAGAAATGTCAATGTTGTGGTATTGGAAGATCTCAATGCTAGAATAGGAGATGGACCAATATACAGAGTGGTTGGGAAGTGTGGAATTCCAGGAAAAAATCGTAGTGGAGAGTTGATGGTGGAGATGTGTCTAGAAATAGTGTTGATGATAGTTAACACAGTATGAAAAAAAAGTAAAACATAAGTACACATGGGAGGGGATGGTAGATGGAAGGGTGATATATGAGGCTTTAATGGACTATATAGGGGTACCTAGATGAAGAGGATTTTTGGATGTCCATGTTCTTAGAGGAGAGAGTGAGAGAATATCAGGTAATTTTTGGTGGAAAGTAAGTTGAGAGTGGAGATTAGATGGACAGAAGGTAAGGTGCTTAGAGTGTTCCTTTGAAAGGAGGTTTATTACTTCACTGTAGGTGGTCATGTTTGCTATATCGCGACTTCGGGTTCAAGACACTTCTTCAGTAGCTCTTAGGAATACTCTATCTGGTCAGGATAAGAATTATTCCGATGATATATTTAATGATGTTACCTTATATACTTAAATTTCTGTACTTGCTCTTCACTGGGGGAGGTTACCGGTCACCTGGGGGAGGTTACATGGTAACTCAGGATGTGATGAAATGTCACGTGCTAGGGGAAGCCTCCGACTTCATATTGTGACAAAATGTCCTATGCTTGGGCTTGTGTCGTTTTTGTCTCGGGCTTTGATTTGTGGGGTTATGTCTCATGCTTGGATTGTGGCGATTTGTCTCATGCTGGGGGCGGGGGGGCTAAGGTCATCTGCTTGTATATTTAGATTTGGACATAACTCTTTAATATATAATGCTTCTAAGATTGGGAGGCGTCCGTCATCTGTACATATTTACAGAATCTCAGTGTTTTCTTCTATGATGTTTCTTGTTAATGTTGAGCCATGGGCTTCTCTTAAAAGATTTTAAGTGGCTCCTGATATCAGGTGGTATGAGAGGTTGACGGGATAACCTCATTGTCATCATACCAATATAGGTGGAGGTGAGGGCTTCACAGTACCCTCGTGCACCGTGCACAAGTAAACCAATAGATGACATAAGATTTCTGAACTTCCCTTCTCTCTTGGTGGGGGCTGTTTTCAAGAAGGTGGCTGGTCTTCCTTGTCTTATAATAGATCACCAAATTTATTATTTTCCCTGCTCTGGATGGTTTGATGTTCCTCTTTATAATCTATTTCATTATACGTTCATCTGTATAGGCTGAAGAGAATGTAGATTTATAATAGGTGTTATTTTTTCCTATATTTTGATTATTTTTATTATCTTTGTACCAGCTGTCCGTTATTTTCTTGGTCTGGTGGTTAATATCTTCCTCACTGAATATTATTTATTAGTACTTGGGTGGAGCGCTCGATTTCATTGTGTACTTGTTTCCGTGTGCTACAGTGGATGAGTGCTCTTCGGATGTTGGCACCGATGGTAGAGTTCTGATATCTCCATATGTCTTACTATGGACTTATGCTCCTTTGAAAGGAGGTTTATGACTTCACTGTAGTTGGTTATGTTTGCTATATCGCGATTTCGGGTTCATGACCATTCTTCAGTAGCTCTTAGGAACATAATATCTGTTCAGGATAGGAATTATTCCGATGTTATATTGAATTATGTTATTTTATGTACTGAATTTTCTGTACTTGCTCTTCACTGGGGGAAGTTACCGGTCACTTGGGAGAGATTACCTGGTAACTCCGGCAGTGATGAAATGTCACGTGTTATGGAAGCCTCCGACTTCGTGTTGTGATAGAATTGTCCCCCTGCGGGGCGTGCGTCTCACGTTGGGAACCACCGTCTTAGAGTCTAAGAATATGTAGAGATAATGTAGTTGTTTTATGGAAAATAAATTTTAATTGTAGTGTTTTGTGTGCCGACTCCAACATTTCCTTTCGGAGGTTTTAGGTAGCTGCTCGGTTGTTTGTAGCGCCTGTGGTATCTTACATTATTTGGTTGAGATTTTTGTGTACTATATGTTACTTCCTAAATCATCTAATTTGTCCAGATATATGACGTATATTTGTAATTTGTGGAGTGTTGTGGAATATGTGTTAAAGAAATCTTGTAAGGATGCGAAACGGTCCATCATTTTGTCTAGGGTGATTTTTCCTCCGCTACCTCTCCTAGTTTATGTAGGTAAGAAGATATTATGTCAATTTTATCTTGAATATGGTCTAGGTCCTCCATTGGGGCTATACCGAACAGTTTGGAGATTGCCCCTATGAATTTAGATAACCCTCTCTTTGTTCCAAAGGAAGATCTAGTTTGTTCTAGCTTCGGATTGTTCAAATGAATTTCTTCTTTGAGTCTATCAACTTTTTGAGTTAGAGTGTCTGACTTATGAGTGCATAATATAGATTTTTCTGTTAGTAGTGTGTCGTTTCTCACTGTGAGGTCTTTGAATGGGAACTGTTTTCTGAATGTTAGTAAAAGACAGTTTACTCTTCTTTGTAGTCTGGTGACATAGAACATCAGGGTGTTGATGTCCATTTTGATATAGTGAGGGATCGTAATTGTTTGTTGGGGTGTTTGATCATGGAGTGCATGGCTTTTGGATATTTCTGTGGCGTACGGGCCGATGAATTTCAAGTCTAATTTACATGAACGGGAAGGGGGTTGTTTCACTACCACATCACCTTGTCTAATGTCTTGGGTGGTTGCCCTCCTATATTGATTGGTCATGATTTTATCACCCGACTCATTCAGATTTTTTTCTTATCTCCCTGTGTATTACATGAAAACTGACTTCTAAACGTTTTGCATTGTCATCCATATCATAGGCCTTGTCCAAGCAATATGTAACGAGGGGTCTTTTTTGTTGCTCAGTTGATTGAACCATTTATTGAGGCTTGAACTTGGGGTACCCAATCTTCCCTGGTGTCGTTCATCTTTTTGAAGGAGGAGTCGTGGTACTTCAATGATCTTCCGATTCGTCCTTTCCACTAACCCCTTTCCTTAGAAATGGTAAGCTGTGATGTAGCATCTATCGATCTTGTCCAATTCCTCGATGTGCTTAATGACTTCACTCTTGAACTCGGAACTATTGTCCGATAATAGTCTCCCTGGGATATTGTAGTTGCCAAATACGAGACCTTGTGCTATTTTTTGATCGATTTGTCTTCAAAGGTTATGAGAATGGTGAATTTGGAGAAATAATCTACTACAGCTAAGACATAATGTAAGCCTTGATGGCGGGGTCGGGGTAACTTTAACAAATAAATTGCTATTGTGTCCCTAGGTTCTGAGGGCATTGGAACTTCTGGCTTGGTGATTGGCCACGTCGTTAGATGTATGCACAGTATTATGTTGTTCTATGTATACTATAATGTCTTTCTCGTTTTTGGCCAGTTTAGGCTCTCCTGGTGTCAGCCAGGCATTTGTCTCGGCTGGGGTGGCCAGTGATGGGGCTGTCGTACAAACATTTTCTGTTGAAACAACGAGGACGAGATAACAGTCTGTTTATTATTATCCACTTCTGTTCTGATGAGCACGTAATTTTCCAAATGTATAGGGACTTTTTTTTTAAGACTGTCTCCTGATTCGAAGGCTTATATAACGAGAGACCAAGGTAGTGTCTTTCCTTCGTTTCAGTTTGAGCTCCTCAGAGTAGATGTATTGAGTGAACGGAACTGTGGAGATGCACATACTCCTGCTGAGGCCGTCAACAACGATGTTTACTTTCCTTTTCATGTATTTTACTATAAGGTTGAACTCTAAAATTGTAGTATGCCTTCTTGCTATTTTCCCTTATAGGGCCTTGTCTTTAAAGAATTCCGTTTGTAGTTGGTGATCTGTAAGCACTGTTATCTTATGTCCTAATTCAACAAGAACCCACTGTGTTGGATAAGAAGAAATGAAATAAATGATATCCATATATTTCGATCACGGACTGTGATCCACTGAAGAGGATCACAGTCCGTGATCGAAATATATGGATATAATTTATTTCATTTCTTCTTATCCAACACAGTGGGTCCTTGTTGAATCTTACGAATGTGTTACGACATTACTTTGTAGTAATGTCCTAATATTAGTTCTCTGAAGTGTTTCAATACCCAGACAACTGCTAAGGTTTCTAGGTGGGTTGTGCTGTATGAGGCTTCTGCAGAGTTAACCATCCGACTTGCATATGCTATAACTTTATGTTTCCCGTTTGTATCCTCTTGTTAGAGTACTGCTCCAACTTCTTTCGTAGACGCATACATATAGAAGAGCAAACCCCTTTGAGAAATCTAGGAATGTCAGGATTTGTTTTTGTTTTTGTTTTTGTGAAATATGTACAGAGGTTTATGAAACTTCTGGTTTTATTTCCACCAGTGGGAGTGGGGAAATTAATAATTGTTTTTGTCTTGTCAGAGTTTATGTGTATACCATCTCTGACAACGGAATGTCCCAGGAAATGTAGTCTTTTTTCTTATAAGATTACATTTGAGAGTTGGATTTTCATGCCATCTCTCGAAATAGTGTACAGAAGATAATGTAATGTGTACACATGTTCTATGTTATGAGTGAATATGATCAAATCATCTTGGTAAACAAACAGCGATTTGCATATCATATTTTCGAATGGGTAGTTCATTAACCTTTGGAATGTACTAAGGGCGTTTCAAAGGCCAAAGGGTAGATTGAACTCGTAGTGTCCAGTATCTGTGCTAGAAGCTGTGGCAACCTTGGATTCTTCTGTCAATTGTTTCTGCCAGAAGGATGATTTTAGGTCAAGGAATGAGAAAACTGAGTTTCTTTTGCCTAAGGAATGAAGAATATCCTATATTAACGGTATTGGTGATGGGTCAGGTGTTGTTCATTATTGGCTTTTCTGAGATCTATTACTACCATCATTCTTTGGAACTAGGAACACTGGGTAGTTCCATGGAGAGTGAAAATGCTGGATGACACCCTGTTCTAACATCGTGTCAGTGTGCTCAGATACCATCAGTTTCTTCTTTTGGAGAATCCTATAAGCAGGGGTGAATATCGGTGTTGTATTGGAGATATTTTACTGTGGTGTTTCACTTGTGAAGTGGCACCTAGTGATTATCGTTCAGAGCATTGGCTTTCCTGTGAATATCCAAAATTTCTAAAAGTTGGGGTTTCACATAATGGAAATCAATGAGATCTCAATCCTCTATGTCGACGTCTGGCCTAATTATGGAGGAATTGTGACATTTGGGTTTGTTGACTGTGTCTCCAAAATAGGCTTGATATAAAGTGAAGTTTTGCCAAGAAATGTGTGTTTGTTTAGTCTCAGGGGAAGGTGAAGCGTTTCCTACGATAGAGAGGGAGCGTTTAGCCTCCCTCACCTTATCAAACGTTAGGTATAGCATGAGATGTGCACGTCTACATGATTTGAGAATAATAATATTGTTTTGGTCTTGTTGGGCATTAGGCAGAGATGCTTGAATATTTTTTTACTCAACTGGCTGAATTGTCTCTTTCATGTCTGACAGGAGTTTGATGTCAGCATATTTGTGTCTTGTGAGGGTGGAGTATCTTGTGAGGATGTGGTAATGGGTGTGGTGGGACTGGAGGGGGTGCTGAGACTGTTACTGAGGGGGCTAAGGTATATGACTTATGAGGATAGAGGAACTGTCATCAAGAAGGCCTGTGTCAAGGAGAGTATTGATGTCTTCATATTTCTCGATAGAGATTTCCAAGTATAAAGGACAATCTTATTGGAAACCATAAATTGAAGGCCTAAGATTCCATCGCATATAAGTGTCTACTCATTCATCACATGGAAAAGGCAATTAGAGAATTCTAGATTACCTATTATGAGGGGTAATTCAACTGTGGATGTGAATATTAGAGGATAGCCGCCTAGTACTGATCGTCTAAGAGAAGGTTGAAATGTATTATAGTTTCCTGTGAGTTTGGTGAAAAGGTTAAGGGAAATATTTTTTATCTTTGTTCCAGTGTCCACTAAGAATAGATTTTGTTTGTCTTCAACATGACCTAGGAATGAGAGTGAATTAATGATATGGGAATTTGATGTTAAGGTGTTTTCAGGTACGTGGCACGTTTGTATCACCCTGACTGATGAGATTGTCGAGGCTGTGACAAATAGTGTCGTTGGTGCTGAATGGTCTGTTCAGCGTGACGTCTGTGATCTAAATTGTGAGGGTAATGGGGACTTTGCCTACCGTGGATTTGGTAATGGGTCTGCTGTTGGTCTTGTCTCCGATGAGAGGTTGGGATACCTTTGAGAGATGTTTTGTCGGAAGGAACAGTATTTTGGCTGTTGGTCCTACATGAGTGATTTCTGTTTGATGCGGTCTTCGCTTTTGTTTAGTGTATTGTGCACCATGCCGTTGTCAGGTCTTTACCAGGCTAGTAGTTTGGGGTAGTTGGGATTCATCTGTGTTAATTCTGTGTCACTGGAGTAGTGTTGACTTTTGCACGAGGTGCTGAACTGATTAGGTCTATACCGGATTTCCTGAGAATGTCTTTGATGTAGAGGGATAGTGTTGTATTATAAGTGTCCATATTTACCCTGTAGGCATCTGTTGTACGCTAAGGGAGGGGGAGGCAAGAATTAGTAACGTTTCTAGGAAGTTAATAAAGTTTGAGATAGTGCGTTCATTACCCTTTTGGGTAAAGGAAATCGAAAGATTTTGCTGCATGAAGCATTGTCTTAGGATTAAAGTGATACGAGAGACCTGAGAAAAGATGGAGGGAACATCGGTAGAACGTGAAAGTTTATGAAGATAGTCTACGGTCTTAAGTAGCCAGCCTACGTTGTTTCTATTTTTTCTTCTGTGAACAATGTTTCTCCTCATATGGAAATACTTAGTGGCGTGAGTCACCAGGGAACCTAGGATGGAAGCTGTGCGTTTAAACTCGCTACCACCTGAGGTTATGTTTTGTTGAACTATAATAATTTTGTGCTCATCAGTATCTATGTTGAATTTAGAGAAATACAACCAAAATGATTTGAGATATTCGTGGATGTTGATCTCACTGCTCTTTGAAATTTGTAAGATGTCTGGAGAGGTTAGGGGACAACGCGAACTGAGGACGGTGTTTAGGTTTGTTTGGTGTAGGGTAATCTTTGAGGTGTCCGATGAGGTGGCGGGTGGTGTGGGGTTGGTGACTGAGTGGCAAGTGACGTAGACGTGTTGGGTTGTGTAATGAGTTGTCACAAAAGGTTCTGAGTCTGTTAGAGGCTGGGGATCAGTCCAGGACTTACTAGACACATACGGAACCATATGTGTTGCCACGTATTAAATGGTAAAACTACAACACACAAAGAAATCAATAATATGAATAGAATTTAATGATAAAAATAGTAATGCGTTAAATGTATAAATGTCCCTACATAAATGGTATTAAATCAAATAGTATTTCATGAGGTATAGAAAATATTTGAAACTGGAAGACAATATCGCATGTCGCTGGCTTGGCACTTTAGGTTGACAAGTAGAAGTTTGGTGAGTGGATGGGGGTGGGGAGGAGTTAGATGCGACTTTGCCAGACGTTTTTGTTTCTTGGGCAATGATTTTAACTTAAATAGTAAATAGGAGGTTAGATCTATGTATGTAAGGTAATGTACAAAAGTATTGTTTACATAATATATACACCATAGTATTTGAAATGTATGGTAGTTATAAGAGAATATAATGTATGTGGAGTATGTTCAGATCATATAAATGAAGGAAATATTCATAAAAGGCTTACAATAGGCAGTTTCATGTTTATTACCACATGTCATCCCCATCCATAAAGTTGTCTAGCATTTTCTTAAAACAACCGATAGTTTCAGCGCTCACTATATGGTTGCTAAATCTATTCCATTAGTTGAACACTCCTTTGGTAAACCAGTTCTAGCCGGTTTCCTTCTCAAAACTATATTTGTCCAGTTCAAATCCATTACTGCGAGTTCTGCCCTGTTGTCTTAACCACTTCGGTGCGATGGTGCCAACGTAGACGTCATGAGGAGCGAGTGGTACACGAGAATGCTCACGTCGGCGTCTTGGTTATACAGGGTGTCCCAGAAGTCACGCACCATCCAGGTGTTCATAAAAATACATATGAATAGCAATTCTATTGATCATAAACATAACAGATGCTCAAATTGTTCACCCCCTACATTGACACATGCATCAATTCTCTTTATAAAACTGTCTTTCACTTGCTATGTATTTTTATGAAAACCTGGATGGTGGGCGACTTCTGGGACACCCTGTATATATTTTTTTTAGTTGTACAGCTGCACAGAAAACTATCGTTAGTAAATCACGCTAATCATTTTGACACAAAACAACGAAACTATTTGAGACAAGTTGAAGTCTCCATCGGAAATAAGATTATCATGTCATAGTGAATCCATATGAACTCCGGAACTATTATTCGATTCATATTCATTCAGAAGGAATTCGAACAATTCGAACCCCAGAAATACCAACCCTTCGGTATCATAAGGTTATGTTCATTAGCGAATGTTTCGACACCTCTACTAACGATAGTTTTCTGTGTAGCTGTACATGAGTTACCCCCGGATTCTGTGAACTAGTTTGATCACGTTTTCTGAGTTTATTATTACTCAGAGTAAAAGAGAACGAGTAATACAGCAGTGACTATATTTTATAATGCGAGTAGTGTGATCCACTGTTTCCTGGATTTAAGGACATGACTCACTAGAACTCCCAAGTCTCTCTTGCACTCCGTTTTCTCTAAAAAAAAAAAGTGTTTTCTAAACTATACCTGGTTTCTGAGTTGTGTAAACCTACGTTTAACACGCTGCACTTTGGGATTAAGGTGGGTGTCTGAGGGGGTAATGAAGTGTACTTAGTAGTGCGTCATTGGGATACTGCCGGCGTTAATGAGGGGTGGGATTGGTTTTTTTCGATAATGATTTGGCACTAGATGAGGCGGTGGCGGAGGATTTGGGTAAGATTGATTTGCTGACTACGTTAAATGTTGTTAGCGAGAAGGTGCATCATTCCAGCGATACCCCATGATTCTTCAAAGTCACATGATACCAAAGACATACGCTTCTTCAAATCAGTACTCAATGTCCATATTTCACAGCGGTATAGCACAAATGACTTGAAGAGTCACTTGGTCCTCCTGCATAAATGTCAACAGCACCACATACTCTGGTTGAGTGAGTCCACTATTATGCACTACCCTACCAAGGGACGACCAGATTCTTTTTCCAGTCAGAGAAGCTGTCCACTTGGAGGGTCACCTATGAGTAGCAGTTCAAAGCACTCAGCAAAGGGGCTACACCTCTCCGCACCTGATACTAGTTGGCCATCAGGTGGTCGGACTGTACTCCTTTGGGTCACAGAATTGGAGCGGATTTTCCTGAGGGTTCGGTAAGCAGGTCTGGGACAATATGCATCGAGATGACCCTCTATATCTTCAGCGATTCTCCTGACGTATCTCTCATTATCCTTCCTTATAAGAGCTCAAGTTCGTCGTTTCTGAGTTCTGTATTGGCCCAGGTCTCCAGCCATTCTAGCGTTACGGCCCAACTGTATACTCTCCAGTATCTCCCACGACGCCACACCACTCCTCGACCATGGACGTGCTGCAGCACACTCCTCGGCAGCCTTCAGAATTTCGCTTTAAGGGTGTCCCATAGTTCTTCTCGGTCCTCAAAAGTGCCAAGCGTTTCAAATCGATTAGAGAGTGCTACAGCCTACTCCTGGACACACGCCAGGTGAAACCCAGGCGAAACCCAGGCGAGTTGTACATTAGGATTCTTTTCGATTTGATATGCAGTTTGAATGACTTGCGACCACAAGTCTATGATCGGTCCCAAAGAATTCAGAACTCTGATAAATACTTAAGTTCTGTAGGATCTTTTAACGAGTACTAGCAAACATGTGATCGATCTCCTTACCTACTCTTTCGTCGGTATCGCTCTCGTCCCTGAAACCAGGAACCAACCTTCTGGACTTTGCAAAATTCGGAAGGAGAAATTTTCTAATGTTCCTGGTTCCAGAACCATGGGGGCCAACATATATTCCATAGCCAGCTCTGTCGGTACCAGTAACCGTATTGAAGTCTCCCAAAATATAAGTGTGTCTCGTGGCGGGCACTAGTCAACCATAGATTCAAGCTTGGCATAGAACATCTCTTCAAGGTTAAGCCTCAATAGGAATATATACAGCAATAAGAGAAATTGAGTCAATATGTGTCTCAACCTCACCAGCATCAAATAATCATGAACCGGAGTTATAGCGTGCTGTAGTTTGCTAGCTATCCTACAGCTACTCTCATGAGGTGGGTTCCATCGGTGAGACCCAATCAGAAGTTTGTGTAACCCTCACTACTGATCTCACCACTGTCTGGTCTTCCCACTTCTGAGAAAGCCACTATAATCTAAACTTCTTGAACTCCGCCGATAAAAAAAAAAAATGTTCCAGGCACCCACACGGAGAGCCCACCGGAGGGCAGGTTGCAAGCCCATCCCCAAACTATATGTCGCTTTTGGTTATCATGTACATACGTCTGTGATTTATCCTCCTACGCCCCCACCCACAACCGGGCCCAACGAGGGGAGACTAGTATTTGGGTATACATAACCCAATACCCTTAGGGGTCATGGGAGAGTATGCGCACCCGCCACCTTGACACCAGGGGAAGGCAGTCGCGGACCGTGCTTTGTCAGCCCTGTCGATAATTGTTGACTCAAGGTGTGCCTAACCCAAAGATTCAAGTCAAACATCCCATCCAGTTTACCTCTCCTGACCAAGAGGTTTCAACTGAATAGAGGACCAAAGAGGCGTGTTGCCTTTCACGGGGGGACACCTCAGTACAACCACAGCAATGGGACATCACTTGGCTTCCAGGATTCCCATCTTCAAGCCCTGCAAGGATGCCATGGACGGGAAATACGTGGGTTAGTAGCCAATAACGGGATTGGATGGCCATTGACATTTGCATTTTTGATGGCTTGATTTTTGCTCCATCTGGGTGTCCAAAGCAATTGACTAGTGGGGGGAGGGGGGGTCAAGTTAAGTCACTGACAATCCGACCATGCAGCAGGTAGTACTGGTTTACATGATACTAGTAGCAGGACATTTACCTCACTTAGTCATAAAGATATTAATATGTTTAGGTTGTATTTCTCCAACACATGATAATTAAACCTGTGTTCACGGTGAATATGCAGCTGTAGTAGCTAACGAAAGACGCGTCACATTTGTAGTATACTGTATATACACACTGTTTCCGTTCAGTAACACCCCAAACCCCCATCGGTCCCGGTGTGGTGGTGTCTACGTCGTGGGACCACCTCCAACCCTCACCATGCAAGACAAAAAATACATCCCTAGAGGCAAAAGAAAATCACACAACCCAAATTTCACACCGGAAATTCAAAGTATCGTCTGACACAACAACACACTCGAACACGCCACCCTCAGAACATATCAGACCAAATACAAGCGCTTAACATTAAGATCATCAATAAAATACATGAAGAAAAAACATTAAATTGGTTAACCCTCCGCAACACAATCATGAAACAAACACAAAAAAATGTACAAGACACTCAATAGCATTACACTACACAATAGTAACACAACTCACTCTCACGCAGCAATCACCACAACAACATTCACCCTACCCTCAAACAGACAACAAGCAAACACTCTCATAAATCACTAGACAGACAAGTTATCTTATGTTGAAGTATGGAAGACAAATGAGTGGAAGGGTGGTGAGCTAAACACAGAGAACAGTTGGAGTTTTATTCACTGACGTTTCGTCCTTACCAGGACATTCTCAAAGTACATATACTTTGAGAATGTCCTGCATTGTACACAATTGCGCATGCAAACAACACAACATATACTTTATAAGGGATGTGTTAGAAAACCCCGTTCAAACCATGGTGTTCCTCAGTAAGACGGAACTGCTGGGATAGACAACCTAGGGAACAACAACAACAGCAACAATTTCCACACCCCCCCGACTAAACACGAAACAAGAACACAGCAACATTTATTAATACATTTCAGGTCAACATAGTAAATTTTTTGCTAAAATAGTACACATTTATATTATATTCATTATAATTACATATATTTGCGTCTATCTGGGACGCATCTAAATGGGGAAAAACCCTCGCGTCTATCTAGGACGCGTCCATCTAAACCAAGACCTCCTGGAACATGGTTGCCAAAATTGTAGTGTTTCTTTTATGATCGTGGACCGTATGCGTCCAAAAAACACAGTGATATTTTCTCTGATTCTGGTGACCTCTATCCATACAGAAATCTGAAGGGTTACTTTTGATATGGTTGTACTTTCTGTATTGATTCGTTGCATTTGTTTCAGGTGATCTGGGTGTGTATCCTGTGCCGCAAGAAACAGGAGCTGCTCATCAAGACCGGCACGTGGATGCACGCAGGCCTGACGTCGCAGAGCGAGACGACCCTCATGCGGCGCATCGAGCAGGACCTCACCTCAGGTAGCGCGGCGGGGCCAAGTGTCCTCCTCCTCACACCCATGGCCGACAAGAGGCCTAAGCTCGAGCGCGGCGCCTCCGCTGAGAAGGAGAATCGGCCCACTAGTATGCTGATGGGCCGAATAGCGGGGCCGGAGGGCACGCAAACCACGCACACAGAACAGTACGGAGGAGGATTTACTAGCGTAGGAACAGGAGGAATGGGAAGTGGCAGAAGAACGGATGGAGGATTAGGAAGCAGCGGGAACGGAGGACCGGGACCAGTATGCGGCGGGCTGCCCCTCGTGTCGAGAGCGGGCAGTGCGCAGGGGCGGGAGCTCCGCCGTCAGTACTCCCAAGAGCGTGGCGGAAGTGGCGGTGGTGGCGGCGGCAGTAGTGGCAGTGGCGGCGGTGGTGACCCGCGTGTCTGCGGCCTAATTCGCGTCCAAGGCCGTGGGCGAGCGGCCAGTGAGGGCGGCGAATGTGCCATGGAAGGAGTGCTACCTTACGACGATGACGATCACCGTCGATCTCCCATATATGGTCACGCCCCGCCCCTGGGCCCGGATATTCGTGTGGACACAGACAGCCAGAATCTCCATCACCCAGGAGGCTCTGTTAGTTCTCCTTCCAGTGGTGGGGGTAGTAGTGGCTGTGCTGGTATTGGTGGCTCGCCCAGGGGGGGACATAGTGGTAGTGGTGGCGTGGGAGGCGGTGGAAGTCCAGTTGAGATGTCCGAAATGGGAGGAGGGGGGAGTAGCAGTGGGGGTAGGGCAAGGCCGAGCAGCCCTGGCCCCAGTAGCTACGCCGAGGACGCGAGCAGTCCCCAACAGGGCGAGGAAGAGCCGTGCCGTAATCACCTTAAGCCAATGTCGTCTCTGACGACAGCCGGGGTTCTTACCTCGACAGTCACGAGTAGGCCTTCGCGTGGTCAACGGCGCCGCCTCGACCCCGTCATGAGGAACGACTCGATGTCCTCGGATCAAAGCGAAATAGTGGCTCATCGCCCTCCGCCTCCCAGGCCACACAAACCCCGGTCTAGGGGCAGCACCAAGCGCCAGCAGCCCCGCCAACAGCGGTCCCTGTCCTCCTCGGATGATGAAATTCGATCTACACCCGACTGCACTTCCTGTGAAGAACACGAGGCCGAGTCTGAAAGCATCTCCGAGAAGGGTGAGTATTTATCGGTCTATTTCTTTCCATGTCATTACATATTTAGTCTATTGTTGACCCAAACATTGGCATAAGAAATCCAGCGGCTTGCAACAACTGACACGGGTTGGCCTACCAAGGGTTTTTCACTTCACGCTTCGTGGGAGTTGGATGGTAAACTTTGGTAAGTTTATATACTGTAATTTATCCATCGGTCACCCTTCAGTCATCCATCACATTTTTATACATCTTCCTTTATATTCTAAAGAGAACCAAGACACATGAAAAAAGACGGCAAATGTAAAACGTCCACAGGGTAAGAATATGATAAAGAACATCAGGTAATTGCGTACCAATGTTCATAACATTTCATAAACATATATGATTAGGCAAACTTGTGAAATGTTATAGGTATGTGTAGTTGATAAATCATCACACGCATAAAGTCAGTTACAAATATCAATTGTGGCTGCTTGCCGTGCCTAGCTAACGATTCTTGAATGTACCATGAATATCCGCATGTCATGACGAACACAAAGTCTTGAATATCTTAGTGTTGTGTATTTTTTAATGTACGCCATTGTTACTTGTAACTATATCATAGACATACTGTACATGTTAATGTAAGTATACCCATGATGATATATACAACAGGGAGTTACTGGAGCAGAGAGTACGATTCTGTAAATACTACGGAGAAGTGTTTCGACAACGGATTGACTGAGATTGCCAGCAATTGCAGAAATCACAGAGATCATCAAGATGATGTAGCAGCAGATACAACAACAGTAGCAGCACATGCTTCAGTAGCTAACGTCCGGTACAGCCACACCACTTCCAATGGCTATGGCGACGTAGAATACATGCTTCTTACATTTCGAATCATGGACAAATTACTATGCCAGGTATTGCAAATCTTTTGGTGTCAGCACCGTTCCAGACAACAAAAAAGCTAAATTCTTTGACAACCAATCAGTTATCGCATACTGGTAAATCTTGCGGCACAGCAGTCACCACCAGAAGACACCAACAAACTGTCGTTGGACAAAATCATGACTTTCATGAAGGAACAGTTTGCCCCAAAGCGATTTCTTGTCCAAGAACTTTTTCAAGTTCTGGAGTGACATTCAACGCAAACTAGGTGAAACAATCCAAGAGCTTGTAGGTCGCATACGTCAGGACGCCACAGCATGCGACTTTACATTAATCAAGGACCCTCAGGACGAAACACTACACACACGCTCCATCTGTTCAATAAGCGATGAAGCCGTTATGAAGATCTTGTTGAAGATCAAAGACGACGAGATGGATTTCGCCCGCGCTATTGAGATCGCCACCGAAACTGCAAACACTGCCAGAGTAGCCAAGGAAACTGCCTATGGTTTAGTATCCTAGCCAATCAACAAAGTGAAAGAACACAGGAAAACTTAGTCGGTAAATTCAAAATCAGGTGATTCGAATAGGCCGGAATAGACATGAAAAAGTTACGGCAAGCCCGATCACAAAATGAATGAATGTTGTTACAAGGACGCCATTTGCAACTACTGCAAAGTGAAGGGTCACTTAGAAACAGTATGCTACAGGAAAGGGTCTGATTCAAAGAAGGCATCCAAAGAAGCTGTAAAGTGTATTCATCTTACTCGTATGAACACAGTTAATACTGCACTAGAAACATTGCCGAAATTGGAAATTCCCATCGAAATCGAAGACCACAGATGCCCAATGGAAATCGATCCAGCCACTAATTGAAATTAACCTCATTGTTACGGGGTTACTGGACTTGAATCCATCAAGCCAAGCATCCACAGGACAGATGGAAATCTATGTGTATAAAGCATAGGACCACCATCCCCACCATCGTGATCTGACGCAGTGCAGACCTGCATCTCATCTTCGGGAGTCGCCACGACTCCTGGAATTTCGTCTTGGCAGACACCAGAACGCCTCTCCTCGATGCTGACTTTCCCATTCATTACAAGTGACTGGTCAGCGTCGCCAACAGTTGTCTGGTCTGAGCATCAGCTCCCGCCTCGATGCCCCTCCAAACCGCATTGCAATCAAGCACGGCCACCGCCATCGACGCTACACATCCACACGCTCAACGCTCACCGAAGCCATATGGGGCAACCTTATCATGTCTCCAGCAGAGATGGTCCATCTCGACTCCACTACACACCGCATTGCAATCAACCACGGGCTTCGATATCAACGCTAGACGATCCTACGACCAACGTTCATCAAGTCATCTGGGGCAACCTCAACATGTTAACAGCGGAGATGGCCAGTGGTCATCCCCTCGCATGCGGAATGCCCTCTTAAACCAAGGCAATTTTAAGAGGGGAATATTGTACAAACCACGAGGCGCGTGGAACACACGTTGTCTCGCTCGCCCACGCGGCTAGACCTGACGCGCCAGCCACACACACCTGCATATGGCAATGCGACCCTGCTTGACCCGACCTAATCTAATCCAGTGCAATTATGTAATTACGCACCACGGGTGACTACCCACGCGGTATATATATCGGCTCCTGGCCGCATGTAAAATCAGTTCAGTTTTACCTTACAAATAAAGGAGACGAACTCACCAAACCTCTTTCTCTTCTCACAGTAGCATCGTCGCTACACTGGGCTCTCTTGCTGAACCAACTCGACTACCAGATCGAATTCTTGAAAACAACTCTCCATGGTATCGCCTTTGCACCGAAATGTTCGCTTGCTAACGATGGCTCAAGATTCGACGGGGAAAAGTGATGACAAATCAATGATGATCAGCACTATTGCGGAGATCAGAAACAAAGTCAATCTTGTCGACAATAATTCTCCTGCTCGTGAGTCAAAGATCCGGTGATCACATTGGCGCTTCGAGTTACTCGTGAATGACGATTATCCAAGAAGAGCGACTAAAGAAGCACAGTGGAGCGCTATCGTCAACTGGCAGATTCGCTGTCAATGATCATCGGTTGCCTAACATTGAGTTCCCGATTAGTGGTACCTGCCAGTCTTCGTCGACAAGTTCTGAAACAACTTTACCTGGAAGTTTTGGTACACAGTGTATAAAACATCTTGCCTGAGGTGCAGTTTACTGGCCAGGCCTCAATGAAGACATGAAAGTAACTTGCTGTACCTGCATACCGTGCAGTGACCACCAGAACAATCCGCCGAACCAGCTATTAATCCATGGATGCCTCCAGAGAACCATGTAGTAGGCTACATCTTGACCGTGTGATACTTTCTTTGAATTAACTGGGTAGTTCTGACAGATGCTTATTCGAAGTAGCCCTGCATTTATGCAATCCATTCGGTCCAGGCTAATGCAACAATTGATCTACTGAAGCAGAACTTCGCCCACTTCAGGTATCACCACACGCTGATTACGGACAATGCTTCAGACTCCCTGCCAGAGTCCTGTGTTCAAACGGTGACTGACTGCCGTGGGTGAGTGACGTGCGCTACTCAGTTCATCTCTGGTATTTCAGTCTTTGTACAGGTGATGTTTCACTTGCCACAAGCACACGTTATCTTTGTACAGTTCTATTATTTGAATAATTTCCATACGACGCCAGTGAACCTGAGACTTCTGTGATATGGTGAGTGAGACGGTTTTGTGTATATCCTGTAGCGCATCACCAACCCACCACTTCTGGGAGACAGTGGCACGGGTCAAGTGCCCCGAGCACCTCAATTTGAGTGTGTTGCGGGAACCGCTGTGGTGAATTCCCCACGATTCGACATGTAGTATATCGGGGCCTTTAATTAAGTACAAATACCCTCGCGTCATGACGGACACACAGTCCTGTTTATCCTAGCGTTGTGTAAAGTTGTCTTGAATCTACGCCATTGTTGTGATTTGTATTACCACAGATATATCTACGATAATATATTTAACAGTGTTTGGCGATATAAATGAACCGATATCAATGATATAAAAAAAAACAGTATTTCAATGACGATAACTAATGCTTCTATCTTGGAGACAATATTGTGTATCATAGAAGTGGTAAAGGAGATGGCAACAGAAAGGAGGGATAGTGTAAGTTAAGTGATGAATAGTCTTGTTTGAGTGGTGATTAGTTGCCAGTTACAAAATGTTACAAGAATCTATTATCTTGTCTGTAGGGATGTCACTAAAGTCTATTTAGTGACAGCATAAAATTTATGCAGTTAATAATACATTTGGGGCATTGTAATCCCGTCCACAATTCTAGTTACTATTTCAAAATCAATCTCCATGATCTACGTCAGTGCCATAACACCATATAAATGTACATGGTCTCATAATACCCATATTATGATAGAGTATAAGCCCTACCCTTGCGCAGGAAAATGTAAGTTTTTGTGATCAAATAGCTGACATTTATGACGTGACAGTAGCCACTTGCACAGCTCATTCTGCCATGTCATATATATTGAAGACATTTTTATTTCATATAATTCTAATACATTTTCTGTATTTGAAGATTGCATTAACTCACAGCTGTAACTTTGATTTGTCAAAGAATTACATTTTCAGACCAAATGATAGAAAAAAATATTACTTGATTTTTTTCAGAAGTGCACACCTACGTTATATAGCATTGAAAATTAGATAATAATATTGTAAATTCTAGTACATCGACGTAATATTTCTCTTGGCGGAAATAACAGAAAAAATTACTAAGATCGATACACAAACGAACAATGCGGCGACGCCTTGAAACACCATCTTTGTTTTAATAGATTCGGAGGTGGAACACGACGACGACGACCCTAATTACTTCTAGAATTTCAGGTCCCGCATTACTAAATGGAGGTTTTGTTAGAATAACGAAAAAAAAAAATGGCGTCTCAATCAGCCGCCGCGGCTCCGTTCGTTAGTGTAGCACTTTTAGCAACTTTTTTTGTTATTCATTTCCGAAAAAAAAAAAAAAAATTAAGTTGATGTATTATAATTTACAAAATTGATATTTAAATTTTTAATGCTATATCGCGTAGGTGTGTACTTCTAATATAATTGACCAAAACCAGCTGTACACTGCTCAATAATCAATAACTTTGTTAACTGCTGGTAGTTTCATAGGGATCAGTTTGTTAAGTGTAGTTGGGAAGGCTTAGGGGAGGGTCTTGAATTAGAGGATTAGGAGAAGACCAGAGGGAGTATTTGGTGAGGAACAGTGTGGGTTTAGGACAGGTAGGGGTTGCATGGATCAAATTTTGTGGTAAGACAGAAATGTGAGAAAGCTTTAGGAAAAGTTAAGGATATTTTTGGGCCTTTATGAATTTGGAAAAGGCTTATGACAAGGTAGACAGGAAGGCACTGTTGGAGATATTGCAGATATATGGGATAGAAGGAAAGCTGTTAAGAACATTCGAGAGTTTTTACGAGAGTACTAGAGCTTGCGTTAGAATCAGAAATGGAGAAAGTGGTTTGATGTAAAGGTGTGACTTCGCCAGGGATGTGTTATGTCGCCTTGGCTGTTCAATTTATAGATGGATGGGGTGGTGTGAGAGGTAAATGCAATGATAATGGGCCGGGGATTGGAGATGGTTAAAAAAAAAAAAAAAAAGTGTGAGATAAGCCAAATGTTGTTTGCTGATGACACTGTGCTTGTAGCAGGATCAGAGGAGGGTTTGAGGAAGTTAGTGACAGAATTTGGGAAGGTGTGCAAAAGAAGGAAGTTGAAGATAAATTAGATGTACAAGGGGAAAATGTGGCAGCAGACTGAAAGTGAGTATTAAGGGAGAGAGTTTGGAGGAAGTGGATAGTTTTGGATACTTGGGTATAAATGTGACAAGGAAAGAAGTGGAGGTAGAATGTAGATTGAGAGAAGTAAGTAAATGCCTTTGGGTTGATAAAAATGTGTAATGAGAATAGGTGGAAATGGAATGCCTTTGACTTTGGCTACCTCCCTTGTAAGGGGTAAAAAGCCATTGGTATGTGTATATGTATGTATGTTAACATTTTTCCCTCTATCTGATATATTTGCAATACCTCCCATAATGCCTTTCTGTCACTTCTGCCATATGTCTAAAGATCCACAAAAGCCCCCCCCCAAAAAAAAAAAAAAAAAAAAAAAATCTACCTTGTCCAAATTTTTTTTGCATATCTGTCACTTTAAAAAAGAATGGGCCATGCATTTTCTACCTTCCCTAAACCACACTGTTAATCCCCAATTATTACCTTTGTTTCTCTTCTAACCTCAATTAATACTGTTCTTTCCAACTACACTCAACAAACCTCTCTAAAACCCTGTGGATTCATATTTGCCCCTTTTCCTTTGTAAAGCAGAATTATACAAGCACTCCTTCAGGCCTCTTGCACATTCCCCTCCTTTAGGCACACATTAAACAACTTTACAAGCCAATCCACTAGAAATGTTCCTCCTTTTATCAGATATTCTGCATGACGCCCATCATAACCACCTTTCATCACTTTCATTGCTCTTTATATCTCACCTTTTCCTATAAACCTGTCATCTTCCTCTCCAATCAGGCCCCTTCCTAGAACCTACCTACGTCACAATCAACCCCTCCCTAACCTCCTCTACATACAAGAATTCTCTGAAATACTCCCACTTATCTTTTCTTTTTTCTCCCAACCTGACTCACTCCTCTCTCTCATTTCCATCCTATATATATATATATATATATATATATATATATATATATATATATATATATATATATATATATATATATATATATATATATATATATTTACTTATTTTTCTCTCCAAAATCCTCTGTGTAGATGGGGTGATATGGGTGGTAAGTGTGAGGGTTATGGGGAGGGAATTGGAGATGGTTAGAGAGAGTGGAAGGAAGTGGGAGGTGAGTCTGTTGTTGTTTATGAAAGATACTGCACTTGCGGTGGTTTCAGAAGGATCTCTAAAGCAGTTATTGATGGAGTTTTGGAAGGTGTGTGGTAAGAATAAGTTGAAAATAAATGTGGGTAGGAGCAAGGTGATAAGATGTACAAGTGGAGAGGATGGCAGTGAGTTAGAGAAAAGAGGCTAATGGAAGTGGATAGTTAGTATTTGGGTTCACGTGGAGCAGAGAGTGGATTTGCAGCAGTTGAGGTAAACTGTAGAGTGAGGGAAGCAAGTAAATGTCTTAGGAGATTGAAAAATTTCATGAGAAATAGGTACCTAGGAATTAAAATTAGAAGGTAATATGGTGTGATTGTACCTACAACACTGTATGGGATGGATTTTTGGAATTTAGGAAGAACAGAAAACAAAAATTTAAATGTTTTTGAGATGAAATGTCTGAGAAGTGTGGTGGGTATTACAAGGATAGAGTGAGAATTGAGGAGGTGAAGGGGAGAGCAGTGGTAGAAAGGGAGCTGGCAGTTAGGGCTCATGAAATATAATTAGGGTTGTTTGGGCATGTGGAAAGAATGAATGTGGAAAAATGAGCAAAAAGAGTGGAAACCAGAGGTAGATGGAGTGAACATGAGGGGAAAACCAACAGTGAGATGGATAGATGAAGGGAAAAGGGCTTTGAGCAAGAGAGGAATGTCTATTGAGCAGGGAAGAGAGAAGGCAAGTGAAGAGGGTTTTGTATGGGTGATAATTTAACGCAGCCTGAAGGGACTTATCCTTGTCTTCTGTTACTTTTACATGAGGGAAGAAGGAGGGAAGGTTGCTGTGTAACTTAAGCGATTGGCCCTACTGTGGATGTGATGAGTCTTGCTGCATTGCTTCTGACTCGAGCAGTGGACAAGAGACAGAGATGGCCCTTCATCCACAAAGAGCTGAGATGTGATGGAAGCAAATGGGTGGTGAGTGGGAGTGGAATGGGTGGGGAGGGTACGTGCCTTGGCTGGCTGCCTGCCTTATAAGGGGGAAGAGTAAGAAGAGAACCAAGCCTAAGTATACATGGGAAAGGGTAATGGATAGAAGGGTAGAGGGCATGTACAATGTAGTGGTATCCAAAGAAATAATGGGAAGAGTTCCAGATGTTCATGTTTTCATGGGAGAGAGTGGGGGAGTGTCAAATATTTTTGTTAGAAGGGAAGTAATTATTGTAGGAACAGTAAAGGAGGAGGAAAGGGATAGGAGGTAGAGAGATGTTGAGAATGAGAAGGAAAAGGAAAAAAAAAAAAAAGAATACTAGAAGCTAAAAGAAGTATTGGAGGTAGTGAGGAATAAAGGAAATGTAGTAGAAGAAGAATAGGACTGTTTCAAGGAAGAAGTGATAAAGTGCAGAAAAATTGTATGTGGGACAAGGGAAATTGGAGGAAACAGAAGGAAGTGTAGTGAATAGTGGAATGAAAAGGCAAACATTGGCAAAAAAGAAATGAGTGGATTTGAATTGGTTGCAAGTTAGAAGTAGGGAAGTATATGAGAGGTAAAAGAAGAAGAGAGGGCAAGAAAAATGTAAGGTGAGTAAGGCAAAGACAACAGATGTAAAATGGGCAGGGGTTAAGAAATATGAGGGGTGAGTCAGGTAGAGAGGAAAAGGGATAGGGTGCAGATGAACAGATGTTTATGGAGGTGAGGTGGTAGAGAGAAGATACATAGAGGTGATTAAGGAGGAATTAATTATGATGGTGGGAGGAGCTAGGAAAATGAATGTAATGGGAGAGGAAAATGATAGGGTTGTATGAAAAGATGAACTACAAAGAGTATTGAAAACTGTGAAAGCTGGTAAGGGACCTGGGTTGGGTGGGTATAGTTAAAAGGGAGAAACAATTATAGTGGATTGGTAAATAAAGTTGTTTAATGTGTGCTGAAGGGATGAAATTATGTTGGAGGACTGGAGAAGTGCTTGTATAGTTCCATTTTATAAAGGAAAAGGTGACAAATATGAATGCAGTAGTTTCAACCACTTCCATACGGTGACGCCTACGTAGGCGGCATGAGGAGCAAGTGGGTACTCGTTGTTGCCGACATCGCCATCTTGATTATATTTATTGTAGTGGTACCTACATAATTTTCATTCTCTCTAAATTGGCTTCATCAGTTTTCTATGGTTATCAAAATACATAGGTGAAAGAGAACGAACGATTGAGCACTGACTTTATTTTTTATAATGCGATTATTATGACGCAACATTGCATGTCGGTCAGCTAATGATGCCAGACGTGCGATGTGCCCCGTAGTGAAGAGGTTAAAAGACCACTGTGAGCTTATGAAAGAGGGTGTGTAGATCAATTTTTTGTGGTAATGCAGAAATGTCAGATGTTTTTGGAAAAGGAATGTTTTGGGGGCTTTTATGAATTTAGAGAAGGTTTGTAACAGGATAGGATGGCATTATGGGAGGTGTTGCAGATATATGGGTTAGGGGGAAGCTGTAAAGGCCAATCAGAAGTTTTACATGAGTAGTAGAGTTGTGTTAGGGTTGGAAATGGTAGAGAGTGGTGTGAGGTGGTGATGCTGCACCAGGGTTGTGTTATGTCAGTGTAGATGTTCAATGTGTAAATGGAAGGGGTAGTACAGGAGGTAAATGGAAGAGTGATGGGCAGAGGGTTGGAGATGATTAGAGAGAATTGAGGGAGGTGTGAGTTGAGCCAGTTATTGTTTGTTGATGACACCTAGGGTGTTGCTGGGTCAGAGGAGGGTTTAAGACAATTAGTGAGAGAGTTTGGGAATGTATGTGATAGGAGGAAGTTGAAAGTAAATGTGGGTAAAACGAAGATGATGAGAAGTGCAAGGGATGAGAGTGGCAGTAAGTTGGAATTGAGTCACACAGGAGAAATATTAGAGGAAATTAATATATATATATATTTTTTCAATTAATTAGAGTCACATGTAACGGGGAATAGATTTGTGGGAGTGAAGGTAAACTGTAGAGTCATGGAATGGTAGAGAGTGGTGTGAGGTGGTGATGCTGCGAGAATGAAAAGTCAAAGGAGAAATATGTGTATGGGAATGAATGTAAAGAGAATAATTAAAGGATTGATTGTTTTTACAACACAGTATGGGCTGGAGACTTGGAATTTAAGAGAGGTATAAATGAGATTGAAATATGTTTAAGATGAAGTTTTTGACATGTATGGTGGGGGTTATGATGATGCAGATAGAGAGATATGTGGTAAGTAGAGATGGAAAGGGTGACAGATCAGATTGATGAAAGAATACTGGGATGGATAAGGGAAATTGAAACAATTAATGAATAAATAATAAAAAAGAGTGTAGAAGCCTGAGTTAGAGTTTGAGGGTAAGACCAAGAATGAGATGGATGGATGGGGTGAAGGGGGCCTTGATTAACTTCTTTGATATGATGACACCTACATAGGCATCACGAGGTGCGAAGATGCTGGCATCTGCATCTTGATTATATTTATTTTGTAGTTGTAGCTGAGTGACCCACAAATTCTGATAACTGGTTTGATCACATTTTCTGTGTTTATTATAACTCAGAGTGAAAGAGAATGAGTAATACAGCAGTGACTTTATGTTTCATTATGCAAGTAGTGTGATGCATCATACATTAGGCATCCAATGCTGTGTGTGAGAATTGGACTTGTATTGAAAAGGTTAAAAGGGGAATGTCTGTTGAGCAGGAAAGGGAGAATGCAAGAGACAGGTGTGAGTGGATAATGGTTGTTGTCATTCCCTAGATTGTCTGGCCTAGCAATCCCATCTCCTTTAGGAATGCCATGACGGGAACGGGGTTTTCCTACAAATCCCTTATAGAGTGTAAATTGTGTTGATAGCATAGATGATTGTGTACAATGCAGTCTTCCATAATGTATTATATAGTATGGGATGAAGTGTTACATCCTAATGTGGCAGAGTTTAGGTCCTGGTGTGGCAGCAGTATTTTTGCAGTGGGACCACCCTTCAACCCCAAGGGTTGGGGGCTAACCAGTCACAACGTAGCCTGCCATTGGCTCCCACGCAGGTGGCACCAATCCCTGGAAGCAGCTTCAGTAACCTGGGCAAGTACCAGTGGAGAATTGTTGTAAATGGATGCAGCTTGAAGGAATTTCTCTTTGATTTGTCTATTTTCACATAAGAGGACAAGAAGGGTCGTCAAGAAAATGAAGGGGTGGGACACTGCTGTGTATTTGCTGTGTCTTGCTAAATTGCTTTTGACCCAAGGAGTGGGAGGGAGAAAGGGATGAATTCTCATACATGAGGAGCTTAGATGAAAGGGAAACTAATGGGAGTGGGATGGGTGGGGATGGATTTATGCCATGCTGGTTACCTCCCTTATAAGGTGGGGAAGATGTCTTTTATAGATAGACAGACAGAAAGACAGACAGATAGATAGAAAGTTCTCTGTCAGACTCCTTTCCCATTTTACCTTTGCTCTCCTCTTTGCCCCTTACTTTGAGTTTTGCTTAGTCTCGCTTATTCTTGTACCTATCATGTGCTTTCCTAGTTCTACCTTTCAACCGAACTTCAAGTGCTCTCTTTTCTCTTCTACCAATACCTTCACGTCTTGATCCCACCATTTGCTATGCTTCCTTCTGTTCCCTCTCATCCTTCTCATACCACATACCATTTTCTACTCCTGCTTCCCCTGTATCCCTCAGCACATCCCACATTTCTCTCGGCTCCTATTGGTATATTTTATCTATACCTGTTTCATTGATTTTGATCACTCATAGCACCTCTGTACCTCCCTCCCTTTTCTTCTTTCTCCATTCTTCTTCCACTTGCTTTCCCTTGTACCAGAAAATTGTCTGACAATACCCCACTCCCCCTGAAAACATGAACATCCGGAATTCTTCCAATTCTCCATTTGGGTACCAATACTTATGTATTGGTACCATTAATTCCCATCAACCCCCCTTCCATCCACCACTTTTTCTTATGTATACTTATGCTTGGCTCTCTTCATAAACATGTGCTTGCTATCATTAAATCTCTTTCTAAACACACCTCCAACATGAACTGTATATTTTACTTGCTATTGAAAACTCCTTGATACTCCATTTATTGAGTTATCTCCTACTATAGTATTGAGATCCTCAACTCCACTAAACTTATATCCTCCTAAAAGTATATTAACACTTATTTAATATTATTGAAAAAGATTCCCTTTCCTCTTCACTTTTCTCATTACCAAGACCATATGCACCCCACAAAGACCCACATCTTCCATCCCAGTTTCACCTTTATGATAATAATATAATAATAATAATTTATTTTGGCATTGAATCAGTATACATGAAGTGCAGATAATGAAAAGAACACATAGTTCAAAATGAAAATTACAAGTGCCGAGGATAACACAAAAAAGCATGTAAGCTTATTTCCATTGTGCCCCACATTATCATTGTCCAAACTACCACCTTATCTTGTCACTTACCATCAGAGGCACTCCTTCCCTCCCTAGCCCCCTCATCATTCTCAGCACGCTACCATTGCAAAGCCAAACTTAAACTTGCCCCTCCCCTTCAACTTAGTTTTTACATAAGACTGACACACCCATTTTCCATTTCACTAACTTGTTCCATTTTACTTTCATCTCTACCACAACCACACACATCCAATTACTAGAGTTCTGGCTGGAGTCCTGTTTCCAGACTCTCTTATTCCATGACTCTGTATAGGAGAAATATACAGAGAGCAGGATCTCTATTGTCACCACTTAGTTGCCTTTTATGATGCATGGTAAATACAGTGGCAAAATTCTTTCCTCCCCCTCACCATAGGGGGTATCCAGGTTGACAGGTTCTAGGGAACAATATAGAGAAGGGACAGCTATAGTATAAAAATATCACCCTTTCTTAATGAGTAGAAATGTTTACTCTTAACATAGATAATTGATATGTGATTTGGGTCCACAGGGGGTGTCCCAAAACAGTCCCTAAATTATTTGCTGCATGTCACCAGGTAGTCCCTGGTTCAGGTTGATCTTTCTACAAACTACAAGTTATGCAATCAACAGAATGGCACACTTGTATAAATATCACAGGTAAAATTAAGCATAAAGATATAAAGATATATATATATATATATATATATATATATATATATATATATATATATATATATATATATGTATATATATATATATATATTTATATATATATTATATATATATATATATATACATATATAAATATACATATATATACATACATACATTATATATATATATGTATACATATGTATATATATATATATATATATATATATATATATATATAAATATATATATATATATATATATATATATATATATATATATATACATATATATATATATATATATAAATATATATATAAATAAATATATTTATAAATACATATATATATACATATATATATATATATATATATATATATATATAAAGTGAGCAATGAAATTATGACATATTGTGTAAACATTTCAGAGGGACACAAAGGTTTAGAACTACTATTATAGATTAAGGTGGCATCCTGTTCAGTGAAAGGGCACCAGAGATAAGATAACATTATTGACAGGGAAGAAATTAGTTGTTATTTTCTTATATTGTAAACAGGAAAGTGTGAAAGGGATGAGTGTGGTGGGAGTGAATGAAATCCCTAGCCACCTTGCTTTGTAGGTAACAGCATATGGATTGAAAATAAAACATTGATATTGTGTATCATGTATGTCCAAATACAAGCTCTCCATTCTAATCCCTGTGATAATGAAAACACAATGAATATTGCATTTCATCAACAGTAAATACTATTGACTAGCGTAACCTCTTCATGGGTGATCTGGCTTCGAAACCAGAAATAAACATTTGTGTTTTGCCATGTATAGATGAAATGATAATGATAGCCCAGCACAGTAGAGAACATCTGAACCTGCTTGAATGGAACAGTGACTCAAAAATAAACGAATGGAAGCTTTGTCCCAGAAATCAACAAAAACATTGCTCATTTCAGTCAACCATGAATTGAGGAGCCTCCCTGAAAGGAAGCCAGAGAATTCAAAGCCTCACATTTGATACTCACATGACTTTTGCTCCATGTATCAAAGATCTGACAACAAGAATCAACAATAAAACAAACCTAACAAAAACCATCATTGGCACTGACCTTGGACAACAGAGGGAGAAATATCTAACAACCACATACAAGCATTTAATAGGAATCACCTTCAACTATGTTTCTATGCTTGGTTCCCAAAAATCAGTGGGATGAACACTAGCAGTTTACAAACCCTACAGAGTGGAGCACTGAGAGTGATAACAGGATGCACTGGGACCACCCACATTGGATACCTGCATACAAGAACCAAGGTCCTCCCAAAGGAGCACTACATGAAAATGACAAGAGCATAGTTTTGTATCAGAGCCCTAGATGCCTGATACCTTCACACTATATTTCTCAATCACCACTAGCAGAGTGCAACAAGGAAGCTACAACTGCAGTACAGTGAGACCTCTCATTAACAGACGTTAATTAGCTGTGTTTGCGGTGTTTTCGCTGTGTTTTCGGTGTTTTTGTTTAGTGCGTGTAATCACTATGCCACCCAAAAACCACTCCAAAACACCGAAAACACAGTGAAAAGACCGCAAACACAGCTAATTAACGTCCGTTAATGAGAGGTCTCACTGTATACTACTCAAACATCTATGACAACCAGCCGTCTATACCATGCAAAACATCTGCACAGAAGCACATACAAACTTGGATTACTAAGTAACAAACTCTAGACATAAGCCCCACACCTGATAAGAACCATACTGGCACACCTGTACTCATGACACCATCCAGTATTAGAACAGCATGGAATGAACCTAGCCACATATTCAAACTACCCCAGATGCAACCATCACACAGGAGTCACAGAACACCCCATGCTACAATGCCTCACACTAACAGAGTCTAGACCAGTGGTTCTTAACCTGTGGGGAATGGTGGAGTTGCCAAGTGGGGAAAACAAAAATTAAGGGCCGTAAAATGGCACAAAAAAGCAAAGCGTATATTTACGTACTAAACACTGCATGGGTTAAAATCGAATTTGTCAAAGACCGATGCTGTGGTGGGAAATGGAGAGTTGGCTCACTAAAAAGTGGGGAATTGGAGAAAAAAGGTTAAGAACCCCTGGTCTAGACAATAACATAAAATATCTTCCCTAAATAATTTTTGTGCCACCGTAAGGGTGCTGCCGATTTCCTAAAGACTGCAGATCTTGTGCAGGAGAGACCAGTGGGAATGAATTAATTGGTTTACTAACATAAGTAAAATAATTACTTGTATTTACGTAATTGTAGTGTACAGTGTTGGATATGTATTCATGGAGTCACATCTCTTTACCTCCAGTCATCAAACCTTGCCTTAAATTCATTTATGGCATTAGCTTGGCATATATATTCATCCATCTTGCTCCATAAATCTACACTTTTATGTGGGAAGCTGTATTTCCCTTTTTTTTTTTTTAACAAGATTGCTTTTTTTTCTATGACCTCTTGTTGTTAAATGTGAAGGAGGATAGAGAGGGAAAGGTAGTTGCAGTGCGAGGCAATAAAAATGACAGTGATGAATGAGGAAAATGAAGGAGAAATAAGAAAAGATGATGTGAAAGTAGTCATGAAAATTATGACAGCAGGTAAGGCACCTGGGTTAGATGGGTGTCATGCAGAGTGTTTTACTAAAAGAGGAAGGTATATTGATAGTGGACTGACTGGAGAGGTTGTTTAATGTTTGTCTAAAAGAGGGTAGAGTGCCAGAGTACTGGAGGAGTGCATGTATAGTTCAGTTTTACAAGTTAAAAGGGGACAAGTGTGAGTGTAGTAGTTTCAGAGGGATCATTTTGTTGGGCGTAGTTGGGAAGGTTTATGGGACAGTTTTGATTGAGAAGATTAGGAGAGGAACAGAGGGAGTAATTGGTGAATAACAGTGTGGGTTTAGGACAGGTAGGGGTTGCGTGGATCAGATTTTTGTGGTAAGGCAGATAAGTGAAAAAGCTTTAGAAAAAGGTAAGGATGGTTTTGGGTTTTTATGGATTTGGAAAAGGTTTATGACAGAGTATACAGGAAGGTACTGTAGGAGGTATTGCAGATATATGGGATAGGAGGAAAGCTGTTAAAAACAGTCAAGAGTTTTTACGAGAATAGTAGAGCCTGTGTTAGAATTAGAAATGGAGAGAGTGAGTGGTTTGAGGCTAAGGTGGGACTTCATCAGGGATGTGTCATGTCACCATGGCTGATTAATTTATATGTGAATAGGGTGGTGTAAGAGGTAAATGCAAGGGTAATGGGCCGGGGATTGGACATGTTTAAATGAAATAAATAAAAATGGGAGATAAACCAGTTGTTGTTTGCTGACTACACTGCACTTGTGGCAGGATCAGAGGAGGGGATTAAGAAAGTTAGTGACAGAGTTTGAGATGTGCGAAAGAAGGAAGTTGAGAATAAGTGTGGGTAAAAATAAGGTGATGAGATGTACTAAGGGAGAGGATAGCAGCAAATTGGGAGTATTAAGGAAGGGAGACTGGAGGAAGTGGATAGCTTTAGATACTTGGGGCGAATATGGCAGGAAAGGAAGGAGTGGAGGTGGAGGTAGAATGTAGATTGAGAGAAGCAAGTAAATGCCTTGGGGTATTAAAATGTGTAATGAGAAATAGACATTTGGGAATGGGTGCTAAGAGGAGATTGTATGAAGGAGTGATTGTGCCAACAGCATTATATGGGGCAGAAACATGAAACTTAAGGAAGATTTTAAAAATGTTTGAGATGAAATGTCTGAGAAGTATGATAGGGGTTACTAGGCTGGATAGAGTGAAAAACAAGGAGGTGAGAAGGAGAGCGGGGGTGGAAAAGGAATTGGGAAATAGGGTTGATGAAAGAGTATTGGGATGGTTTGGACATATGGAAAGAGTGAGTGAAGAAAGATTAGTACAAGAAGTGTGGAAGGCAGAGGTGGATGGAGTGAACATGAGGGGGCGACCAAGAATGAGATGGATGGATGGGGTAAAAGGGTCATTGGGAAAGAGAGGAATGTCTGTTGAGGAAGGAAGGGAGAAGACAGAAGATAAGGGTGAGTGGAGAATGGTTGTGTGTAGAATGTGTTCTCTACATTTGAATTGGTGGTGAAGGAGTCTCAGGCAGAGTTTTTGGCTTTACTGCTCCAAGAAGGGATCTATTCTGTTCTAAATACTACATACATGGCAAGCCCTCAGGAAAGCTCGGAGGGTTGTTAGAACACATACAAAATATTTACAAAGAATATTTTGAAGTTGGTTCGCGTCAGTTGAGACGTCGGCCGATCGGTTGCAGGTGGCTGACCAGAAGGAAACAGCTGGGCTATTGTTCTTGACCTGAGTACCCAGAATCCTTTGTTGTCAAAAAGGGTGTTGTCAAGAAAGGTCGGTTAGCTTGGTCACAGAATTCCCTAGGGAGATTCGTAGCTTTCGTCGAGACAACATCTTGTAGCATATGTGTGCGTGCGTGTTCACACCAGTCATCGAAATTGTTGCATACGTTGAATATAACATGAGCGGGTGCTACGGAGATAGAAGAGAGAATAACACACAAGGCAAACCAGACCTGATTGCAGGACCTGGGTATGAAGACATATTCGCAAAATGGTGTAAGAATGGTGGTAACTAAAACATTCATGAATAAGGAAATAGGTTTAATGGTATGAACAATAGTATGAACATGCGGAAGTAGATATTGTTTCCATTCACCTAGGCAAGAATATACATTCTATGAACTTATTGCTTGATTTCTAAGATTATAGCGGGGAATGGGAACTGGAGGTTTTGGTCGAGAGGATTATTGATGGTCCTCTATTGCAAGAATAGTGGGATTCTGTGATTGCAAGATGGTCTCCGTAAGATTGTACAGACTGAGTGCTTTGACTTTGTTCTTTGATTGATGTCCAAAGATACAATAGGTTCCAGAGAGTTTGGGGGAGAGCATCGAGGTGGGGGTGTGGTTAGAGATGTAAACAATGTAAACATCAATGTTATTTACAGGGTGTCTTATCCTGAGTTTCGCTGATTTTGACATGCGTGAGGAGTTAGTGCATTTGTTTCGCTTAGAAAACATGTCTACAGCTGATCGTGAAATGGAAGAGTTAGATTCGTGGGAATGTGTATTTACCTAGTTGTACCTAGTTGTATTTTACGGGAAGGGGAGCTATGCTCGTGGGGTCCCGTCTTCATATCTCATTTTATCTAAACTATTTTTAAATTCATGTATTGTTTTTGCACACACCACTTTCTCATCTAACTTGTTCCAACTGTCTATTAATCTGTGAGGAAAGCTGTTCTTTTTCAAATCTCTTCTATAGCTGTCTTTTTTTATTTTCTTTCCGTGTCCTCTTGTATTTCTGTCATCCCATTTTATCAGATTCTCTCTATCAGTAATTTCTATGCCTTTCATGATTCTGTAAATAGCTATCAAATCTCCTCTCTCTCTTCTTTGCTCTAGTGTCTCTAGTTCAAGTTTTGCTAGTCTCTCTTCATATGATAGTTTTGAGAGTGTTGGTGCCAATTTTGTAATTGCTCTTTGTATTCTTTCAAGTTTTTTTATACATTTTTTTGTACTTGGTGACCATATCGTTGCTGCATATTCCAATCTTGGTCTTATCAGGGTGATTAGGGTTTTCTTCACCATTTCTTCATCCAGGTATGTAAATGCCACTTTGATTGTTCTTATTAAATTATAAGTTTCTCCAAAAATCTTATTTATATGTTTCTCAGGTGACATATTATTCATAACAATGACTCCCAGGTCCTTCTCATTTTCTACTTTTTTTTATTCCTTCTTCTCCCAAATTATATGATCCTGTTATTCTGTTTTTGCTTTTTCCAAATTCCATTATACTACACTTTTTTGTATTGAACTCCATCTCCCACTTCCTACTCCATTCCTGTACTTTATTTAGATCTCTCTGTAGTGATTCACAATCTTCTTCTGTTTTCACTCTTTTTAGTAGTTTTGCATCATCTGCAAAGAAGCTCATATAGCTTTCAATTCCTTCATCCATATCATTAATATATATAGCAAACATTATTGGGGCCAGTACTGTTCCCTGCGGAACACCGCTTATTACTTTATCCCATTTTGAGTGTTTGTCTCTTATCACTACTCTCATTATTCTTTCTTGCAAAAAGTCTTCCATCCAATTTAGCAGTTTGCCCTGTATTCCTCCTTCAGTTTCTAATTTCTTAAGCAACTTCTTATGTGGTACTTTGTCAAAAGCTTTCTTTAGGTCTAGAAATGCACAGTTCGCCCATCCATCTCTTTCTTGTATTATATCTATTAGCCTTGAATAGAAATATATTAAATTGGTGACGCATGATCGTCCTTGTCTGAATCCAAATTGCCTTGGATTTAATACTTTGTTTTTTTCTAAATATTTTACCCATCTACTTTTGATAATTCTTTCACAAATTTTTGCTATTGTACTTGTTAGAGAGACTGGTCTATAGTTTGTAGGTTCTTCTTTATTTCCTCCTTTATATATAGGTACTATATTTGCTTTTTTCCAATCTTCTGGAACTTTTCCTTCTTTCAAGGAACTGTTTAGTATGCTATGTATTTTGTCTGCCAGTTCATTCCTGCATTCTTTCAGAATCCAGTTTGCTATTTCATCTGGTCCATGCGATTTTCTGACATCAAGATTACTCAAGTGTGTCAATATTTCATTCTTTGTTACTTCTATTTCTTCCATAGGGGGGACTTTCTCTTTCCATTCAATCTCTTCAGGTTGTATGTTCTCCCTTGTAAACACTGATTTAAAATGTTTGTTCATAATTTCTGCCATTTCCATTTCCTCAGTGTATTCAACTCCCTCTTGTCTTAATTTCTCCAAGTCTTGTTTGTTTTTCAGTTTATTGTTTACAAATCTGTAGAATAGTTTTGGTTGATCTTTACACTTTTCTATGACATCTTTTTCATATTTTCTCTTTTCCTCTCTGCATGCTTGTACATATTCATTTCTATAACCGGTATATATTTTCCATTTTTCAGGTCTGTCTTTTTTCCATCTGGTCCAGGCTTTGTCTCTTTTGTCTTTTAACTCCCTACAACTTTTGTTGTACCAGCATTTTACATATTCTTTTTCTTGTTTTTGTCTTGGGACATACTTTTCCACTCCTTTTTTGTAAATTTTTGTCAAAATATTCCATTTCTCTTCCACTGATGTTTCTTCTTTGTATATTTCTTCCCAGTTTTCTTGTTGAAAGAATTCTCTTATTTTATCAAAGTTTGTTTTTTCATACATCATTCTTCCTTTTCTATATTGTTCATTTCTTTTCATATATTTTTCTTCATTAAGTTCCAGTTCAATCAATATGTGGTCACTTTTACTTATTGGTGTTTTATATTCAATCTTGTCCACTATTCTAGGTTCAGATGTAATTATTAGGTCTAGTCTCGATGGTTCTTCTTCATTTCTATACCTAGTGTTCTCCTGTATCCATTGTGTCATTGTATGGTCAGTAATCATCTCAAGTAGAGCGTTTCCCCATGAGCCATCTCCACCCTTTACTGTCATTTCTTCCCAGCAGATTTCTTTGCAATTAAAGTCGCCCATCATAACTATTCTTCCTCCATCTTCCATTATTTTATTTAATGTTATCTTTGTGTCCTCTAACATACTTTTATGTTCACTCTCCTCCCATGAGGCTGTTTTCGGAGGCACATAATTTATCACAAATTTTCTGCTCTTCTTATCTCTGTCTTCCACTTCTATCATAATCATCTCTACTGTATTCTTTCCATATATGACACCCCTCACGTTTATATCCTTCTTAGTCAGGAACATAACTCCACCCCCTTGCTTTTTCTCTCTGTTTTTAATCCAATAATTATATGCATCATGTCCTACACTGTTGGGTGGTAGTGGGCCTTTTAATTTTGTTTCTACAATTCCCATTATGTCCGGTTCTTTTTCTTTCAAATAATCATTCAGCTCATTCAATCCTGTTATTAATCCATCTATATTTGTGTAAGACACTCTTAGTTTTCTGCCACTTCCATTGTGTTCTCTGTTTCCCTTTTGTTTTTCTCTTGTATGTCGAACCGCCTTAGTTTCATATTCACTACTCTCCAATAGAATCTCTCTTTTTCTGACTCTGTTCTGCTCTCGTTTTTTTTCTTAGCTTCAAGTCTTTTCTGCTTTTCTTCCTCTCTTTCCTCTTTATTAATTTCTCTTTTTATCCATACCTTTTTATATTGTTCACTTGTTGCTAGTTTCCCTGTTTTGGATAAGATATTCTCTGCCGTCGTTTGTGACCTGAATTTAATCTTAATTGGTCTGGTCTTATCTGTACTATACTTTCCGAGCCTGAATTTTTCCTCAATTTCCTTCATAATTTCTGGTTCATCTTCCTGAACTAATTTTAGTAAACTGCTTACTTTTTCATTTTCCTCATTGGTTCTTGAGGTTCTATCTGGGTTATGTTTCTCTTCCATTCCTAATATAATTATACATTTCTTTTTATCAGCTAAGTCTCTTACTATATTCTCCTTCTGTCTCATCACTTTAATAACTGAGTCTTCAGTTTGTTCTCTCATTTGCTGTTTAATTATGTCAGTAAATGCAACTTTACTGTTTTCTTGAATTGTCTTCCATCCCTCTCTGTTTTCTTTATTATTCATCTTTAACTCTTCATTCTCCTTTTTTTACTTCTTTTAACTGTCTTTTTAGGTCTTCTATTTCCTTAGTTAAGTTTTTGTTCGCCTTCTCTAGTTCTTCCAATTTTTCAACCCTCTGTACAATGTTGTTAACATGACCGAACCTACGCTCCCAGTCCTCGATCATCTTATCGAACTTCTCTTCTAGTCTTGTCAGTCGGGGGGGGGGGGGGTTGTGTCCCCCCACCCTCTTTAAATCCCTGGAAAATATTCTCATCACTTTCTACTGTATTGCTCTTATGTATACTTCTAATCTTTACATTTTTATTAGACATTTCGTCGTCGCTCAGCTGGTCGGGGGGCCGTTTTTTTGGTGTTTACATTTCGTTTGTCTGCCTGGGCCAAGTCTTCTCCTTCCTCATTTCTTTCCATTTCCCTCAGCAATCCCTCCCCTTCTCTTCTTTCCCTACTTTCCCACTACCCCACGAGCAATTTCCCCCCACCCTGTAAATACAATAGGCACTTCCTTTGCTTTGGGATCCACGAAACTTCACTTTTCTTCAGAACGTTCTCTAAGCCGTCCGTTCGTTGAAGTGTGTGTGTGTGTGTGTGTTGGTGCCATTTGAGTTAAGATCTGGTGTATCCTCGTGTGATGAAACAGAGTTAGTTTGAGTAGTGATGCTGGAATTAATTGGCGTTAATTCAGGTTTTGCCTGCTTGGCCACGTTGATGTGGTTGACTTTATGGGAATTTGTTGATGGCAATGCAGGGAGGAAATGATTAGCATAAATGATGCCATGTTGAGCAGGATAAATGACGATATTATGTTGCCTCATCAGTGTCAAGCCTATGAGGATATCAGGTGGGAAATGGGCATCAGCTACGTAGGTGGTAACTGGAATGGCTGGGCACTCATCTTTGAAGCTAATGTCTAGTGAGAATTTACCAGTGATTGGGGAAGGTACACCATCTACATTGCAAAGGTTGACGTCAGGGGGTTCCAGAATGGTGACACGTTTTGTTTCAGTGCAGAATCTGTGGAAACTGTGTAGTGTCATGATGTTAACTGGGGAGTCCGTTTCGAGAAATATTTTTACTTTGGTGTTACTAGACTTAGCATTGAAAGTTAAGGAATCTAAAGATATGTCTGGGATATCCAGGGTGTGTACCGGTAAGGTTGCAAATGGAATATCTTTGTATGGAGTGACTGTCCTGGGTGTGCACTGAGTCTTTGTATCCTGTAGTCACAAGGGAGATGTGTTACGTGAATGTCTTGCAGGAGATGTGTTACGTGAATGTCTAGCAGGAGATGTGTTACGTGAATGTCTAGCAGGAGATGTGTTACGTGACTGTCTAGCAGGAGATGTGGTACGTGAATGTCTAGCAGGAGAGCTATCTGGGGATTCTTGTCTTCGTGCACGTAAGACACGGCAGTGATCAGTCGTGTGAAAGCATGTGCCATGATGCTCGCAGTATCGGTTTGGTTGTGACGGGTATCTGTGATAACACGTGTTAACGAGGTGTCCTGGTTTGTGACAGTATGTACAAAACATTCGTGTTCTTGAAGGAGAGCGTTGTCGTGAGTGATGTCGCGTGCGTGATGTATGTCGTGCTCTCGTGTTATGTGAGGGGGACTGTGTGACCTGTGCTACCGTATGTCTTGGTGCTATGGGTACTGACTGACTTTGTATCTGTGTGATAACTTATTCTCTGTTCGAGAAATTCCGTGAGAATTTGCCTAATGTGATACCTGGTGTGAATGTAACGTTGCTGGCTTTCTTGAGTGTGTCTGGATGTAATTGTGAGAGAAGGCGAAAGTATGCAATGAGGGAGACTGCGTTATCCAACGAAATTGTGTTGTTTGAAGCCCAGTCTGAGTTTTTGAGACTTTCTCAGAGTTTGCTCTTAAATGCGGAAGCTATTTTGACTGGTCTTTCTTTAGTGGTGTGTGAGCCATGATTGTACGTTTTTGCAAGAGAGTATAGGGGGAAAGTGCTCCAAATAGCTCAAAAGCCGCAAATTACTTTTTAAAATGTTCTACAAATGTATCAAATGATTATGTTTCCTCAAACAAGTCTTGCGTTTACCTTCCGCACCACCCCATCTATGTAAAACTTGAACACTCAAGGTGACATAACACATTCCTGACGAAGTCCCACCTTTACCTCAAACCACTCTCTCCATTTCAAATTCTAACACAGGCTCTACTACACTCGTGAAAATTCTTGACTGGTCTTAACAGATTTCCTCCTATTCCAAATATCTGCTAAACCTCCCACAGTGCCTTTTTCTCACCCTTGTCATAAGTTTTTTTCAAATCCATAAAGGCCCAAAAACATCCTTACCTTTTCTTTAAGCTTTCTCACATATCTGCCTTACCACAAAAATCTGATCCATGCAACCTCTACCTATGCTAAACCCACACTGTTCCTCACCAATTACTCCCTCTGTTCCTCTCCTAATCCTCTCAATCAAAACCCTCCCATAAGCCTTCCCAACTACACTCAGTAAACTGATCCCTCTGAAACTACTACACTCACACTTGTCCCCTTTTCCCTTGTAAAGTGGAACTATACATGCACTCCCCCAGTCCTCTGGCACTCTACCCTCTCTTAAACAAACATTAAATAACGTCACCAGGCAGTCCACCATCACCGTATCTCCTTTTTTTAGACACTGCATGACACCCATCCAACCCAGATGCCTTACCTACTCTCATCATTTTAATAACTGCTTTCACCTAATCTTTCCTTATTTCTCCTCCATTTTCCTCATTCATCACTGTCATTTTCTTAGCGCTTCCCATTGCAACTACCTTTCCCTCTCTATCCTCCTTGACATTTAGCAATTCCCTAAAATACTCTGCCCATCTTCCTCTTACTACCGTCTCTTCCATTATCTCTCCATCTGCACCTTTTACCTTTTCTTCTTTACTTGATTTGCCTGCTCTTCACTTCATAGTTTTCTTCCAAAACACGTTTTTTATTACTTTAAAAAATTCTGTCATAATCTTACCCCATTTCACATCTGCTCTTCTCTTTGCCTTCCTTATCTTAAGCTTTATTTCTCTTCTCTTTTCTTTGTACCTCTCATATGATTCTTTCGTCCTATTTTGTAACCAATTTGTGAGTGCCCGCTTCTTTTACAACCTTCTTTGTTTCATTATCCCACCACTCACCACCTTTCCTTCTATTTCCTCCCATCCTCCTTGTTCCACACACCAATTTTGCACACCTTGTGACTTTCCTTGAACCAATTCCTCTTCCACTCCTAGTTCTATTCTATCCTTCACTCCCTCCCACTCCTCTCTCAGCTTCTTCTTGTACTCCTCCTTTTCTTTCTCATTTAAGCAGTTTACTTTAAGTACCTCCCTACCTTCTTTCCTTTTCCTCTTTCTCCATCTATCCTCCACTCTCGACTTACCTTCCAACAAAAAAATATATGGTATCCCCCACTCACTCCCCTTAGAACATCTACATCCTTAACTCTTCCTTCTATACTCCTGGTTACCACTATATAGTCCATTTAAGCCATATCTACCACCCTTCCACCACCCTCTTCCATGTATACTTATGGTTGGCTTTCTTCCTAAACACTGTATTTGCTATCATCAACTCTCTAGACACATCACCATCATCTCTCCACTACGATTTTTTCTTGGAACCCTACACTTCCCAACCACTCCCTCTATTGGTTCATCTCCTACCCTAGCATTAGGATCTCCCAATGCCACTACACTGACATCTCTGCCTAAACCCTCTGTCCACTCATTTAAATGTATCCAAAA
>NC_134783.1:59637446-59639946 GCF_046742065.1 Oratosquilla oratoria
CCTGCCTTTTCTCGACACGGAGATTATTAGAAAAGATAACAAAGCACATTTTAGAGTTTATAGGAAACCTACCAACAAAGATGACCTATTACATTTTTACAGTGCACATGACGAACGAACCAAAACAGGAGTGGTGATCGGTTTTTTCCTCAGAGCTCTGAGGATCTGCAGCAAGGAGTTCCTCGAGGAAGAAATACGCCGCGTCACAAACACCTTCATATCACTGGGATATCCAGAGGGCTTACTGTCCACTTCCCTAAGTAAAGCTCAAAACATCAGGCAACGGAGAGAACCAGTAAACAGACAGGACAAACAATACCTAGTCGTACCGGACTCAGAATTTTCACGCACACTGGGGGATGCTGTACGCCCACTAGGACTAGAAATAGTGAATGACACGGGAAGGAGAATCAGACAACTAGTAACACCAACATCAAAAACAACAAACGACCTCAGCGTCATATATAGGATCCCATGTGGCAACTGTGACAAGTCATATTATGGTGAGAGTCACAGGGGCCTACATACCAGAATAAGAGAGCACAAGGCGGACCTAAGGTACCACCGCCTCTCAAACGCGATGGTGGGCCACGTGGATCAGGAAGGACATCATCTTCCCGACTGGCAACAGGCAGAGGTAGTAAAGAAAGGTCTATCAAAAAGACAAAGGAAGGTGATTGAAGCCCTATACATAACAACCAATGCCAACATCAACCAAAAAGTAGGGGATATTAAATGGGAAAAATTCACAGCTCAATACGCAGCCATAAGAACCTGCCCCAGAACAGCGCCCACATAGAACGACAAAATCCATCCGGTGCCCAAACGTCCGCGCTCCCTGGGTTGAGGGCTTGAGGCCGGTCAGTTCGTATTTTTATTTTTATTTTTATTTTTATTTTTTATTATTTATTATTTTTTATTTTATTCTATATCTTTACTATATATTTCCTTGGCATTTATTTATTTATTCATTGTTGTATATGTATGTACATTTTTTTATAACATTCTGTCATACAACGATATGCGATGAGATGTCATGTCACTTTAAATAAGCACATTTTTATTTATTTATTTATTTTTACTTATATTTATATTTGTATTTGTATTTTTATTTCCATTTTATTTCATTCATTATATATATCTGGATATTTATCTTTATATTATTTAATACTATAAGTTATCTTATGACACTTTTTAGGATTCCCACATTTCTACACCACTCACTTCACTTACAATGTTACACCCTCGATCAACATTCCACACACACCGGAGCTGTTTTGTAATAACATCACAACAATTTATTGTATACTTTATTATCACTATTGTTCATTGTATTAAAAACCATTGTACAACCAAACGTAACCCACCTCCAAGGAGGGAACGCGGTCTTACTCAGACTATGTATACCGCCAGCTTCACTCCAGAGTCACATTCCTCTGAAGAAGCATAGAGCGAAACCGGTCAGGAATAAACTCAGGAACTCGGAACTAGACCCGTGACTTCTTTTTCCACCTTCATCATATATATATATATATATATATATATATACATATATATATATATATATAATGTATGTATATAAACGTGAAGATCTGGAGTCTGGGATTCGTTGCGGGAAAGAGTATAAACACCAGACTCATTTTGTGGTGTTTATTATGCATGACGTTCTATTTCCGTCCAGCAGGAATCGTCTACAGGGGTATTATGATGGATAAATGATGTGAAAACAAGCATATATATTTATGTTCACATCATGTATCTATCATACACCTGAAGGCAATTCCCGGACGGAAATCGAAATTTTGAGCATATTAAACCCTACAAACTGAGTCTGGTGCTTACACTTCCCAAGTATCTGTATATATATATATATATATATATATATATATATATATATATATATATATATATATATATATATATATATATCGGAGGCGATTATGTGCGAAAAAGTACACATCATTAATGACGACTTGAAAAGAGAGACCAGGGGCTTCAGTAGACGAGCCATCGGAAGGATCATTCAAAACAAGTCGTGGATGGTTCGAGAATCTCAAGAGATGATCAAGCATTCAATCACTTCCAATTTGCTGCCATATTCTTCCCTTGTACATCTAATCACCTTACTTTTACCTACATTTGTCTTCAACTTTCTTCTCTCGCACACCTTCCCAAACTCCGTCATTAACTTTCTTAATCCCTCCTCTGATCCTGCTACAAGCTCAATGTCTCCAGCAAACAACAACTGGCTTATCTCCTATTTTTCTTCCCTTTTCTTTAACCATCTCCAATCCCCGACCCATTACCCTTGCATTTACCTCTCGCACCACCCCATCCATATATAAATTGAACAGCATGGCGACATGACACATTTTGGCGAAGTCCCACCTTTACCATAAACCACTCGCTCTATATCTAATGCTAACACAGGCTGTACTACTATCGTAAAAACTCTCTCTCTCTCTCTCTATATATATATATATATATATATATATATATA
>NC_134783.1:59649946-59654946 GCF_046742065.1 Oratosquilla oratoria
ATAGACAAATGCAAAGAGCAACCCAAACTATTCTATCGGTATGTGAATGGTAAACTTAAAAACAAACAGGAATTGGTGAAACTATGCCAAGGAAACATAGAATACACAGAAGATTTAGAGATGGCCGAAGTCATGAACAATCACTTTAAATCTGTTTTCACCAGAGAGAAAATACCGAATTGTGACATAGACGAAAACAAGAAATCTCCCCTCATGAATGAGTTTACAGCATCACTAAAGGAAATATCAGAACATTTATCAAGGCTGGATGTCAGAAAATCACATGGCCCGGACGGTATTGCAAATTGGATTCTAAAGGAGTGCAAAGAAGAACTAACAGACAAAATACACATCTTAATAAACAGCTCACTCAAAGAAGGAAAGATACCCGAGGACTGGAAAAACGCTAACATTGTACCAATACACAAAGGAGGAAACAAAGAAGAACCCACCAACTATAGGCCAGTATCACTAACAAGCACCATTGCCAAAATTTGTGAGAAAATAATCAAGAATAGATGGGTAAAACATCTGGAAGACAATGACATATTAAACCCAAGACAATTCGGATTCAGACAAGGAAGATCATGCTCCACAAACTTAATATGCTTTTACTCAAGACTAATAGACATAGTGCAAGAAAGAAATGGATGGGCTGATTGTGCATTCCTAGACTTGCAAAAAGCCTTTGACAAAGTACCACACAGAAAACTACTAAAAAAACTGGAACACATAGGAGGAATACAGGGAAACCTACTAAAATGGATAGAGGACTTTCTGACTGGTAGAAAGATGAGAGTAGTGCTCAGAGAAAAATATTCAGACTGGAAAGAGGTGATCAGTGGAGTACCGCAAGGATCTGTGCTGGCACCAATAATGTGAATATGAATGTGAATATGAATGACATGGATGAGGACGTGAACTGCTACATGAGCTTCTTTGCCGATGACGCCAAACTGCTAAGGAAAATAGAAACTGATGAGGACTGTGAAGCACTGCAAGAAGACCTAAATAGGGTATGGAACTGGAGTCAGAAATGGGAAGTGGACTTTAATACTAAGAAGTGTAGCATAATGGAGTTTGGAAAAAGCAAAAACAGAATATCAGGAAAATATACAATTGGAACCAAAGAAGTAAAGAAAGTAGGATCCGAAAAAGATTTGGGAGTAATTATCACGAACGACCTGTCCTATGATATACAGATTAACAAAATTGTCGGGGAGACTTACAATTTGCTAAGATCAATAAAAGTGGCGTTTACATACTTGGACGAAGACATGATGAAAAAAATATTGGTTACATTGATAAGGCCTAGATTAGAGTATGCAGCGACATTGTGGTCCCCCAGTACCAAAAAGAATATAAAGAAAATAGAAAGAATCCAAAGAGCAGCTACAAAAATGGCACCTGCACTTGCAAACCTATCATACGAAGAGAGATTGGCTAAACTGGAGTTACCGACACTGGAGCAAAGAAGAGAGAGAGGTGACCTATTGACCATCTACAGAATCATGAAAGGCACAGAGGTACTCGATAGTGAGAACTTACTTAACTGGGACAAAAGAAACACAAGAGGACATGGAAAGAAAATAAAAAAACATAGCTATAGAAGAGAACTGAAGAAAAACAGTTTTCCTCATAGAGTTTTGGACACTTGGAACAAACTGGACAATGAAATAGTATGCGCAAAAACCATTCATGAGTTTAAAAACAAACTAGACACTGCAAGATACAAAGGCGGGACAACACGAGCATAGCTCCCCTTCCCGCAAAATACAACTAGGTAAATACAACTAGGTAAATACACACACACATATATATATATATATATATATATATATATATATATATATATGTGTGTGTGTATACATATGTGTATACACACATATACATATATATTGTGTATACATATATGTACACACACACACACACACACATACACACACACACACATACACACACACACACATATATTTATATATATATATATATATATATATATATATATGTATATGTATGTATGTATGTATTATATTTGCAAGACGAACTTCTTTCGGCCTATCAAGGAATATATATTATACGAAGAATTAAGGTCTCTCGTTTAATCACTTTGGTGCTCAAAACGTCTGCTAAGGTATAATAATTGTACGAGAAAAATTATCAGATTATTGAACAAACAGGACACAATTTAGAATAATAATTATAGAGAACAATCATGGACGGCAACACGCCGTAGCAAAATAAAGACGTCTACTGACAGATAAACAATTAATCATCCTACGTCCCTTCTAGAAACAAGGGTCTCGATAATGAGACAATAGGGAAGGGGCGTAAGAACACCTGAATTGCCTGAACGATCTGTCAGACGTAATGAGTCAATATAAAATCGATGGTTGTTGTGATGGAGGAGAGTCGGCACGAGTCCAGTCGCGAACGATTTCCTGAGCGAAAACGGTTGAAGCAGGTAGTCTAGTTGACTTAGCATGCGGTCGGAATAAAGCGTATCCAGCGGTTTGCAGAAGTGGCTACGGTTGTCTTCTGTCTTCTGCTTTGTTTTGCTTCTCGATCGCGATGGTGTGTGTGTGTGTATGTATGGCATTTGTGCCCAGAATACTGCCAGCGTGGCTACTAGTGTCGTGCGTAAAACTCCCTGTGTCATGACGTCACGCCAATTGGGTTGTTCTCACAAACCACCAACGACGTCGTGACGACCATTACCGTACCGACACCATCAA
Source organism: Oratosquilla oratoria (assembly GCF_046742065.1). NCBI lineage: Eukaryota > Metazoa > Arthropoda > Malacostraca > Stomatopoda > Squillidae > Oratosquilla > Oratosquilla oratoria. Next base: position 59,652,682 of record NC_134783.1, read on the forward strand.
GGATGTAGTTATGAACACTTGTTCTTATATACTGTGTGTGTATATATAAATATATATATATATATATATATATATATATATATACATATATATATATATATATATATATATATATATATTTCAACAAGAACCCACTGTGTTGGATAAGAAGAAATGAAATAGTTGATATACATATAATTCGATCACGGACTGTGATCCTTGTTATTCCATTGAAGAAGACCACAGTCCGTGATCGAAATATATGGATATCGTATATTTAATTTCTTCTTATCCAACACAGTGGGTTCTTGTTGAAATTTACGAATGTGTTACATTACTTTGTAGTTGTATATACATATATATATATATTATATATATATATATATATATATATATATATATATATATATATCGTACTGCTTTTTGATCATTTTTTATTATTTTTTTCTGGCTACCGCTGAAGGATTACGTTGCTGCAGCCTGTTTATCTCAATAACAACCTTACTAATTTTGTTCTAGCTAATGCAAGGCTACTCTTTGCATTTTAGTCAGGAAATTCGTACAAATGGGGTTAAATGTTATCTAAGTTACATTCCTTGTACTAGGTTCTGCGCATATTCTTCCCCATTGGTCCAATCGTCATTCTTTTCCTTCTTGTTATGACAAATCTTATTCTGTTTTCTCTATCAGCAAATCTTTCGACTCTCATCCTATCCTCTCTTCTCAATTTCCTTTTCTTTATCCTTGATTTCCCCATTTCTTGACCTTGCCAGTCAAACACCCTCCCGTTCCTTTTCTGTAAGCAAACTTATTTTTAGTTTGTTCCTCGTGTAGGAAAATAACTGCATATATTTCATGCAGTTGATATTCTCGGAACTTTGGTCAGATCCCTACGGCATAGTCACCCAGCATTCTTTTTTATTTATAATTAATCTCCCCTCGAGGAAAGAATGTTGATAATTCTTAATTCAAGTTATCCTTTCTTTATACTGACCTCTTTTGATATCTTTTAAGATAGCACTTCCAAGGCCCGATTTTTTCGGAGCAATATTGTCCTTAGGGCAAAAAGCGCTTGTAATCGTTGACAAAATACTAAAAATACATAGTTGTATTTCCAACTCCGATTTCTCTGATTACCTTACCGATATGATTGAACGTATTGTCATAGTCCCTACGAACATTTAATTAATTAATGTATTTTATACCCACCATATCTCCCTCAGGTAGCATTTTTTTTTTTCTAATAACTGTCTTTTTCTTCTTCATCTTCTTATTCTTCTTATTCTTTTCTTTTTCTTGTGTTTCCCTTTACAATCGAAATCTCCTTTGTTTCGTTGTAAACACCCTTCTCGGTTGTATTGACAGGTGCTCAAAACTTCCTTTTCAGAATGTTATGCGTGTATACTCTCGACATTTAAATTTTATTACATCAGAAAAAATATCCCCCCTTGACATCTATACGAGTATTTCCTCTGAGCCAAAATTCCTTACTGGATTTAAATTTTATCTATTTATTTATGTATTTATTCATTTTTTGTGATTGAATCCCCTTTAAGAATACTTGAATCCTAACTATTCAAGCATTTGAAGTCCTGTGGTTTTTCCCTCCACTATTAGAACTTGCCCTCTTCCTATAGCAGTATACTCATCAACTCCCATATATATTTCTATATACACGTTTTCTCTCTTTCTAGTGGTAAGAAATAATAAAATCCCCTCTCGTTCTCACACGAACATGCCTAGCTACTAGATCTTCCTTCTTATTACCGACTGCCCCTTGTATATAAAATATATGCTTCACCTCACAGTTTAAACAACTTCTTTTGCCTGAAATTCTTTTTTTTTTCTCTTTTCCTTATTTCCACAGCACAGAACAGTAATTTCAAATTTCGAGTGCAGTATTTACATCCTCTCAAATATCTCAACGTCCTTTCAAAAGTTAAACACGTTTCCTTTCACATATGTTTGATGTCCCGCTACAGCATCAATAAAAACTATTTCGTAAACAGTATATCCATTGCCATTTTCAGAATCCACTTCTTGGTATTCGTATTTACTCTTCAAAGGCGGACCCGCTTTCACGACAGTGATCACGACAGTCACATCGCTGTTGGTGTGAGTCGGTGTCCGTGATCCAAGAAGTTTTCAAAACATAATGGCCTAACGAATGCGTTCCGATAGATTCACGACAGTCATGACAGAAAAAAGTAGAATATATTTATATATAATATATATATATATATATATATATATATATATAATATGTATATATATATATATATATAT
>NC_134783.1:59662446-59672446 GCF_046742065.1 Oratosquilla oratoria
ATCAGATAACGCTTTATTTTAAACAACCCTCCATCCCGTTTACTGTAACTTAATTCTTTAGACTCCAAAGTTTTCCCCTCCGAAATTATTGACTACTCCTCATATGATAAATGATTTTTAAAGGATTATTTTTTCTTCATTCACAATTTTCCTTAAAATCTAACGTTTTCTCACATTTTTCTTGAACAATTAGATTACCCTTTCTTAATGTACAATTCACTTTCTCATTTCAATTCCTTATTCATTCCTAATACCTACATTTCTGAGAAGATACAGAGGAAGTTGATTTCTCCTACAATTCATTTTTTCTTTTTTTTTTCTTTTATTGAGTTTCTGCTTTTTCCTCCAGATGTATTTTCAGATTCATTTTTTTCCTCATTTTGGATTATCTTTTCAACCTTTACTTACATTCATCTCTTGCCTCATTTCAGCTTTTTTTTCAACGTGCCATGAGTTCTCTATCGTGTATCTAGCGTCCTTGTATAAGTTCCCTTCTCCATTCATTTCCTCAGCATACCCACAAGTCTCCCTCCAAGTCTGTTACCCAAGTCCACTCCTGCAAACTCCCTTCCTGCATATTCACGTTCCCCTCTTCGCCGTATGCCTTCGCTCTTCCCCGTCTGTTACTTCCCAGCCACCTTCATTACTTCCCAGCCACCTTCATCGATTTATTTACCTTTGACCTACCACACTTCCCTCTTCTTTTACCCCCTTTTCGTCACTTTACTTTCTCTTTGCTCCTGTTTTGTCTTTTATAATGTCTTGTGTCTGCACCAGTACGTGCCGGCGCCCAAGTACGGTATTTTTCTCTGGTTGCAGTAATGCTTGTGGCTGTGCGCGTGGTACCAACTCGACAGGTTCCGGGCGACGGCAAACCGCGAAGCGTCCGGGCGTATGGCGTCCCTGCATGTCTGCCTGCCTGCCTTTTGTGCTCATAGGGACAACTCTGGTGACGCAGGGTCAGTTGAATATTTGGGTGAAACAGAGAGGATCACTTTTATCATATAGGTTCATGGCCTTTAGTGTTTCGGAGCACGTAATTCCGAAATTTTATCAAAGAATCCTTTGGCGTCTATATTTGACTCCTACGTTCATTCTCGTTGCTGCAAAGTGATTTGATTAGGCCAAAGAAATCCTCTATAGACGTCAAAAATTCATTGCTTGACCAACCCTTTGGCGACTGTATTCGACCTCCAATTTTATTCTGCCACCAGGTGATTTTATTCAGCTGAGGGAAACCCCAATAGACGTCAAGGGGGGTAAATAATAGGTTCCACAATAATCAAAATAGTACTTCAGGTTTGCTTTTTGCTCGGGACCTTTCGCGTTGGAGCCTTGGTGTCTGCATGCAGGGGCGTCCCTAACGGTGTTTAGCGGCAATTCCATGCCCCCAAGGGCGTTCTCGCCACGCAGGCAAGTTCCTCTTGTTGTGTTCTGGACGCGGACCTGTGCTGCTTCTTCGCCTCGTTTTCCTGTGTCGTAGTCACTATGTATAGTAGGTTCATGTGGTTGGAACAGTTAGCATTTTCTACACCAATATTTCCTTTCTACACTATCGCATATATTTGCATGATTGTTCCGTCAAGACTTCTCAATTTTCTTGGTCTTTCCTAATCTGAGAATTTAACTTTGTTTCAAACTGCTGGCATTTAGGATATTACGTGAGAAATGACGTTAAATTTGATATGTCTGTGAGCAATGTATGTCACAATTTGCAAGCGACAGTGCTCTGACCTCGTTAGATCAAAGATCGAAACCTTGTATAGCGATGATATAGTTGCCACACTCGGTTAGGACCATGCAACACATGCCGAGAACACAAGAGGAGGCATAAGAAGAGGGTATGTGAAGAATATGTAGGCAATTGACTTCACTGAAATTCGTCCTGAAGACAGGACAGAGGAGTTAATATGAAATCGTGACGTAAATAAATCCAGAGAAAAGTTATTGTACTCATAACGATAATTTGATTGCTAGGAATTAATCAAATTGTATACTGTATACAAACATGTGCTTTATTCTTAATGCATTTATAAAGGAAGGACTGAGGTAGTCAAACTAATAGGCATCCATTTTGTTTATAACTTAATAGCCTCTTGACTCGGGATGATCTGAAGGTTTTCTTAACCATGTTTTTTTTTTATGTAATATTCCAGACTGTGGAGAAAAAGGTGTAAACAGAATGTCAATTTTATATTCTTTCAACTCCCGATATTTTGTCAAAATACGTTTCAATTTGGCTATATGTCCGTCTTTATGAGGAAACATTACACTTTCCCAAGGAAAAGCAAAACTTTTTTCTGTGCTCTATCGCATCGGCACGACAGATGTAGTCATATGCAAGCCATGACTACATCATATATGAAACATTAATAATTTGAACTTTAAAAACATTGAAATATATTTCAAAGCTACTTTTGGAAATTCAGCAACAAAGTATATAGGTATTTATTTTATTGACAATATTCTATTTAAATAAACCTGATATTTGTGATTATCTCAAGCTTGGTTGGGATTTAGTTGCGACGGGTTTCAGTTGCAGAGATGGCGGTTCGCTACCAGTGTGGTACATTCGCAGATCACTCTTGCTACATTGGCGGTTGTTCTCTTGCCTCTGCCCTGCGCGAACGAGCATTTCTGCTAATGATTACAGACCATAGCTAATGCCGAAGAAGAGGGATCAATATATAATCTAAACCCCAATGCAATAAAAAAGCTGATTATTTATGAGATAAAGCTAATGATAATAAAATGCACTTCACAGTTAACGTTTGTCTCATGTGCCTAGATTGGCTTTCCACAAGAAGTTCCTCTGCCCCCCCCCCAAAAAAAAAAGAAAAAAAAAATGCAGTGCAAAAACGTGAACAAAACATGCAGTGCATTAGTCACAATTTGTTTTATTTGTCACTTTGGCATTTTGGCGTATGCAGTAGTAAAAGTCAGGACAAGCACAAGGGTTTCAACAGTGATGATAATGGTATAAGGCAGAGTAGTAATAACTATTTCTTAAGTAAATACATATATGACTGAGTTCAGCTTGTGCACTTCACTGTGGTAACAGTTCCACCCCTGATTACAAATACAACTACCATTGTAGCAACATGCCAATTATCCCCCCACCCCCACATACACACACAAACGGCTTCCTTGTGTAGTGGGCAGCGTCATAAGACGCCAACGGTTTTCCAAAGTCCAAATCTCCCTCACGCAATGACTGCGTGATCCCAGCACTGGGGCCCGGATCTGTGTCTCGCTCAGGTCGTGAAAGCTCTTCTACATAACTGCAATTACAAGTCGTTACTATCCCTCTCGAACAAGTGAATGAGTGCTCGGTGTGCATAAGGTCACAGGATTCCCGATACACTGGGCCATATGAGCCTTGAAGCTCTGATCCATAAGTGTAGTAGCTATCGATCAAGATGACACGTGACCCAAGACCATGGTGAATCATTCGAGTTCTGGAAATTCATGTTTTCAAAGGAAAAAGTTGGGGGTTGTCAGATAATTTTTGGTAGAAGGAAAATTGGCACAGATAGAGAAGTATTGATACAGTAAACAAATTGAATGAGAAAGAGGAAAAAATAGCAGGAAAGCTAAAAGAAATTTGGGAATAGAGGTCAAATGGGTATGTTTCATGGAGGAAGTGATACAATGCGCCAAAAGGATAATGTGGGACGAGGAGGATGGGAGGTAACAGAGGGAAAGGTAATATGAGGGATGGAAAGGTGAAGGCAGTGATCGAAGCGGTGAAGCGAACGTGTGAGGACTGGTTGCAAGGTAGAACAAGAGAAACATATGAGAAATACCTGAAGAGAGAAGCAAATTGCAAGGTGAGGGAGTCAAAGAACAAGGCAGATGTAAAATGGGGTAGGAGTTTGGCAAAGAAAATTGAAAAGGATGAAAATATGTTTTCTAAGGAAGCAAAAAAAATGAAGGGAGAGGAGTCAGGTAGGGAGGAAAGGTGAAGGGTGCAGATGGAGATATCTTAGTAGAAGTAAAGGGTGTAAGCTGAAGATGGGGAAAGTATTTTAGAGAATAGCTGAATGTGGTGGAGGTTAGGGATTGGTTGATTGTTTTCAGTCATAATAAGACTGACAGTCAGTTGTATGATAAATGTCCCAAACCTTATAATGTATTCCCAAATCTGAGGCAGCCAGAGTTGGAATATTTTAAGGAGTTCAAGGACCAGTCGTCACCAATATTCTGAAAGGTAATACTGGCATCTTTCCCCATTCAAGAGGAGCTAGAAAAGGCATACAAAGGATGGATTTGACAAAGGAATATGGGAACCTACAGGGTTCAGTGATTGCGGTATGTCAGTTCCCATTCGTTGAGCACTGTTACCAGGCGAGAATAAAGTCCGATTACATGTTTGCAAATATTATTACGTCAAAGTGGATCGGGAGCTGAAGGAATATAGCCAACCACTGCTTCTCCAGGATGATCTGAAATAAAAGCCAGGAGGTGGATAAAGTTTCACAAAAATTTATCTCACGTACTCGAAGTAGCCCGGTATTCATGCATCCCAGTCGATCTCAGTTATGGCGACGATTGACCAGGACTTAGCTCACAGCGGGTATCTTCATACGTTGGTTACGAACAATGGTTCAACCTTCCTGTCAGAGAAATTTCAGGAATGGTGCAAGGAAAGAGGAATCATACACCTCAATGGTATTCAATATCACCCTGCAACAAATGGATCAGCAGAACGACTTGTCCAAGCGCTCAAGTAAGCTTTACGGACGCTTAGACTTCCGAAAGAAGTGTTGTGGGACTTTGTGATCAAATGAAACGCTTAGCACATGACGAGTTTGGAGAAAAATCGACCCCGTGCTACCCTCATCTCCGCACCTCTTGGCAATCAGGCGAAAGAAGGAGCCAAGTCACAGAAGGCCGCCACCAAAGTGGATTCAGTCAACAACGTCGGTGATTTGTGTGTGTGTGTATGTGCGCGCGTGCGTGTGTGTGTGTGTTATATATATATATATATATATATATATATATGTGTATATATATATATATATATATATATATATATATTATTTTTTTTTTGGGGGGGGGGGTGGAAGAAGGGGGCACGACAACACCAGAATCACGCTGGGTGCCTATAATTGTCACTAAACGCAAAGGTAAACGTACGGACAACATACGCGGTTGCCCTGAAGGACCAACTTGGCACCAGCACATGGGAAAGTTACGACCGTGGTACGTCTCATCGAAAGATTCAGAACCGCTTCAAGATACAGCAAACGGGAAATGTATGTGGCCTGTCTATAAAAGAAACTCAGCTAACACCCTCTGCAGGAGAGCTCCCACGTTCTGAATATGACTCAGAACATAGACGATCGAAGTGCACAACGAAGGGACAAGACACCCACCCACCCCCGTCGGTTTTCGGCTCCGAGATAAACATACCTCAATCTAGGAAGGGAGGTGTTATAGACATGAGTTAATGAGTCACTATAAATACACACAGTCAACTACAAATGTTATTTATGGTTTTCCTTGTGCATAATTAACGATTATTGAATGCTCATTTACTTGCACGAATATTCTTGTAGTTCCGAGACGCCGTCAAGAATATTCCAGAATGACGTCATTACTGGGTACTTGCGTATAACGGAAAGACAGTCCTGTTTATCTTAGCGTTGAGAAGACTTGTCTGAGGTCATTCGCATTGATATGCGAATGACTTCAGATCCACTTACCTAGCCCTGAAGATACCTCGCTCTAAATCTATAATCCATACAACCACTGCCGAACAGGTGATACACAACTAATGGAAAACGCGGAAGGGTACAGAGGTCGTTGGGCTGAGTACTTCGAACGGTTGTGCATCGTTGATGCTCCGAGCGGCCAGTTTCCCCGCGTGTGTTTGGGTGACGGTTGCCGATCCAGAGATAGACAAAACTCTGACCCCTTATAGCGAGTTTTGAGAGGCTACGGATAAGTTGTAGTAGGGAGAGGTGACTAGCATCTGCAGCATCAGCGTGGAGATGCTGAAACTCAGAACCAAGACCATGATCCTCCGGTGTCAAGCAATGCTATCTGCCGTCTGGTAGTCCGGTATATTTCCCTCTGAGAGGAAAAAGGATTAGTCATCTCTATCTGGAAGGGAAATGGGAACCTTAAGATTGTAGCTATTACTGCGGTATTACTTTGTTCACTTTGTCAAGTAAGGTGTTCGCTGGCGGGAGTTTGCTCTTATCTGCTAAAATTTCATAAGCCTGGGCAGCCTAGGTTTCCGGTAAGTCAACCTTTGGTTGGCTCATAGTGTTTCGTAACCTTGTAAAATGCCGGCGTAAGTCTCAACGGCTGTTGCTTAGAACCTATTTTGATCTAAAAAAAAAAAAAAAAAAAAAATACGAGGTACATTGAAATTGGTGGTGGCGTCATCGGAAGCCTTCTGGTCTCACATTAGCTTAGGTGTGAGATCGAATGCCGCACGCTTCTCAGATTTCCAGCACTGTTTGTTACTGTCCCCCACAGTCCCCTAAGGGTATAGGGCAAAAACAACGGCTTCGGCCGCAGCTAAGTGCCTCCTGGCGTAGGCTTCTTACCTATCCAGTCCAGATCGCGGAAAACTGAAGATTTGAGTGAAAGCTTTTGTGATTTTGACCATAAGATTTATGAATTTCATATCACCTCTGTGGAGTCATAATTAGTAGTTATCTATCTTCTGCTGCCGAAAACGAAAATAGTGTTTCATGTTCCATAAGTACATGCATACATACATACACAAGTACGTACTTACACACACACACACACACACATATATATATACATATATACATACAGTACATACATATAAATGCGTGTATAGATACATACACAAATACATATGTAATACATGCATATATACATACATAAAAATGCATGTATAGATACACACTTGTATACATATATACGTAATACATGCATACGTACATTCATACCGGTATATACATCCATGTGTGTGCATGAGAAATCACATAAACTCGTGATTCTAAATATGCGGAAAAACCACCAAGGAAAAAGATAAACTGATGACCAAGCGCTTTCGTTTATTCAGACATCCTCAGGGTACATCCATATGTGTGTATATATATATATATATATATATATATATGCATGTATACATACATATATAAATACATTATTCGTGAAGTACTGGAGTCCAGGAACCATTGTATAGACAAACCCCAGACAGGGGTTTACTTTCCAAGTCCAGCGTTTACTTTCTTCGTCTATATATATATATATATATATATATATATATATATATATATATATATATATATATATGTATATATATATATACATATATATATATATATATATATACATACATACATACTTATATGCACACATACATACATGTATGTATACATACATAAATACAAACACACACACACACACACACACACATACATATATATATATATATATATATATATATATATATATATATATAATATACATGAGAGAGAGATTAGGTGCTGGGAGTAGAACGAAGACGATATAGGAATTGATTTACCCTAACGTTTCGACCAACTTGGTCCTCTTCAGAGAGATGTAGGTATACCTCTCTAAAGAAGACCAAGTTGGTCGAAACGTTAGATGAAAATCAATTCCTAGATCGTCTTCGTTTTACTCCCGCCACCCAATCTCTCATTTGTAATTCCTTCTCCAAACATACATACATATATACATACAAACGTACATTCACACATACATATGTATATATATGCATATATACATACAAACATGCATTCATTCATACGTACATACATGCCGCAACCATGTTCAATAGAAATATTGATGTTCAAATGGGCGAAGGAAAGTATAATACATACAGTAGAGGAAGGACAGGAGAGAAGGTGTGATAATGGAAATGAAAATAACCATCAACGTGGAAGAATTGGAAATGGAAGAAGGGATGCCTGATATAGTGAATATAAGAATTAAATACGAGGGGAGTATAAAAGGAAGTCGCAGTTGCATACATCCCTCTAAAAGTAAGAACATGGAAGGAAGCAGAGTAGAAAGCATTAACAAGAAACGCAGCCGAGCAACTAGAAAGAGTAATTGAAAATAAGTGAAGACATAACTTCGTTGGACAACCTTAACTTTGGAGAGATGATTAATATGGGAAATTGGAGACATATGAAAGTGAGAAATCATGGGTCCACATACTGTTTGAATAATGATATAATTATCTAATGTGTGAGTGAACCAACAATATATAGAGGAGAAGATGCACCTGAAATGCTGGACTTAATTTAAACGAAGAACCTATGCTAGTATGTGAGCTGAATGATACAATGAATTACCGGTGTTCAATAGGAGAGAGTATGCATGTTATCCTTGAATTTATGCTGGGAAAGAGAAGATACGCATACAAGAAAAATGCAACTAAACAAGGACTAACTTTGCTAAATTGAAACAGTGTTTTGAAGGGATTGAAGGAATATGTATGAAACTAAAGAAACTAAGAAGAAATTGGGCATCTTTACGAAAACTTATAATGTAGGAGTGGAAATATATGTAACAAAGATGAATGGTAAGAAGTTAAAAAAAAAAAAAAAAAAAGCATCTGGGGCATTTGAATCTGTAACCAGGCCTATTCTGTGCTGGTGTTGTTCAATGCTGGATGATGTCCCGTGCTTAAACGTACCAGTGTGGTTTATCCCAGATTAGGGTTTTATTTTTCATGTGGGGCTTATGTCTGGTTGTTGCTGGTGAAGTAGGCATCTTTCGGGTGCAGCAGTATCCAGGTTACAAGTATATAAGAACATAATGAAGGAGACTGCAAGAGACCATAAGAAAATAGAAGGCAGTTATCCAAGCATCGCCACCGACGCTATGAACATTAGATACCTCACCTCCTCATGGAAATGCGGCCCCAGCATCTGGTCTCCTGATTGGGCCATAGACTCACTGAAGAAATGTTTACATTTTCGAAAAAAAAAAGATAAATAAAATAAAATAATCATGTGAGTGGGAAAAAATAATATAGAAGAAGAAAAGAAGCAAATTTGAGAAGGATGTAGTTGATATATCTAAATATCAGTCTCACCTCACCATTCAGACTTGAAGATGATGAATTGAAGCATATAGAAGAATTATCCGAGTTGAAAGTTGAAGTGGTGGTATATGAACCAAATATGTAAGCTAGAATAATGGAGCTTTCAATCAATATTCAATAAGAGAGAGAAGGAAAGGATGAAGATAAAGGTGTTATTAACAACATAAAAGTGGACGTACGGGAAGAGTTTAAATTATTCAAGAAATTGAACTGAGAAAGTAGCCTTAAACTGGGTAAGATGCATTAATTAATTACATAATTTCTGGAACAGAGAATGTGCCATTGGACTGGAAGTCTGCAAATGTAGTAAATATATTCAAGAGAGGAAGCAGGAAGGTACCGCTAAATTACAGACCAATGCCCTTGACCAATACGATGGTCAAAATATGTGAGCATTTTGTGAAAGGGATGATGAAATACTTGAAGGAGAAAGGATTTTTTTTCTATATTCTATTTGGACTAAAATAAATTATTCTGTAAACAACTTACAGATTTTTTATGCAAGAATGGTTGATGTACGACACGAGTATGAGGGTTGGGTGGGCTCGCGACAAGAAGCCATACAAAATATTGATGTGGGAGTTTGGTAACGTAGGAGGTGGTATCAGAAGTACACTGGAATAAGCAAGTAGACCTTCGATTTTCCGGCATTCTTGGTTCCTCGGCTATGGTGGATTACCAGTTTTCCGGATAAGTGATGGCTGGACTCTTGCTAACAAACATTGAACAAATATCAGATATGAACTAAATAGTTAAATGAAATACGATACAAGTTTACCAATATTTTACTGAACAGGTTCCTGTTTCAGTATCGGTAAAACAAAAATTCAACACATTGTACCAGGGTGGCCAATGAAACCAGATCAACAATTCAAAATACTGTATTAATCACAATGTGAGAAAGCACTACAAAAACAAGCGTGCGGTCACTTT
>NC_134783.1:59677446-59694946 GCF_046742065.1 Oratosquilla oratoria
CAAAATCATACTAGTAACATAGTTTCGCCTCTTAATACCATCTACAGCGACCGGGGAAAGGGCGCAGCTTATCAGTGAACCAAGAATTAATCACGTCAGTCATTGTCATGGTGGTGATGAGGGAACTTGTGTGCTGCAGCCACAATCCTACCGTTGCTTTAGAGGTCTGGAAGGCCTAAAAAGATTGAGGATTGGATTAAAGATATTGTTTAATCTACGTGTGACAGCTAGGCAAGTGAAGAAAAAGAACTCAGAACAGTTCGGAGAGCGTTAAGTAAGAACCACATTTTTGACGGTTTATGGCACACGAGGCACCACCCGATGAAAAGGCCTCTTCTGACCCTCAATCAAAGGCAGTTTCCTTCGTTTCCCGGCTAGGTTTCTTCAGGGCAACTAGCTGGGCTATGGTTTCTGCACTCAGATCCTTAGTACTCTTCATATTGGTAACACAGGGTGGCACAGAAGATATGCTCGGGTTTGAGAGGGGGCCCTGGACGGTGGGGTCGCTGCATACATATACATACATACATATACCATGGCTTTCTTCCCCTTACAAGGGAGGTAGCCAAAAAGAAAAAGGCATAAAATCATTCCCACCCATTCCATCCCCAAATACACTCCACTCCCCTCCACCCTCCCTCTTATCTTAGCACCTCCTGGATGACGGGTCATCCCTGCACCTTGTCCACTGCCCAGGGTCAGAGGCAGTGTCGCAAGACAGCACATCCACAGCAAGGCCGCTCCATTAAATCGGCGACCCCCCTCTCCGTCCCCCCATGTTGGACACAACTTAATTCCTCACCAACAAGACAATGGCTGACGCGATTAATTTTTGGCCCGGTGATAAGCCCCACCCCTTCTCCGCTCACTGTAGGCGGACAGAATTTTTGGCGCGAAGCTTTGCCAATCTTATAGGTCTCTCTAAATTCAACAAAAGTACTGTTCGCCTCACTCCCTGCAGACGGTACTTTTGTTGAACACTACACACACACACACACTATATATATATATATATATATATATATATATATAATATGTATATATATATATATATATATATATATATATATATATATATATATATATATATATATACACTGAATGGTCCCCAGTGCACAGATATTAATATTTTTTCAGCTACGTTAATTCTTCACTTTAATTCCATGTCATCACGATCGAGACCGACAAGGAGCTCGACGGAGACATGTGCAGAAACTGATACGTAGTGAAGCCAAGGACTCGAACCCAGCTCAGACGTAACAAGTGAACAGTGACTTAAACGACTGCGCTCTTGATAGGGCAGTGGTTTAAGTCACTGTCCACTTTTTACGTCTGAGCTAGGTTCGAGTTCTTGGCTTCACTACGTATCAGTTTCCGCATATGTCTCCGTCGAGCTCCTTGTCAGTCTCAGTCGTGATAACATGGAATTCAAATGAAAAATTACCGTGGTTGAAAAAAGATTGATATACATGCATACATACATACATATATATATATATATATATATATATATATATATATATATATATATATATATTTGCATACAGAAATATAGATGGGTTAATATTAACCAAACTAAAATTAAACGACTATTTAAAGGCAAACAAACCGGGCATGAAAGTATCGACGCTTAAATAGGGAAAGAAAAATATAATTATATAAAGAAAGGACATTAGAGAAATTTTTGAAGAAGTTATGATAGCAGTCAAAAATCACATTGCAGTGAAAGAGGTGGAACTGGGAGAAAACATGACCAAGATTATGAATATCAAAATAGAAAAAATTATGAGAGAAGAGCAAGAGACATAGCAGTGGCATACATCCCCTTCCAGACAAGAACGTGGAAAGAAATAAAATGAAGGGAATTAATAAACAATACAACTGAGCAACCAGAAGGTTTATAGAGAAAAACAGAAATAAAATTCAAATTGTCTACTTCAACTGTACAGAGGTAATCTGGGAAGAATCATGGGAAAGGATATTACTAAACATAGGAACGAGCAATATAATGACTCAGTGGGTAAAGAAACCAACACGATACAGATAGGACAATAAATCCGTAAGTCAGGACTTGATTCAGTGAAACGAAGCAGGAGTCATAGAATCATTGATTTACAAATACCCTTTAGGTTAGAGTAATCATGTAGTAATTTTGGAAGAATCACGGGGAAGCTTATAACTGAACATAGGAATGAGCAATATAATGACCCAGTGGGTTAAGGAACCAACACGATACAGATGCGACGATAAATCCGCAAGTCTGGGCCTTCTGTAAAAAGTAGCAAAAGCAATAGAACTATTGGATTACAAAGAGCCATTAGGTTGGAGTGATCATGTGGTTCTGGAATATGTGCTGGAAGCGGGGAAGACAGAATAAAGAAAGTAAATAGACAGACAAGGAAGATAAACAATTTCGAATGCAGAAATTAATAGCTTTAAGTAGCTACAGTAGCTACAGAGCTACAGAGACGCAATGGATTAACTTAGGAAAATTACAAATCAGGAGTTTAAAAAAGTACAGAAAATGACAAGTAAAGAAAAAAAGTCCAACAGAAGATTTACAGTGGTACAGAATAATACAGACAAGCATGGGAGAGGTGGTTATAAAAAAGAAAAGAAAAATGATGGTTACAAATAATATTAGAAATGAATATACAAAATACGACGAGAGAAGCAAGAAAAAGTTGAGTTAGGTACAGTCGATAAGTTTAAAGACCAACTGAAACAATTTACAGATTTGTAAATTCTATTGGAAAGATGATATTGGGGATGCAAATAGAAAGGGAGTTTGTTAATAGGAAAACCAGTGTACGAAAAGAGAGCCTAATGTAAGTTTACATGGAAAAGGGCAGTGAACGGAAGGGTGGTTGATAGGGTATTAATGGATCATGTAGTGGTATCAGAATTGAGGATAGAAAGAGTTCTGAATGCTCATATTTTCACGGGAGATAGTGTGGGAGTGTGAGGAAAAGATTATAGAAGATTTAGAGTGGAGGAAAAAGGTGAAAAGTAGAGAAGTGGAAAAGGAGAATGAATACCAGAAGCTGAGAGAGGTATGGGAGGTAATGAGGGAAAGAGGGGATGTAGGAGTAGAGGGATGGATGTGTTTTAAGAAAGAAGTGACAAGGTGTGATTTTAGGATGAGAAGGATAGGAAGGAATAGAAAGATAATGAATGGTGGAAAGAAATGAAGACGATAGTCAAAGAAAAGAAGCGAACAAATGTGGATTGGTTGTAAGGTAGGACTTGGGAAACGTATGAGAGATACAAAAAGAGAAGAGAAGCAAAACGTAAGGTGAGGGAGGCAAAGAGGAGAAATGCAAAATGGGGTAGGAGTATGTCATAAGAAATACAAGAATAAAAAGATGTTCTGAAGGAAAGTGAATAGTGTGTGTGGGTGAGTCAGGTAGAGAGGAAAAGGGAAAAGGTGCAGATTTTAGTGATAGAGAAGGTAGTAAGGGGAAGATAGAGTATTTCAGAGAGTTATTGAATATAGCAGAGGATAAGGATGGTTTGTGGTAGCGGGAGAAGCTAGGAAAATGTAACTGTAGAAATAAATAAAGGGATATAGATAAAGATAAGATATACGGGGCATTGAAAATGGTGAAATCTGGTATGGCACATGGTTTGGATAGGTGTCATGGTGACAAAGGGAGGAAATGTTATAGTGGAGTGGCTAGTGAGGTTGTTTAGTCTGTGCCTAAAGGTGAAAAGTGTGCCGGATGAGTGCATGTACAATTTCACTTTACCAATGTGAATGTAGTAATTTTAGAGGGATATATATATATATATATATATATATATATATATATATATATATATATATATATGCAGAAAGATCACTAAAAACAACACGTGATCCACAAATTTTGCTGGTAACCACTAAGGAAATCGGAAGAAAACAGTAATTCCCAAGCGCTTTCGTGTAATTCACATCTTCAGGGGAATACAGAAAAAATTGTGTTACAAAGAGGTTTAAAAATAACTAGGAAAGGAACTGGCATAGTACGAGATGTCACAAGATTAAACACTAGGAAAGGAACTGGCATAGTATAAGATGACACAAGATTATACACTAGGAAAGGAACTGGCAAAGTACAAAAAGTCACAAATGAAAAAGAATAAGTCTTAGTACACAAAGTCATCAATGAAAAAGAAATCTAGAGAACTGCACAATTCACCAAATTAATTTTGGTCACATACAACCTGATTACAAAAATTTGTTAATGATAAATTTATCTAATTTATAAATTCCAGTCGGTATTAGATAGGGATACGGAGTTTGAGAGAGAGAGAGAAAATGCAAAGAAAATGGGCATTACAAATGACATAGCAGTGAGAATGGAAGAAGTGCCAAGATTATCAGAAAGTTTGCGAACAAATAGGGTCTCAGGACCAGATGAGATATCAAGTTAAATAATAAACGAATGCGGGAAAACAACTGATGAACAAAGTACACAATTTGATAACAATTCACTATAAGAAGGAAAGTTACCATTCGACTGGAAATAACCAAATGCGATACCAATTTCATATTGTGTTTCAGTATAAATGTAATGCTTTTTGGCTAGTACTGGCATACTACACGAAAATTATCTAATTGGGTCCCGCTCTTCCTATCACTGGTCCTAGTTCCGCGTACATATTAATGACATGATGAAAGGAATTAATATCTATGCAAACATATTTACTGACGATGCAAAGATCATAGAGTGAGAAGTAAGGAGAATTGTGTCATGTCGCAAGGAAAATTAATTAAAAAAAAAATCCAAAATATTGCAAGACCGACAATGGACAATGAATTGGGAAATGTAATAACAGCAATGGACAATGAAATGGAAAATGCAATAACAATAGAAAATGGGAAATGCAATAACAATAGAAAATGGGAAATTCAATAACAATAGAAAATGGGAAATGCAATAACAACAGAAAATGGGAAAGGCAATAACAACAAAAACAAAGGAGGAACAGGATTTAAGTAACATGATCAAAGGCAACATATCACCCAAACCACACACAAGGAAAATATCAGGGGAGACCTATAATTAATCTATCAAAAAGAGTGGCATTTCATCGCAGATAAGGACATGGCGAAGAAATTAATTGAAAGCTTGATACTGTCGAAACTGGCATACGCAGCGGTGATGTGGTCACCAAACTTAAAGAAAGGTGTGAAAAAATAGAACAATAATGGCGTCAAACAAGATTAATTATCCTTGGTCTAAACGACATCGTATACGAGGAAAAATTATGAAACTGGGACTTCCCACTTCGGAGAAGCAATGAGAAGCGATATGATAATGATATATAAACTGGAAACAGGTTCAAAGAAAATGGACAGAAAATAAACACACGCACACACACACACACACACACACACATATCTGCCTTACCACAAAAATCTGATCTACGGAACCCCTACCCGTCCTGAACCCACACTGTTCCTCACCAATTACTCCCTCATTTCCTTTTATAATCCTCTCAATCAAAACTGTCCAATAAGCCTTCTCAACTACACTCAACGAACTGATCCCTTTGAAAGTACTGTGCTCACACTTGTCCCCTTTTCCCTTGTAAAGTGGAACTATACACTCACTCCTCCAGTCCTCCGGTACTCTACCCTCTTTTAGACAAACATTAAACAACCTTGCCAGCCAGTCCACCATCACTGTACCTCCTTTTTTTAGACACTGCACGTCACCCATCCAACCTAGGTGCGTTACCTGCTCTCATCATTTTGAGAACTACTTTCACCTCATCTTTCCTTCTCCATTTTTCTCATTCATCACTGTATATTTTTAGCGCTTCCCACTGCAAATACATTTCCCTCCCTATCGTCTTTCATATCTAGCAATTCCCTAATATACTCTCCCCATCTTCCTCTTAATGCTGTCACTTCCATTATCATCTCTCCGTCTGCACTTTTTACCTCAACTTAATTCGCCTCCTCTTCCTCTCTTGATTTCCTTCCAAAACATATTTTTATTACTTTCAAAATTTTCTGTCATATTTTTACCACCTTTTACATGTACTCTCCTCTTTGCCTCCTTTATCCTATGCTTTCCTTCTTTTCTCTTTTCTTTGTACCTATCATATGATTCTCTCGTCCTATATTGTATCCAATCTGTGAATACTCGTTTTTTCTCTTCAACGACCTTCTTTGCTTTATCATCCAACCACTCACTACCCTTCCTTCTATTTCCTTCCATCCTCCTTGTTCCACACACCATCTTTGCACATCTTATGGCTCTCTCTTTGAAACATGTCCATTTCTCCTCCATTCCTAGTTCTACTCTATCCTTTACTCCCTCCCACTCTTTTCTCAGCTTCTTATACTTCTCCTCGTCTTTTTCATTTAAGGAGTTTACTTTAAGTACCTCCCTACCTTCTTTCCTTTTCCTCTTTCACCATCTATCATCCACTTTCAACTTACCTTCCATAAAAAATTAACCAATACTCTTCCTACTCTTCTTCTGGTTAACACTGTGTAGTCCCTTAAAGCCCTATCTACCACCCTTCCATCCACCACCCTCTCCCATGTTTACTTATGCTTGACTTTTTCCCTAAACACTGTATTTTCTATCAACAACTCTCTAGAAACATTTCCACCATCAACTCTCCACTACGATTTTTTCCTGAAACCCCATACTTCCCAATCTATTGGTTCATTTCCTACCCTAGCATTAAGGTCTCCCAATACCACTACATTGACATTTCTCCCTAAACCCTCTATGCACTCATTTAAATCTATCCAAAAAGCCTCCCTTTTCTCTACACTCTTTTTACTACCAGGCCCATATGCACTTACAAAAACCCACATCCCTTTCCAGTTTCACCTTCATCCACATTAACCTTGAAGAAACCTCCTTCCACTCCACCGCACATTTACTTATCTCTTCCCTTATTAGTGTAGGCACCCCTTCTCTTCCTCGTCCTCTCTTTACTACTGACACCCTCCCAAGTATACTCCCAAACAAAAACTCGCCCCTCTCTTTGAACTTAGTTTCACTCAATGCCAACACATCCATTTTTCTTCTCACAAATATGCTCCCTATCTCTTCCCTTAAATCTCATCTGTACCACATCTACCCACATTAAAAGACCCAAATATTAGGGTCCTGGTTGGAAAGCGTCTCCTAGACCCTTTTGTGTCCTTGCTTCTTTTAGGAATGTCCCCTTTGAGGCTACAGAGAGTAGCGTGACTAGTCCTATCTCAATCCCTTTTTTGTTGCCTTTTACAACTCAAGTGGGAACATTTTGTGGCGGTATTCTTTCTCCCTTACTACACGGTTCGGCGAAAAAAGAAAATGAATATTCAGAGAAGTGGTATAGGACAGTATTAAGAGTGGGGAGGGGGCAGCATAACGGAGGGACAGTCGCAGTATAGTAAAGTAGTATAATTTCTCTGTGGATAGATATTTCCCCTATCACAGACAAAATGATATGTGGATCTGGTCCATAGGGGCGCCCCATATAGACCCTAAAGTATCAGCTGCATGCTACTGAGCAGCTTTTAACCTCACAATAAAATTCAGCCAATATCCCAGCAATGATAATAATACTTATACCAACGGATTTTTCCCCCTTACAAGGGAGGTAGCTAAAAACAACATAAAATCCACTCCCACCCATTCCATCCACATATACTCCACCCTCATTCACCCCTTCCCTCCCTCTTATCTTGGCTCCTTCTGGATGACAGGTCATCCCTACATCTCGCTCACTGCCCTAGGTCAGAAGCAGTATAGCAAGACACAGCACATCCACATCAATACCGCTTCATTTAATCGGCGACCTCACCTCTCCGTTCCTTCATACAGAAAAAGAGAGGATGGGGGAGAAATCCCTTTGTGTTGCGTCAAATTATCATTCACACATACATCCTCACCCTCCCCATTCCCAACCCATTCCCTTCCATGCATCACAGCATTAACCATACACAACTATTCTCCATTCACCCCTATCTTCTGTCTTCTCCCTTTATTCCTCAATAGACATTCCCCTCTTTCCCATTGCACCTTTTACCCCATCCATCCATCTCATCCTTGGTTGCCCCCTCCTGTTCACTCCTTCCATCTCTGATTTCCACACCTCTTTTACTAATCTTTCCTCACTCATTCTTTCCATGTGGCCAAACCATCCCAATACTCTTTCATCAATCCTATCTCCCAACTCCCTTTCCACCCCGTTCTCCTCCTCAACTCCTCGTTTCTCACTCTATCCAGCCTAGTAACCCCTATCATACTTCTCAGACACCTCATCTCAAACACATTTAAACTTTTCCTCTCTTCCTCTCTTATGTTCCATATTTCTGCCCCCATACAGTGCTGTCGACACAATCACTCCTTCATACAATCTCCTCTTTGCATCCATTCCCAAATGTCTATTTCTCATTACACTTTTTAATCCACAAAGGCATTTGCTTGTTTCTTTCAATCTGCATTCTACCTCCACCTCCACTTCTCACTTTCCCGCCACATTTGCACCCAAGTATCTAAAAATGTCCATTTCCTCCAATCTCTCTCCCTTAATACTCACTTCCAGTCTGTTGCCACATTCTCCCCGTATACAACTCATCATCTCACACCCACATTCATCATCAACTTCCTTCTTTCGCACACCTTTCCAAACTCTGTCACTTCATTAATCCCTTCTTTGATCGTGCTACAAGCGAAGTGTCGTCAGCAAAAACCAACTGGGTTATCTCCAACTTTTCTCCATTTTCTTTAACCATCTCCAATTCCCTGCTCATTACCCTCGCGTCTATCTTTCGCACAACCCCATCCACCTATAAATTGAACAGCCAAGGCGACACGACACATCCCTGATGAAGTCCCACCTTTACCTCAAACCACTCACTCTCTCCATTTCTGATTCTAACAAAGGTTCTACCACTCTCGTAAAAACTCTTGACAGCTCCTAGAAGCTTTCCTCCCATCCCGTATATCTGCAAAACCTCCCACAGTGCCTTCCTGTCGACCCTATTATAAGCCTTTTCCAAATCCATAAAGGCCCCAAAAACATCCTTACCTTTTCCTAAAGCTTTCTCACATATCTGCCTTACCGCAAAAATCTGATCCACTCACCCACTACCTATCCTAAACCCATACTATTCATCACCAATTACTCCCTCAGTTCCTCTCCTAATCTTCTCAATCAAAGCCCTCCCATAAACCTTTCCAACTACACTAAAGAAGCTGATCCCTCTGAAACTACACTCACATTTGCTCCCTTTTCCCTTGTAAAGTGGAACTATACAGGCACTCCTCCAATCCTCCGGCACTCTACCTTCCCTCTTTTAAACAAAGAACCTTACCTGCCAGTCCACCATCTGGCACTCTGCATGGCACCCATCCAACCCAGGCGCTTTACTTGCTCTCATCATTTTGATAACTGCTTTCACTTCATCTTTCCTTATTTCTCCTCCGTTTCCCTCAGTCATCACTGTCATTTTTAGCGCTTCCCACCGCAACTACCTTTCCCTCCCTATCCTTCTCCACATTTAGCAACTCCGTAAAATACTCTGTCCCTCTTCCTCTTAATACCGTCTCTTCCATTATCGTCTCTCCATCTGCACCTTTTACCTTTTCTTCTCTACTTGATTCGCCTCCTCTTCCTCTCTTAGTTTCTTTCCAAAACATCTTTTTATTACTTTCAAAAATGTCTGTCATACTCTGATAATAATAATGATAATAATAATGATGATGATAGTAATAATAATAATAATAATAATAATAATAATAATTAATAATAATAATAGTAATATAAAATAATTATAATAATGATGATGGTGATGATGATGATAATGATGATAATGATAATAATAATAATAATAATAATAAAAATTATAATAATAATAATAATAAAAATAATGATAATAATATTAATAATATTAATAGTAATAATAATAATAATAATGATGGTGATGATAAGAGAGAGATGAAAACCAGCGGAGGGAACAAACAGTCTTAGGAAGTGGATGCTTCACTATTTGCAGAAACTAATCAGCTGATCAAGAAAACGAAAGTATATACTAAACCTCTTTGTTTAGCTTTGCAGTCTACGAAAATACCTTTGACTCGGTAGAACAAATGACAATATTAAAATCTATACTTACACAGGATTTCAGCGAACACATTGTAAGGATTGTACATTTTTTTTCGAAAGGTACTGGTATAATTTGACTACATAAAGATAGAAAATATATAAAAAACGGGAGAGAAGTACGGTAAAGCAATGTGTTTTCATTCACGCTGTTTACAACTTTTCTAGGAGTGATATTAGAAAATTTATGTTGGGAAGGAAAAGGTCTGAAGTTTAATAGAGTTTATTCTAATCACCTTAAATAAGCAGGTGACAGTATCCTCATTTTAGAAATAGTAGACGGCGTACAAAATATGCTAAGTTATCTGGAAAAAAAGGAAGATGTTAATATAAGTTTGAAAATGAATAAGAGTAAGATTAAATTAATGTTCAAATTGAAAGATCAGAGTAAAGCAATTATACTCAATGGTGCGAGTCTAGAAGACAAAGAGTGATGATCTAATTCAAATGTTAAACTTATTAAAGATAATGAAAACGAAAAGGATATATCACAATTATTTGTAATTTTTTGGTAAATATAAGAACATCATCAAATGCTCTCTTTTTGTGAATCTGAAAATCAAATTTTAAAGCAGGTGCATAATGCCAGCTATGATCGACAGATATGAAACTTGGAAATTGACGAAGGCAATAGAGACAGAGCTACGAAATTCACAAAGTAGAATAGAAAGACAACTATTGAGAATAACGTCGAAAGACAGGAAGATGTTAAGGTGCGTGAGAGAGTAGACTGGAGTGAAAAATGCTGAAGAAGCGATAAAAGAGAGTAAATTAAATGGGACAGGAAACATGACTAGAAAGGTTGGTGGGCGATGAAGAAGTGTGTTAATGAATAGAGGCTGTGAAAAGGGAAGCGTGGCAAGAGATCAGACAGAAAGTGGAGAAACGAAATAGAGAAGTTTGCAAGTATGGGCTGGCAGAGATTGGTGCAGTCATGTGAATCAGTGTAGCTTGAAAGGGGTCTCTGTTTAGCAGTAGAATTGAAATGGCTGATGTATATATATATATATATATATATATACATATTATATATATACATAAATATACATACATATATATATATATATATAATATGTATATATATACATATATATATATATATATAAAATTGAAGGTGAAAGAAGTTGACGAGGAGAAATGGGAGAATTTTACGCCTTAACGTTTCGACCCGCAGGGTCTTGATCACAAAGCTTTGTGATCAAGACCCTGCGGGTCGAAACGTCAAGGCGTAAAATTCTCCCATTTCTCCTCGTCAACTTCTTTCACCTTCAATTTTATTTGTCATAATATAGTCATATATATATACATATATATATATATATATATATATATATATATATATATATATATATATAAATACAATACATGCATATAATAACATGATGACAATTCACAATATTCTCGTTAACTTGTTCAAGACGACGTTTTTCAAGAGACAATCTTTGAAGAAGGTCACCAAAGGACATTACAACACTGAGGCAAGGCAGTCAAACTTTAGATTTCATCTAAAAGTAGCCAAGATAAGGAACATGGGTGACTGACGGGAGTGGGAGGGATGGTTGACTGCCTCCCGTATATACTTCTCTGGGCGACGGGGAAGGGACAGGACACCAGTGTTCGGTTGGTTGTCAAGTGTACTCTCTTGAGCTACCGCACTATTTGGAAAACATAGTAACTTTGCATTTCGCTAAAGAATATCGTGGGTGTGTTTTTAGACGAACATTGTATTCCTAAAATTTGTCGGTGATGTTCACGAACATGCCGTATGAAATATAACTATATATCAACATATATATGTATGCATATATATATATATATATATATATATATATATATATATATATATATATATATATATATATATATATATATAAAGCTAAGCACCACAGGGAAAGGTAAAACACTTGGAATCCGCGCGTTTTCGTGATATTTTCACATCTTCAAGGATTACATGAGAATCGATAAATGTAGAGTTATGTATAATATGTATACAAGTCGGGTTTGACATATGGGGAAGGTGACTGTTCAAACTTTTGACATTTGCCCAGGGTCAGGTCAGGTCTTGAAGGGTAAACGTTGTTATACTACCTCATTTCTTACAATAACTTTTATAAATATCCTTAACAATAAACGGATCTAATGTATACAAATCTAAACTGTTATTAAGGAGTTGGTCATAATCATATTTGATAACGCCTGATTTTATAATATTTCTTTCAACCATATTTTTACAAGGTACAATTTTTTATACATTTTTCTAATCAGTAGGATGGTCAAAATCCCTAACGTGAGTAAACAGAGCATTAGACTCTTGGCCAGTCTTATGTTGTTTTTATGTTGTCTTATTCTGATTTCAAATTCTTTGCCCGTTTGACCAACATATTTATTAGTTATTACATGGTATTTTGTACACACATCCCATAAGATTATTATAGGGATTTTATTTTATAAGAAAATTCTTTACAGTAGCGGTATTTTTGAAGGCAATCTGTACTTTAAAGTTTTTTAAAACATTGGAAATCTCAGTCAAATTTTCATAATAAGGAAGTACCAAAAGATTTGTGTTGTCAAATTTCTGTTTTGATTGTGTTATAGAATGTTATTTTTGCATGTTTTAAACAGTCATCAAGGAAAATTTTTGGGTATATTAACTGCATTCCAATATCATAAATCTTACATATTTCATCATCAATATATTCTGGGCTGCAGATACGTAAACCACGAAGGAACATAGAAGAAAATGCGAATTGTTTTACCCTAACATGGTGAGCAGAGTAATAGTGAATATAAAAATTTACATAGGTAGGTTTACGGTAAATGCTATATTTAAATTGCCTATCACATCTATAAATTTTGCCGTCCAAGAAAGAAATTCTTGAATTATTTTCAATCTCTACAGTGTAGAAATTGAACATTATTCAAACAAAACACAGTACATCCATAACAGGGCCGCTTTATTTACACGTCAACCCTCCATTCTCGTCCCCTTATACTGCGTCAAAATATCATCCATACAGAACCATTTCTCATTCATAACTCACCCCCTCCCACTTCTTTCCCTGCTCGACAGGCATTCTACTCATGCTCAAAGCCCCATGTCATCCTTGGTCGACCCCTTAAGTGTGTGTATGTGTGTGTGTGTGTGTGTGTGTATGTGCGCGTGCGACGGCGGCAGGTGCATGTGTTTGTGGGTGCGTGTGTTTGGTTGTGTGTGTGTGCGCGCGTATGCATGTGTCTTTAACTAATTGTATTATAATGGCAGTCAAAAGTTTTTACAAGTGTATTAGAAACTGTGTTAGAATTAGAAATGGAGAGAGTGAGTGGTTTGAGGTAAAGATGGGGCTGCATCAGAGATATTTCATGTCGCCATGGCTGTTCAGCGTATACACGGACGGGGTTGTGCGAGAGGTAAAGGCAAGGGTAATGGGCAGGGGACTGGAGATGGTTAGAGAAAATGGAGAAAAGTGGGAGGTGAGCCTGTTGTTGTTTGTTGACAACATTGCGCTTGTGGCAAGGTCAGAGGAGGGATTAAGGTAGTGACGGAGTTTGGGAGGGTATGCGATAGGAGAAAGTTGAAGGTAAATGTGGGTAAAAGCAAGGTTATGAGATGTACAAGAGGAGAGGATATCAACGAGTTGAAAGTAAGTCTTAAAGAAGAGAGGCCAGAGGAAGTGGATAGATTCAGGTACTTGGGGTTGCATGTGGCTGGAAAGGGAGGAGTAGAGGTGGAGGTAAATTGTAGATTGAAAGAAGTAATAAATGCTTTACGGGATTAAAAATTGTCGTGAGAAATAGGCATTTGGGAATGAATACAAGGAGGAGATTTTATGAAGGGGTGATTGTGCCGACGGCACTGTATGGGGCAGAGACTTTGAATTAAGAGAAGCAGAGAGGAAAAGTTTAAGTGTGTTTTAGATTAAATGTC
The DNA here is from genome assembly GCF_046742065.1 of Oratosquilla oratoria. Taxonomy (NCBI): domain Eukaryota; kingdom Metazoa; phylum Arthropoda; class Malacostraca; order Stomatopoda; family Squillidae; genus Oratosquilla; species Oratosquilla oratoria. The sequence continues at coordinate 59,691,479 of NC_134783.1, forward strand.
TGAGAAGTATGGTAGGAGTTGCAACGCTGGATAGAGTGAGAGAGGAGGGATTAAGGATGAGAGCGGGAGTGGAAAGGGAGATGGTAGATAGGGTTGATGAAAGAGTATTAGGATGGTTTGGACACATGGAAAGAATTAGTGAAGAAAGATTTGTAAACAGGTGTGGAAGGCAGAGGTGGATAGCGTGAACTTGAGAGAACGACAGAGGATGAGATGGATAGATGACTTGAAAAGGACGTTGAGTAAGAGGGGAATGTCTGTTGAGCAGGGAGGGAAGAAAGCAGGAGATAGGGGTGAATGGAGAATGGCTGTGTATAACTGATACCATGACTTAAGGAAGGGAGAGGGGGAAGGATGATGGGGTGGGGTAGGAAGTGGTTATGTGCAATTTATATTTTGACGCAGCCCGAAGGGATTTCTCCCCGTCTTCTCTTTTTCTGGATGGAGGGCGGAGAGGGGTGGTGGTCAATGATTAAGTGAAGCGGCCTTGCTGTGGATGTGCTGTGCCTTGGTACATTGCATCCAACACAATGCAGGGGGCGGGATAAAGAGATTACCCGCCATCCACAAGGAGCTAAGATGAGAGGGAGGAAAGTTTGATGGAAGGGGAAGAAGACCTTGATAGATAGGTAGATAGACAGTATACAGGAGAGGAGCAACTCTGGTTGTGTCCTGTCTCCTACTCTCGAATTGATCAAACTTTGCCTCAAATTCGGAAGTCAGACAGATTGTCGACTGCCATAATACCAACAGATATCAAAATCTGGACAGCCAAAATTCCTACATTAATGATATTGGTATGTAGTCAAAATAATAATGGTTTTCTGTATTGAATTAAGAAGTAAGTTTATAACTTATGTAAGATCAGATATATACTGTATGTATAATTGAAAATAAACCACAAAGTTTCAACAGTTTATCTATTATCTAAAAGGATAATCATGTTTTTTTTTTATTTAGTTGTTATCACATGTAGATGTATAGTTAAGATTAACATATTCCAGAACTAAGATTTACATTAAATGGCGTTTAATTTTTCATAAGATATTTTACCGTAGAGGAAGTTCCAAATTTTGCATTCACTACAGCCGCGGATTTGTAAATGTTGTCAGAAGTCATTGGATAATGGGTGGTACATCTAAAATTGTTCCTACATTATTTTACTAACTTTACCAAATGCACGCACCTGTGGTGTATGGAAATCGTAATGTTTTCCCATTTTCTATGTTTTAATGACAGGGAAGAGTGTGGTCATGTATAAACTATTTTTGAAGATTCGACTTTTTTCTTTTTTTTTTATACCTTTATATCTGATCTTTCATAAATTGTGAACTAATATTTCAATTGAATATAGAAAACCGTGATTATTTTGACTATCCATGAATATCATCTAAGAAGATAAAACTTTCGTTTTTCTGCATCGGGATTATGGCTCCCCGGATTTTGACCTTTTCGGTATCTTGGTCTGTCGGGATTTTGGAAGTCGAGGTAATGGTGTCGGGATTATGACGGGCAGGAATTGAAACCACATCTCTCAAATTCATATATATGTATATATATATATATATATATATATATATATATATATATATATATATATATATATTATATACATATATATACAAGAGAAATTCACTAGTGACAGTGACATTAATCTGATAATTTTTATGACAGTCGCATGTAGGATTCGAACCCACTGCTTCAGCTACTCGTTAGATAATCTTCACAATGCCTTTATCCGCTTGGCCACAGAGACTACAAAAGCCTCGTAACCGGAGTCTATCTGATTCCCAAGGATAGGAAAGATCACTAATATGCGACCCCAGTTCCTGTTTTACACAAGTCCCATGCTCACTAGTGGCAGGGGGTAAGGATCGGAACAAAGCCCTTTCACGCTTTCGCCATTGTAACTACGAGAGAAATTCGCTAGTGACAGCGACATTAATCTGATAATTTTTATGACAGTCGCATGTATGATTCGAACCCACTGCTTCAGCCTCCCGTAAGATAACCTTCACAATGCCTTTATCCGCTCGGCCACAGAGACTAAAAAAGCCTTGTAACCCGGAATCTGATAGATTCCGGTTTACAAAGCTTTTAGTCTCTGTGGCTGAGCAGTTAAAGACATTATGAACGTTATCTTACGGGTGGCTGCTATCTTATTCCCCATACATATCATAATTCGGACATATGACGTCATTTAAACTCTTGCTACAATGCTAAATTAGCCAGATAAGTTATTTTCTGTGATAAACAAGGTGTTTTCTGGTGAACTGATATAATTACATGTATGGATGAAGTGAAATTATTTAGTCAAAGTTACTTGGCTCTTTTATAAACAGAAGGTATTCGCTGAGCTGAAAATACACCACAAAATGGTGGCTAGTGCCCGTACTGGTATTCAGCGTAGCGATATGTGGACATGGAACCAGTCTTTTTATAGATTAGAATGGCATAGGCACCCTTTGTCACACACTTATCTAATATGCAAGGTGTATAAATTATGTAAATAACCACCCAGCTATTGCAATTCGAACTCCACTAATATTTTACCAAAGTTCTTAGTCCGTGTCACTCTGGTCACTGTTACCCTGGTCACTGTCACCGTCTTATTCAGCGTCACTGTCACTATCGTCCAACACGTTATTCTCTCCGTCTTCGACCTTCTCAAATATGTTCACCAAACTTGTGGGGAATGGATCTCCCTTGAACCACCTTGGTTCCAGCCTTCCACTGTTCGTCATCCATCCGTGATCCTCAGTTGAACGGGGGATTTGAGGCTTTGGACAATGTGCCCTTCTCCAAATTCCAACCTGATAATTCACCCTTCTGATGTGTTCGTCAAGACAAACTCTCAGGGAAGGAGGTGCTGACAGATCAATATTTTTCTTGAAATCCAGTGACTTCCCTTGGCGACCACATTTAGAGAGAAGCATTTCCTACCGAAGACGGCCAACTTTCTTTGTCTTCCCTGCTCCTACAGCACAGGGCACATGTGGATTCCTCAAGAACAAGAAAGAGGTCATCAGTAATCTCCCAAGACTCCTCAAGGCTTTAAAAGACTCCCTGGTACTTTTTTTAGTGTCTTCATTGGCTTCACTTTGCCGATTCCTTTGAAGGAGTTGGTCGTGTCACATCTTGTGTATGCATGCAGGCCAAGCAGGGCTGCACCATAGCTGAGTGTGAATTCTTTCTAAAGATGGGTAACGTCAATCAACCGTCTCTAATTCCTAGTCCCTGTATCAAAAAGTAGATGGACCTTCTGGTTTGTTGCATAGTACAGCAAAATGAAGATGTCTGTGTCTGGACTACGGACACGTCCCAAATGGTATCCCAGTTCTTGGGTAAAGGAGGAGCACAGAATTCCTCGTGTGTTTGTTTCTTCCTGGCTTGAGTTGAGAGATGGAATTTATGATGCAGTAATTTTTTCTTTCATTTGCTTCCAGTGTGTAGTCCTTCACTTTGCAA
>NC_134783.1:59712446-59714946 GCF_046742065.1 Oratosquilla oratoria
ATGCGTGCGCGCCTTCCGGCCCCCCATTGCCCTACTATCGTTTATCGGTGTGTGCGTGACATTTTCTCTTTCTTTCTTTCTTTTTTTCTTTTTTTTTTTTTGTGTTGTACTTACAACAGGGGACACAGAACACTATTCGGACGCGGCGTACTCGTCTTCGTTGGGGAGACGGGAAAAGCATTATCATAGGGATTACCGTATGCCCAAGGATGAAATCCGGGACTTTGGTCTAGGCAACCATAGGGATCTGGAGTCGTTTCCGCGAGATCTACCAGACCGGTACCGTGATCGTTATAGTCAGTACTTGGACCGCTTAGAGAGAACTTATCCAAACCAAGTGAATGAGGAATATTGTGATAATAGGGCAACTGACTCAAGGAGTTACACAGAGCGGAGAAAGAAGACTGTTCGCTTTAATTCGGAGGGTTGGGATACCTTAGAGGAAGACTACGAGTGCGGAGTTGACCCAAGATGGACGAGTGCCTCCAATGTTTACTATGAGGATGCCCACAGCCTGAACACTATTCATCTTAGATCGACGGCCCATAGAGGCTTTGGTCTTAGTCCCGTCGGCAGTCAACAACAACATCCACTTCCACAGCGCGGGGGCGCTTGGCTCGGAGGGCGCGACCTGGGCTCAGTCCCACGTGACCTGGGCCCGCCCCCACTCCGACGGGAGCTGTGGGAGGCAGAGCGGCAAGAATCCCAAGATTCACAGACCAAAGACAGCGGAATAGATAGTGGCACAAGTAGTAACTTTAATTCCAGCGAAGACTCTAGCAAAGGAGAAGTTCCGAGAGTTTACAGAGTACGTATGATTACCTTTCTTCATAGTCAAAGTAGTTAGTTGCCACCAGAATGATTACCTCTGCTTGACTAGCCGTAGATGATAAAGACAGCTTAATTGGGACGCCCTGTCTGTCTATCTGCCTGTGTGTCTATCAGTCACTCTAGCAATATTACAATATTATTCTTATCAAACAAAGCGTACCAGTTGTCCTTCATCAGGGGAGCATGACATCCCTTTACCCCCAGACCCGGCATGCACATCATAGAGGCGTGTCACTTAGGCTATTCGGCCTTCCAGCAGTCCTCTACTAGAGCCAGTACAGTATCATTCATTTTTTCCCCCCACAGCAATTATGATCTATTCCACATTCTCTCCGTTATATATGATAAAAGAAAATTATGTATTAAGACGTCGCATCCACCACCACCAAGTTATCGAATTTGCCATAAGCAGACCGCAAAGTAAGTTTTCTTATATTCCCTACAATAAGTTGACACAAAATAGATTAACTTTTGTAGTGGTAAAATTTACCATTTTATATGGACATTGTAGTATTGACTTCAACACAAGTATTACACCATTATATACATTAAAAATCTTACCAATATCAGCTTAGAATGTTATAAAGTTCTTAGGAGTCAATATGTATTTATATATATATATATATGTATATATATATATATATGCATATATATAAATATAGGTGTATATATATATGTATGTATATGCATATATATATACATATATATCAATGTATATATATATATAATATATATATATATATATATATATATATATATATATATATATATGCATATATGATACATTCATATTTTCAACCACATTAATTCACTTAAATTCCATGCCATCACGATCAAGACTAACGTAAGAAGTGACCAGTGACTTAACACATTGCACAATGGGCTAAGTCACTGGTTACTTGTTACGTCTGAGCTGGTTCGAGTCCTTACCTTGATCCGCGTATTAGCTTCCGTATGTATGCTTCCATCGAGCTCCTCGTCAGTCTCGATCGTGATGGTATGGAAATAAAAGGGAATTAATGTGGTTGAAAAGATGACAATCTGTTCACTGGGGACTATATATATATATATATATATATATATACATATATATATATATATATATATATATATATATATATTGTGTGTGTGTGTCTGTGCGTGTGCATGATTATATATGTATATATATATATACATGTATGTGTGTGTGTGCGTGTGTGTACATTTATATATACATGTATATATATATATGTATATATGTATGTATATATATATAACTATATATATGTATATATATATATGTATATATATATATGTTGAGGCATTGTGACAAGTTGATATAGGTGGGTGAGGAAGACATAAATAGGAATCCAAGTTTATTTCTGACTAGTTTTGCACAAATAGGCTTCTTCAGAGAAATAATGTGGTAAGGAGAAGACAAGGCGAATATATATATACGGGGCACTGTGAGGAGCTTCGGAGAGCTCACCTAGGGTCGTCTCTGTGTATTGGGGATTTTGTCCTATTTGTCGTTTCTGAGGGGTTTTTGTTTCTACTACGGTGGCGTATTGTCCTAGTTGCTGTTGCTAAAACTGCGGTGGTTTTTGTCCATTTAATGTCACCCGTCCTTTGATTCGTATTTTCGTTGGTAGCAATATACAGTGCTTCAAGTACTTTCCTTTTCTGTCTG
>NC_134783.1:59719946-59774946 GCF_046742065.1 Oratosquilla oratoria
ATCTCGTGGCGCAGTGGTTAGAGTTCTCGCCTTCCACTACGGCGGTTCGGGTTCGAATCCCGCCCAGGGCTGAAATAATTTTAGTATTGCTGCGCTGCGGATTGCTACTCCAACTCTCGTGGGCGGGGACTTGGGTGTGTGTGTACGTGTATGGTCACAATATTACCCATAGATTGGTCATACAAGCTCTGAGCTCTCATCCGGAAGGTTAGGAACTGTCGGTCACGATCCAACACATGATCCAAGACCATGGTGAATCACACACACACACACACACACACACACACACACACACACACACACACACACACACACACACACACACACACACACACACACACACATATATATATATATATATATATATATATATATATATATATATATATATATATATATATATATATATATATATATATATATATATATATATATATGCATGTGTATGTATATAATCTTAACTAATATCTTCCGAGCTAACTTTATCCCAGGGTGGGGGTGGGGGGAGAAACACAGCGTTACCAAAAGAATTTGTACTGAATTATATTTAAATATCAGGACATGAGACTTACAAAATTTCACCTGTAACCTCAGGCATCATCAGGTAAGATTTTTTTTTTTTATAGAATCACAGCAATTTATACAGATATAATCGATAACTTAGGAAAAGACATTCTCATGAAGACCACTTTTGTTCTTGGTGCTCTGTGAAAGCCCCGAACAGCTTTAAACTTCCACAGATTTTTTCTTATATGCTATCCCTGGTTGGAGGATTCTAATAAAAACAACGTGTAAACATTTCATATTAGTATCATTACCTTTTTTTTTCTTTCTTTTTTAACATTATGTCCGTGTTAATTTTCAGTTCCTGTTGTTTTAATTAGGAACTTCATTATCATCAATTGGGGGCATACGCCAGGGAGCGCATTGCTTTACTCACACTCCAGCTCCAGTCCTAACGGTCTCTCCGAGGAAGCTTCCATGCAGACACCCTTCTATCCCACTCCAAACAACACTTGACTGGTTCGATCACCTTGCACCAGTCATGAATCCTGAGGGGCGTCCCCTTCGTCTCCTCCATCGAGGGTTGTCTCTTGAAGTGGCGACCCTGTGAGTAGGATCAACAACAGGGAAATATGCCACATGTCCATACAGCCGCAGTTGACATTCACGAATTATGCTCGTAACTGGCCTAGACTGAGTCTCACAGCACAAACTCACGTTTGATATGAAGTCATTCCAGTGATACTCCATGGTTCTCCGAAGACGTCTCTTCATGTCAGTATTTAACGTCCATGTCTCACAGCCGTACAGCAAGACAGGGAGCACAAGTGACTTGAAGATTCGAATTTTAGTCCTCATGAATAAATAACGCCAACGCCATATTACTCTAGTAAAACGAGTCCATAACACCATGAGCAATATCAATCCTTCGAAGTACAACCTGACAGGACCCCCAATTTTTTTGTAATACACTACCTAGGTATGTAAAGGTTTCCAAGACATCAGTGTCCTCGCCACATGCATGGGCAGACTGAACTGTATTACCAGTAAGCCCCCGAACTTCTGAACCTTGGTCTTGGTCCAGAAGACCTCATGTCCAAGCAGTCTTCCCTCCCTGTGCTGTGAATGGAAGGCTGTAACCAGGACCCCCAACGACTCCGCATAAGGACAGCATCAACAGCAAACACAAGGTCAGTGACCTTGGTACTGCCACAAGATGCCCCGCAAGGATATTGATAAATATGTCCCAGTACCCAGTCCATGCAGGTGTCGAAAAGTTTGGGGACGAGGACACACCCTTGCCTCGCTCGTGAATTAATAGGAATGAAGCTGGATACCCCTACTCCATACTTTACAGCACTCTGTGTCGTAGAGTATAATCCAGACATCAAGTCAATGATACTTGCAGGAATCCTACGGATCCGCAGAAGATCCCAGAACACTCCACAATGCGCTGAATCAAACACCTGCTTGAGATCAACATAAGTTGCAAGAAACCCCAGTTAAAACTCACGTCGGCGGTCCACAAGAATACGAAGCGTTAGGATCCGATCAGTTGTTGATTTACTTGGCGTGGACCCAGACTGTTCAGGCCTCTGCAACTTTAGCAAATGTGAACGAACCCGTGTCAGCAATAGATGGGCAAACACCTTACCTGGCACACTGAGCAGTGTAATACCGCGGTAGTTGTTGCAGTCCTGCCGGTCCCCTTTCCCCTTCCAGATAGGGACGACCTGACCTTTTTTCCAGTCAGAGGGAATGGTACCAGACTGCAAGACAGCAGGCAGTATCGCAGCCTTTTTTACCTCTGTCAGAAAGAGCGTAGATTTTTCTGTCGGTGGATCAGGAACCGCTCCCCAAACACCATCGAAGGGAAGCTATCCGTTTAGAGGGTCACCTATGAGCAACTGCTCAAAGTTTTCGTCAAAGGGGCTAAACCCCTTCACACCTGACGCTAACTCGCCATCAGTTTTTCGGATTCTGCCTCTCTGGGTCACAGATTTCGAGTGGAGTTTTTTTCAGGGCCTCAACATCCTCAGCGATTCTCCTGTCGTACGAGTACATCTCCTTATCCATTCTCATGAGAACTCTATTCCGCCATTTTTGAGTCCTGTATTGGTTCAGGTCTCAGCTATTCTGGCAGCACGGCCTAACTGTACTTTCTACTGTCTTCAAGGTCCTCAAGAGAGTCAAGTACTTCAAACCGATTGGAGATTGCTATCGCATACTCCTGGTGTACACGCATCACCCCTAAGTTTCTCCAGATGAAATCCAGGTGGACTATATATCGGAATTCTCCTGGATTTGTTGCAGAGTCTCAGTGTTGCGACCACAAGTCTATGATCGGTCCCAAAGAACTCAGCACTTCGATAAGCCCTGCGGTTCTGGAGGGTCTTCCAATGAGTGCTAACAAGTATGTGATCAATCTCCTTGGCCCCATCCCCGGCATTAGTATACCGTGTCTATCGTTGTGGCTCTTGTCTCTGGAACCAGGAGCCTTCTAGGCTTTGCAGAGTTCAGAAGGAAAGAACTGTTGCTGATCATGATTCCAGAACCATGGGGGTCAATACATGCTTCATATCCAGCTCTGTCGGTTCCATTAACCGTTTCGAAGTCGGCCAAAACAATTAATGTGCCTCGTGGTGGGCACTGGTCAACTATAGATTCAATGTTAGCATAGAATATCTCCTTCTCTTCGAGGTCATATACTGCAATAAGAGAGGTGTGCTTCAGCCTCATCAGCATCATATGCTCATCAACCGGATTAACCTTTACAACTGCGTTTTGTAATCGGCTAGGCATACCTACAGCTACTCCCGCAAGGTGGGCTCCATCGGTTCTGCCCGTCCAGAAGTAGGTGTAATTCTCACTACTGGTTTCGCCGCTGCCTGGTCTTCTCACCTCTGAGAGAGTCCCTATATCCAATCTAAGCTCCAAGAGATCCGCCAACAAAAAGGGTAGTCGGTCATCCTGGGAGAGAGAATGTTCCAGCTATCCACACGGAAAGTCCGCCAGAGACTCACCCCGGGCCTGACTCGACATGTTTGTGCCTCATTTGGAACACCCCGGCACCCGCGCAGCGGATCTGGTGAGTTTGACGGGGACAGGTTGCAAGACCATTCCTACCATGTATGTCTAGTATGGTTGTTATGAACATATGCCTCCGATTCGCTTTCCCACGCCTCCACCCACCATCAATCCCAATGAGAGGAGACCATCATTTTTGGTATACATATCAGCCCCATAGTCACAGGGTTCATGAGAGAGTATAGGCACCCACCACCTCGACAATAGGGAATGACAGCCGCGGACCGTGCGGTATCGGCCCAGGTGGTAGTTGCTTGGCTCAGGGCGTGCCTGACCCACATATTCAAGTCAGCCCAGCCGATTTGTCTCTCCTAGTCAAGAGGGGCCACCCGTCCTGGCCTGAACAGAGGGCCAAAGAGACATGTTGCTAGTTCCGGGAGTGGGGGGACACCTCAATGCAACTGAGGAACTGGGTTATCACTTACCCTCCAGACTCCCATCTCCAGGATCTGCATGGATGCCACGCACGGTAAACACGTGGGGTTAGTGATGTTTGGATGGCAATTGACTCAGATTTCATCTGACCTTTTGATGGTTTTCTTCCTCCATTTGGTTGTCCAACACACCCTCCCTCACTGGTGGGTCACCAGTAAAGGAGCTGGTTTAATTGTCGACAATCCGCCCATGCAGCAGGTAGTGCTGAGTTACATGGTGCCAGCAGAAGGACAGTCGCATCACCTGACACAAGGTTCCAACCAGAGATAAACACATAAAATATGTGTAGGAATTTAGGGTTGTTAGGGTCTTCCCATGGAGTACCGTGGATGACATAAATGCGCTCCATGGGACTGTCTCTTTCCGAAATTAATTATTCTTTCTGAAAATATGGTTTATATTCTATTCAAAAATTTGTATATTACCTGCTGCTTGAGGTTACAGGTGAAACGTTATTCATGTGTATTTTAATATGAATTATTTTAGTAACACTGTTTTTCTCCCGACCACAGAAAGAAAGGCTTGGAAAGCTGAAAATCTTATGAAAAAGAATATCAACAGTGAATATGCTGGATTATCTAACAGAGCGTTTATTTGCTGAAGTTTTTACAAATGCGTGAATGAGAATGAGAGGGGATGCACGAGAAAGCTAGCGTTTCGACTGAAAAAAAATATATATATTTTTCTGAAAATGGTTTTTAACCGAAGCGTTTTTTCAGAGTAGATAAAGGGAAACTAAACAATCAGAACGACCTCAAGACTTTGGTTTTCCCGTATCATAAAAACTTTTTGGAATTGTAATAACTTAAGAAATTGGATGTTGAAGTAGAATTCAAATTTGGAAACAGGTTTTTTCGGTATAAATACTGATGTCTGGAACAAACTGAACGGAGGAACAGTGAATGCCAAAACTATAGCCTACACGATTTTAAGAATAAACTGGATGTGGAGAGATACGAAAACGGGTCACTACGAGCATAGCTCTCGTCCCGTAAAATACAACTAGGTGAATACAACCTGGTGAATACACACACACACACACACACACACACACACACACACACACACACACACACACACACACACACACACACACGAAGGATTACATAGGAGGATCATGCCGACAGGAGACCTTTTGGTCCATAACTAGGTCGGATGTGAAAAAAATTATAATAATAATAAATAAGTAAATAGATAAAAGATATAATAATAATATAGATAATAATAATAAAAAATTATTAAATGAATAGGTAAAGTTAAATGATAAACAAACAGGTAAATAGTAAAAAATAATAAACTGACAGATAATTAATAATGAATGATAATCAAACAAATAATAATAAACAGACAAATAATAACAAACAAATAAATAATACAAAATTAATGGCAGGCATTACAGCATCTTGCTTAAGTGTTTATCTAAACGAATGTTAAAGCTTTTGCAGGAAGTTTATTCCATTCATTAACTACACGGTTGGCGAAGTTGTTTCTACCCACTTCCAAATTAAATCTATTTCCTGACAGTTTGATACCATTATTTCATGTCGGATTTTCATTCAATATGAAAATTTTGCCACCTTTGATGTTGTCAATTCCCTTTAGAATCTTAAAGACCTGTATCAAGTCACCTCTGGGTCTACGCCTTTTTAGGGAAAACAGATTCATATATTTTAGTCGATTTTCGTATGATTTATTTTTTATATATGGAATCAGTTTTGTGGCTCGCCGTTGTACTTTTTCCAATCTGTCAATATCTTCAATGAGATTCGGTGACCATACGGAAATAGCATATTCCAAATGTGGACGAACTAAAGATATATATGGCTTGTTAATGAGAGATGGACATTTGAAATCAAAAGATCGCGCAATCAATCCTAGAATCTTATTTGCATTGTCAGAGGCTGAAATACACTGCATAGATGATTTGAGATCGTTGCTGATAATTACCCCTAGATCCTTTTCACTATCCACTTTTGTTAACGAATTTTCAAATATCTTGCAATCGTAGTTTCTGTTATTTTTATCTATGTGCATAATCTTGCATTTACTTGTGTTAAATTTCATTAGCCACTTTTCAGATCATTGTTGTAGTTTATCCAAACCTTCTTGAATATCTAATTAGTTAAAGTGATCATTTGCCATTCCACACAGTTTTGTATCATCAGCAAATTTGGAGACAATAGATTTTAGTCCGTGATCTATATCAGTCATATATAATATGAATGGAAGTGGCCCAAGAACGGAACCCTGACGAACTCCACTCGTAATTATTTTTCCATCTAGAAGTTTTGCCATTTAGAATAACCAATTACTAGTCCAACTTAATAGGCTACCACTTATTCCGTGTGAAGCTAATTTGGTAAGTAGTCTTTCGTGGGGGACGGTATTAAAAGCTTTTGCAAATCCTAGATATATTATATATATATTGTTTCTTTTATCATTATTCGAGATGACTGTGTTGTGAATTCGAGTAAGTTAGTCACGCAAGAACGTTTCCGTCTGAATCCATGCTGGCTATCATTTATCAAACAGTTAGTTTCTAATTGATGTTCCATCATTTTTCCTACGGTTGAAGCCAAACTTATAGGCCTGTAGTTATTTAGTTTCTTTTTGTCACCTTTTTTTAACAAGGGAGTAACGTTAGCTAGCTTCCATTCTCTTGGGACATCACACATACACACACACACACACACACACACACTTTCAACGAACGGACGGCTTGACGAACGCTCTGAAGAAAAGTGCAGATTGTGGATACCAACGCAAAGAGAAGTGACTTTTTGTTTTTGCAGGTGGGGGGAATTGCTCGTGAGGTAGTGGGAAAGTAAGGAAAGAGGAGAGGGGGAGGGATTACTGGGGGAAATGGAAGTAATGAGGAGGTGGAGGAAATGGCCCTGACGGGCCGCCGAAAGGTAGACAAACTACCCATAGACGAGTTAGATGATGACATGTCTAATAGGAATGTGAAGATTAGAGGTATAGATAGGAGCAATATAGCAGAAAGTGATGAGAATATTTTCAAGGGATTTAAAGAGAGTGGGGGGGACTCAAACCCCCCCCGACTGACAAGACTAGAGATGAAGGTTGATAAGGTGATCGAGGACTTGGAGAGTAGGTTAGGTCATCATATGAACACCATTTTAAAAAGGGTTTGAAAGATTGGAAGAACTGGAAAAGGCGAATAAAAACTTAACTGATGAAATAGAAGAACTAAAAAGACAGTTAAGAGAGGTAAAGGGGGAGAATGAGGAATTGAAGAAGAATAGTAAAGAAAACAGAGAAACAATAGCTAAAGAAAGTAAAAATTGGAAGCAAACCCAAGAAGGAAATAAGATTTCATTCACTGACATAGTCAAACAGCAATTGAAAGAACATACTGAAGACTCAGTTATTAAAGTGATGAGACAAAAGGAGAATATAGTAAGGGATTTAGCAGACAAGAAGAAATGTATAATTATATTAGGAATGGAAGAGAAACACAACACAGATAGAACCACAAGAATCAAAGAGAAAAAGAAAAAGTAAGCCAATTACTAGAATCAGTTCAGGAAGATGAGCCAGGAATTATGAAACAAATCGAAGAGAAATTTAGACTCGGAAAGTATAGCACAGACAAGACCAGACCAATTAAGATTAAATTCAAGTCACAAACAACGGCAGAGAATATCTTATCCAAAACAGGGAAACTAGCAACAAGTGAACAACACAAAAAGATATGGATAAAAAGAGAAATGAATAAAGAGGAAAGAGAGGAAGAAAGAAAAGCAGAAAAGACTGGAAGCTAAGACAAAAAACGAGAACAGAACGGAGTCAGAGAAAGAGAGATTCTATTGGAGAGTAGTGAACATGAAACTAAGGAAGTTTCGACATACAAAAGAAAAACATAAGGGAAACAGAAACACAATGGAAGTGGCAGAAAAGCTAAGAGTGTCTTACACAAATATAGATGGATTAATAACAGGATTGAATGAGCTGAATGATTATTTGAAAGAAAAAGAACCGGACATAATGGGAATTGTAGAAACAAAATTAAAAGGCCCACTACCACCCCAACAGTGTAGGACATGATGCATACAATTATTGGATTAGAAACAGAGAGAAAAAGCAAGGGGGTGGAGTTATGTTCCTGACTAAGAAGGATATAAACGTGAAAGGTGTCATATATGGAAAGAATACAGTAGAGATGATTATGATAGAAGTGGAAGACAGAGATAAGAAGAGCAGAAAATTTGTGATCAATTATGTGCCTCCGAAAACAGCCTCATGGGAGGGAGAGTGAATATAAAAGTATGTTAGAGGACACAAAGATAGCATTAACTAAAATAATGGAAGACGGAGGAAGAATAGTTATGATGGGCGACTTTAATTGCAAAGAAATCTGCTGGGAAGAAATGACAGCAAAGAGTGGTGATGACTCATGGGGAAATGCTCTACTTGAGATGATTACTGACCATTCAATGACACAATGGATACAAGAGAACACTAGGTATAGAAATGAAGAAGAACCATCGAGGCTAGACTTAATAATTACATCTGAACCTAGAATAGTGGACAAGATTGAATATAAAACACCAATAGGTAAAAGTGACCACATATTGATTGAACTGGAACTTAATGAAGAAAAATATATGAAAAGAAATGAACAATATAGAAAAGGAAGAATGATGTATGAAAAAACAACTTTGATAAAATAAGAGAATTCTTCCAACAAGAAAACTGGGAAGAAAATATACAAAGAAGAAACATCAGTGGAAGAGAAATGGAATATTTTGACAAAAATTTACAAAAAAGGAGTGGAAAAGTATGTCCCAAGACAAAAACAAGAAAAAGAATATGTAAAATGCTGGTACAACAAAAGTTGTAGGGAGTTAAAAGACAAAAGAGACAAAGCCTGGACCGGATGGAAAAAAAGACAGAAGACCTGAAAAATGGAAAATATATACTGATTATAGAAATGAATATGTACAAAAGTGCAGAGAGGAAAAAAGAAAATATGAAAAAGATGTTATAGAAAAGTGTAAAGATCAACCAAAACTATTCTACAGATTTGTAAACAATAAACTGAAAAACAAACAAGACTTGGAGAAATTAAGACAAGGAGGAGTTGAATACACTGAGGAAATGGAAATGGCAGAAATTATGAACAAACATTTTAAATCAGTGTTTACGAGGGAAAATATACAACCTGAAGAGATTGAGAGGAAGGAAAAAGTCCCCCCTATGGAAGAAATAGAAGTAACGAAGAATGAAATATTGACACACTTGGGTAATTTTGATGTCAGAAAATCGCATGGGCCAGATGAAATAGCAAACTGGATTCTGAAAGAATGTAGGAATGAACTGGCAGACAAAATACATAGCATAATAAGCAGTTCCTTAAAAGAAGGAAAAGTTCCCAGAAGATTGGAAAAAAGCAAATATAGTACCTATATATAAAGGAGGAAATAAAGAAGAACCTACCAACTATAGACCAGTCTCTCTAACAAGTACAATAGCAAAAATATGTGAAAAGAATTATCAAAAGTAGATGGGTAAAATACTTGGAAAAAAACAACGTACTAAATCCAAGGCAATTTGGATTCAGACAAGGACGATCATGCGTCACCAATTTAATATGTTTCTATTTCAAGGCTAATAGATTATAATACAAGAAAGAGATGGATGGGCTGATTGTGCATTTCTAGACCTAAAAAAAGCTTTTTGACAAAGTACCACATAAGAAGTTGCTTAAGAAATTAGAATATGAAGGAGGAATACAAGGTAAATTGCTAAATTGGATGGAAGACTTTTTGCAAGAAAGGAAAATGAGAGTAGTGATAAGAGGTCAGCACTCAAAATGGAATGAAGTAATAAGCGGTGTCCCGCAGGGAACAGTTCTGGCCCCAATAATGTTTGCTATATATATTAATGATATGGATGAAGGAATTTGAAAGCTATATGAGCTTCTTTGCAGATGATGCAAAATTACTGAAAAGAGTGAAAACTGAAGAAGATTGTGAATCACTACAGAGAGATCTAAATAAAGTACAAGAATGGAGTAGGAAGTGGGAGATGGAGTTCAATACAAAAAAGTGTAGTATAATGGAATTTGGAAAAAGCAAAAACAGAATAACAGGATCATATAATTTGGGAGAAGAAGGAATAAAAAGAGTAGAAAATGAGAGGGACCTGGGAGTCATTGTTATGAATAATATGTCACCTGAGAAACATATAAATAAGATTTTTGGAGAAACTTATAATTTAATAAGAACAATCAAAGTGGCATTTACATACCTGGATGAAGAAATGGTGAGGAAAATCCTAATCACCCTGATAAGACCAAGATTGGAATATGAAGCAAATATATGGTCAACAAGTACAAAAAAATTTATAAAAAAACTTGAAAGAATACAAATAGCAATTACTAAACTGGCACAAACACTCTCAAAACTATAATATGAAGAGAGACTACAAAAACTTAAACTACAGACACTAGAGCAAAGAAGAGAGAGAGGAGATTTGATAGCTATTTACAGAATCATGAAAGGCATAGAAATTACTGATAGAGAGAATCTGATAAAATGGGATGACAGAAATACAAGAGGACACGGAAAGAAAATAAAAAAAGACAACTATAGAAGAGATTTGAAAAAGAACAGCTTTCCTCACAGAGTAATAGACAGTTGGAACAAGTTAGATGAGAAAGTGGTGTGTGCAAAAACAATACATGAATTTAAAAATAGTTTAGATAAAATGAAATATGAAGACGGGACCTCACGAGCATAGCTCCCCTTCCCGTAAAATACAACTAGGTAAATACAACTAGGTAATACACACACACACACACACACACACACACACACACACACACACACATATATATATATATATATATATATATATATGTATGTATGTGTGTGTGTGTGCGAGTGTATATAGATCTATACGTATATATACATATATATACATATATATATATATGTATATACATATGTATATATATATATATATATATATATATATATATATATATATATGCATATAAATCACAAAACTAGTAATAATTTGCTGGTAACCACTAAAGAAAACAAGGACACGAAATTCCCAAGCGCTTTCGTGTATTTCACATCTTTAGGGGAATACAAATGAAATTATCAACAGCACAGACCTTTGGTAACAATATAAGGATTTTTTTTTTCACCAGGAAAGTAATATTAGGAGATATAACAGAGTGGTAGAGGAAATAAACCGTAACGGTCAATACACACGAAAAGCACAACAGATACAATCTCAGAACGTCACAAAAATTTATTTTGGTAACAATTTTCAACTTCTTTAGAAATATTGCTAATAATAAAATTATCCAACGTACATAAGCCACTACAAACGTTCAAATTGATAACTTCAGTATCTACTATAATGAAGTAGTAGACTCTTGAATAATCAATTTCCGCCTGCACTAAAATTACGTAAGTGAAAATAACCAATATTTCAACATTTGATAAAAATTATACCATCATTTTACATTCACATGCTTTCTTCTTACAAAAGCTATAATGGTTTGTGGTAACATTAATTTCACAAATATATATGATATTTATGGACACATACAATGGTTTGTTTAATCATATTAATTCTTATGTCACAAAAATGGTAAGCGACTTAAGGGGACACTACTTGTTTATTTGTTTGTTTGTTTGTACACGAACTTCTCCTAGGGTTTTGGAGATAGACCCCCATAACCATATATGTTCTGATACCCTATCACTTCAGGTACTTGGATAACTATATTTTATTTAAGATATATATCATTTTGGCTAGGGTTAAGGGTTAAAGGGGTATGGTGGGGTAACATGGCACTACTGTAGTCTCCCCTAATAGAATTGGCATTTTGTAACAAAAATTACTATGATTAAGCAAACCATTATATGTGTTCATGAATATCATTAATATTTGTGAAATTAATGTTGCCACAAACTATGATAGCCTTTGTAAGGAGAAAGCATGTAAATGTTAAATAATTGTATAAATTTAACAAATGTTGAAATATTGGTAATTTTTATTTTAGTTTTTCGCGGGCTGTAATATACTCGAATTCAAAGATAATAAAATATTAGTTCAATTCTTCTCCTACGGCCGAATATATTTTATTTCTAAAGGGCGTCTCCATCCTCAAATTGATTTTTTTTCTTACTTTCTTAACATTTTATTTTTGTTTCCTTTTTCTAGACAGTCACTATGCCACGGAAAAGAAAGGGTTAAGGGTTAAAGTTAGGTGGTTTATGGTGTGATAACACGCCACTACTGTAGTGTCCCCTTAAGTTGCGTAGCATTTTTGTGATAAAAGAATTAATATGATTAAACAAACCGTTGTATGTGTCCATAAATATGATTTATATTTGTGAAATTAATGTTGCCACAAACCATGATAGCTTTTGTAAGAAGAAATCATGTAAATGTAAAATGATTGTATAATTTTACCAAATGTTGAAATAATGGTTATTTTAATTTAATTTTAGTGCGGGAGGAAATTGATTATTCCCAAACTCCTCCTAGGTTTTTGCAGATAAACCCCTATAACCATATATATTCTGAAGATAAATAAACGAGACACATTTCTTCGCCTTTTAGCTGTAGACATTTATTGTCAATACACACACACATGCACATGCACATACACGCGCACGCAAAACAATGTGTACATATGATATTTGTGTTTTTGTATGCATGTATTTCCAAACTAGGGTTTCTCAACCTTCGGTGTGGGGGGGGGGAGGCGCACACCTGGGAGGGAGAGTGTTTAAAGCTATATTTCATTTCCCCCCCAAAAAATATTTTGGTTAGGGTTAAAGGTTAAAGTTAGGTGGGGTATGGTTAGGTTAGGGATTATTCACCAACTCGCAGCAGCGCGCGGGTAATATGGCTAGTATTTAATGAGACCGCTCTCCCAATGATTCAAGTGGCTGCATATACAAAATTCCCTGCAGAGATTGTGAGAAGCTTTACTCGGGCAAACAAGCAAGGAACACACAACTAGAATCAAACATTAAAAGTATAATGTTACAGCTCCACAAAATTATATGTATTATTTATTCATATGATAGAATTTAATAATTGTATTGACTGGGCTAAGGCCTCACCAATTTAATCAAGTAATTCGATTATCAACAGAAACATCGTAGAAAGCAGTCTCGTTAAATATACAGATGTTATTGATTTGAACATTAGTAGTGGCTTATATATGTTGGATAATTGTATTATTAGTAACAATTGTAAACAAGCTGGAAATTATTACCAAAAGATTATTTTTCTAACGTTCTGAGATTGTATCTGTGTTATGCTTTTCGTGTGTATTAACCGTTACGATTTATTTACTCTACCTCTCTGTTACCTCTCCTAATATCAATTGTCTGGTGAATTGTTTTCCTTATATTGTTACCAAGTGTCTGTACTGTTTATACTTTCATTGGTATTCCCCCAAAGATATGAAATACACGAAAGTGCTTAGGAATTTCGTGCTTGTTTTCTTTAATGGTTACCAGCAAAATATATGTATATATATATATATATATATATATATATATATATATATATATATATACACACACACACACATATATATATATATATATATATATGTATATATATAGATACACACACACATACACACACGCACACATATATTATATATATATATATATATATATATATATATATATATATATATATATATATATATATATATGGCTGATTAGGCTGTGTAAAAAGTACACTCTAAAAATAGTTCAGTTTTATGCACCAACTACACAGATTTCAGACGATGAAATTGAGTCCTATGATGATTTAAGTCAGGTAATGGATCAAGAAAAAAGTAAGTACACGTTGGTAATAGGCGACTTTAATGCTAAAGTGGGGGAAAAAGATAGGCGGTGAGACGTGCATTGGTAATTTTGGAGTAGGTGAAAGAAATGACAGAGGCGAGATATTAGTCAATTTTGCAGAGAACTACAACATGAGGATAATGAGCATTTTCTTTCAAAAGCGTGTAGGTCGTAAATGGACGTGGAGAAGTCCAAATGGAACAACAAAGAACGAAATAGACTTCATATTAGGAGATGAGAGCAAAAGCGTTAACAATGTTACGGTGATAAATAAAGTCAATATAGATAGTGACCATAGAATGGTAGGTTGCACAGCTAAATTCAATTTCAGAGCCGAGAGAAATAAACTAATTTTAAGAAAGAAAATAAGCCTTGCAAAGGTTAAGGATAATAATAAGAAATTTCAGTTAGAAATTAAAAGTAGGAAGTACAAAAAACATTAGAGAAAACAAATACTCCCAAGCTACAAATGACCTAATTAAAAGAAGAAGGACCATGCAGATTAAAAGCAGGAGAGACGAAATAGAAAGAGTAGAAGTAAACAAGCTGATCAACAAAAGGCAGAGATTAGAGAAAAGAACGAGAAACATGGATGAAATAGAGGAAACTATTCGGAAGGGTAAAAGTATTAAAGTGACCGAGCGCAAACATGCTTTAGGAAGACAGCAAATGATATGTTTGAAAGATAGAAATGGAGAAATAATTAAATGTAGAGACAAAATGGTAAAAAGAGTAGAATTTTTTTACCAAGACCTTTATTCGTCGAAACCCGTAGTTGAATCAGTAAATTCATGTGTAGACATTAGTAGTGTACCAGAGATTACAAAGGAAGAAGTAGAATTTGCTCTAAAAACTATGAAACGGGGAAAAGCACCCGGGGATGATGGTATATCGATAGATCTGTTGAAAGAAGCAGGAAAATTAGTTCATATTAAATTAGCTCAGTTGTACACCCAGTGCTTACGTCAAGAAAGCGTTCCTGATGCGTGGTGCAATGCTATAGTGATTTTGCTTCATAAAAAAGGAGACCAGAAGGACCTTAGTAACTATCGACCGATTAGCTTGCTCTCAAATGTATATAAAGTATACTCCCCTAGATCCTTACAAATAGACTAAGTCAAGCTTTAGATGGAAACCAACCGAGAGAACAGGCAGTCTTTAGGAGCGGATATTCGACTCTAGACCATTTGCAGGCGATAAACCAACTAATCGAGAAAACGACAGGATACATTACACCTCTGTGTTTCGCTTTTGTAGATAACGAGAAGGCCTTCGACTCGGTAGAACAAATAGCAATACTAAACTCGCTACGCAAGCAGGGTACAAACGAACAGATCGTAAAAGTTTTAGAAAAGATTTATGCCAAAGGTACCGCTATAATTCGACTACATAAAGATACAGAAAAGATCAAGATCGAGAAAGGAGTACGGCAAGGCGATACAATTTCACCGAAACTATTTACAGCTTGCTTGGAAGATATTTTCAGAAGACTGAGTTGGGAAAAGAAAGGTTTAAAGATTAATGGCGAATATTTGAACCACTTAAGATTTGCGGATGACATTATTCTTATTTCAGAAAGAGCAGAAGACTTGCAAGATATGCTGAGTGATCTAAACAAGGAAAGTGTCAAAGTAGGTTTAAAAATGAATAAGAGTAAAACCAAAGTAATGTTCAATACGAAAGTTCAAAGTAAGGAGATTGTAATTGATGATGAGAGTCTTGAGGAAGTTGAAGAGTATAATTATTTAGGCCAGATGGTGAAAGTGACGAAAGATCATGATAATGAAATAAAGAGACGCATTACAATTGGTTGGGAAGTGTTTGGTAAGTATAATAAGATCCTGAAAGGCTCTCTACCTCTATGTTTGAAACGTGAAATTTACAATCAATGCATTCTGCCAGCAATAATCTACGGGTCTGAGACTTGGAAACTAACGAAGGCAATGGAAACAAAACTAAGGACAGCACAGAAGAGAATGGAGAGATCAATGGTGGGAATAACGCCGAGAGACCGAAAGAGAGCAAGTTGGGTGAGAGAGCAGACTAAAGTGAAATATATTGTGGAAGCAGTAAAAGAGAGGAAGTGGAATTGGGCAGGTAAGTTAGTGCGAACGACTGATGAGCGATGGAGTAAGTGTGTTACTGAGTGGACGCCGCGAGATAGGAAGCGTGGAAGAGGGAGACCAGACAGAAGGTGGAGAGACGAGATCGAGAAGTTTGCAGGAGTGACGTGGCAGAGGTTGGCGCGGTCGTGTGAATCATGGAATGCTATGAAGGAGGCCTTTGTTCAGCAGTGGACTCAGGGTGGCTGATTTGATATATATATATATATATATATATATATATATATGTATATGTATGTATATATATATACATATATATATATATATATATATATATCTATAAAGTAATGTCGTAACACATTCGTAAAGATTCAACAAAAACCCACTGTGTTGGATAAGAAGAAATGAAATAAAATTAATTCCATATATTTCGATCACGGACTGTGATCCTCTTCAGTGGAATACAGAAAGGTAGAGCAAATGGCATGTCTTATATACAATAAGAATAAGGGACAAGGGTAGGACTCAGGTAGCATCTAGTACTTTGCGGGGCAGGTCACCCGCCTTCACCAACGATGGTAACAATTTGTTGACTGCCCAGGTGGTAATGCAGTCAGGTGACCACTGTCCATATGACATATTAAAATTTGGAAATTTGTTAATCAGGGATGATTCTATTATTTTTCTTTTAAAACTGCATTTTGAATTAAAGATAATCTTTGCCTCATTCCAATCCATATGATGGCCTTCCTTGTCTACATGTTGGAAGACAGCGGAATTATGTTGTGCGTATTTAATTGAATTTTTATGTTCTTTCATCCTAGTATATAAATCTCTACCTGTTTGTCCCCAATATACATTGTTACAATCAGAGCAAGGGAGTTTATACACACCTTGATGTATTTCTTCTCTAGGTCTTTGATGTACATTGACTATTTTCTTAAACAAATTATTGGGATAACTAAAAACAATTTTAATATCTTCCTGTGGAAGAAATTGAGAAATGTCATTTAAGGATCTATTATAAGGCAATTTAATACAGTTTTTGTCCCAACTGAAGTTCTTACTGGAATGGGAAGTGGATCCAAAGTAACTAGTTTTGGCTTTACTTAGGGCTTTATTTAGAAACCAATCAGGATACCTAGGAATCAATTAAAAAGAATAGGGTATCCTGATTGGTTTCTAAATAAAGCCCTAAGTAAAGCCAAAACTAGTTACTTTGGATCCACTTCCCATTCCAGTAAGAACTTCAGTTGGGACAAAAACTGTATTAAATTGCCTTATAATAGATCCTTAAATGACATTTCTCAATTTCTTCCACAGGAAGATATTAAAATTGTTTTTAGTTATCCCAATAATTTGTTTAAGAAAATAGTCAATGTACATCAAAGACCTAGAGAAGAAATACATCAAGGTGTGTATAAACTCCCTTGCTCTGATTGTAACAATGTATATTGGGGACAAACAGGTAGAGATTTATATACTAGGATGAAAGAACATAAAAATTCAATTAAATACGCACAACATAATTCCGCTGTCTTCCAACATGTAGACAAGGAAGGCCATCATATGGATTGAAATGAGGCAAAGATTATCTTTAATTCAAAATGCAGTTTTAAAAGAAAAATAATAGAATCATCCCTGATTAACAAATTTCCAAATTTTAATATGTCATATGGACAGTGGTCACCTGACTGCATTACCACCTGGGCAGTCAACAAATTGTTACCATCGTTGGTGAAGGCGGGTGACCTGCCCCGCAAAGTACTAGATGCTACCTGAGTCCTACCCTTGTCCCTTATTCTTATTGTATATAAGACATGCCATTTGCTCTACCTTTCTGTATTCCACTGAAGAGGATCACAGTCCGTGATCGAAATATATGGAATTAATTTTATTTCATTTCTTCTTATCCAACACAGTGGGTTTTTGTTGAATATATATATATATATATATATATATATATATATATATATATATACAGAAACGCCACAATACCAAGCACAGGACATTTTGTCACAACACGAAGTCGGAGGCTTCCCCTAGCACGTGACATTTCATTACTGCCTGAGTTATCATCTTCTAGGTGACCGGTAACATCCCCCAATGAAGAGCAAGTACAGTTATTTAAGTATATAATAGTAATATAATTAAACATAACACCGTAATAATTCTTATCCTGACCAGATAGATTATTCCTATATTCCTAAGAGCTACTGAAGAAGGGTCTTGATCCCAAAATCGCGATTCCATAGTAAGACGTATGGAAAATACATTTAAAAAATAATAAATGCGCAATTAGGCATCACTTTCAATGAGGTATGTATATGAGAAAATCTCCTACCCGTATATACTATTGATATATATATATATATATATATATATATATATATATATATATGTATATATATATATATATATATATGTGTGTGTGTGTACGCGTGTGTGTGCTTGTGTGTATATTTATACATGTATGCATATATACATATATATATATACATATATATATGTATATATATATATATATATATATATATATATATTCTGCCTATATGCCGAGAGCTTTTCCCCCATAAAAAGGGGGTAGCCGAGTCAGGGGCACGCACACCTATTCCCATCCATTTCACTTCCTTCCACTACCCCCTCCACCCCTACCAACTCAACTCGGCATGGGTGACGGGTCACCCCTGTATCAGCCAACTGTCCTGGGTCAAATGCAATGCAGCAAGACACAGTACATCCACAGCAAGGCCGCTTCACTTAATCGGCAACCCCCCCTCTTCTCTGTCCCCTCATGCAGAAAAAGATAAGACGGAGAAAAACTCTTCGAGTTCTGCGTCAAAATATCATTCACACATAAGCACCCCTTACCCACATCCCTCCTTGGACAACAGTATCATCCATACATAGTCACTCTACACTCATCCCTATCTCCTCCCTTCTCCTGCCCTTGCTATATAGATATTCCCCTCTTGTTTAGCGTCTCCTTCACCCCATCCATCCATGTTATCATTGATCGTCCCCTCAAGTTTCCTACCCACCATCTCCGCCTTCCACACCTCTTTTGCCAATCTTTCATCACTCATGTGTCCAAACTATCTCAATCTTTCATCAGCTCTATCCGCTATCTCCCTTTCTACCCCCTTTTTCCTCCTCACCTCCTCGTTTCTCACTCTATCCAACCTAGTAACCCCTACTATACTTTCCGGGTATTTCATCTCAAACACATGAAAAACTTTTACTCTCTGCCTCTCTTAAATTCCAAGTATTATTTCCATATAATGCCGTCGGCACAGTCTCCTCTTTGTATTCATTACCAATTGCCTATTTCTCGTAACACTTTTTAATCCCCCAAGTCATTTACTTGCTTCTCTCAATCTATGATTTACCTCCACCTCCACCCGTCATTTTCCTGCCACATGCGATCCCAAACACTTAAATCTATCCACTTCCCCCAGCCTCTCTCTTTTTATACTTACTTCCAACTCACTGCAATCCTCTACCCTTGTACATTTCATTGCATTACTTTTACCCACGGGGTCGAGTCCAGCTCGTTGAAGGGGAAAGGGAAGGGAGGGGGTTGATCATTTCGGGGTCGGCTGAGTTAATCCGGTTGAGAAGATCGCTGAGGCGTTCGACCCAGCTGGTCATAATAACTTGGCGGTCTTTCATTAGGGTAG
This sequence comes from Oratosquilla oratoria, assembly GCF_046742065.1. Classification (NCBI taxonomy): domain Eukaryota; kingdom Metazoa; phylum Arthropoda; class Malacostraca; order Stomatopoda; family Squillidae; genus Oratosquilla; species Oratosquilla oratoria. The sequence continues at coordinate 59,739,576 of NC_134783.1, forward strand.
AGCCGTCAGTGGCCCTCGTAGAAACAGTGGAACCTGTAGTCGGTTCATATACTGTCTTAACGGCATCATAGAAACCATGCAAGTCATGGTTATTGGTAAGGTACTGGATATCGCGGGCCTTGTCCTCCCACTAATCATTCTCCATCTGCCGGAAATGTAACTGCGCCATGAAGCGCAGCTCAACGAATCGAGCCCGTAGGGCGGCAGAAGACGGCTTTTTTATTGCAGCGTCGTGGGCGGCGTTCTTTCGGTTCAGTAGGTGATGGAGCTCAGGAACATTGCCGTCAAACCAGCCTTGGTGTCGCATCTTGGTGTGACCGAGAGTGGGGACAACGGCCTCCCGTACGATGGACGACAAGATGTTCTATGCTTCTGTAGGAGATCCTTTTCCAGACCCGTCCTCAGAGAGACGTGAGCAGCGCGGTCCCTATAAAAGGGCCGCTTGGTCGCGCAGACAGCTGCTAAATGGGGTCGCCGTCCCATTCCAGACCTAGATAACCATCACGTCTGTACCGCCAGGCGTGCATTGGACAAGCTAGGGGCTTCCAGTCCTACCGGAGACCTGACCCTGCTGCGGGATTTCTAGTTACGTTAAGATGAAGATGAGGATGAAAGAAAGCCTGTGCGGTGTTTACGGGGATAAGAGGGATGCACAACCCCCAGTTCCACCATTTTGACCCTCCACAGCTGATATATATGGCAAAATGGATGTCAGGGCGACCGGAGGCTGCGGAAACCTGCTAATGATTTAGAGGGACCGCCCTACCGACACACATCCCCCCACGACGCTGCTGGAGAATCCTCGATGAGACACCGTGCCCAGCCCAGAGTGATATTTAGCCCATGGCTGGGGATGCACGAGAAAGTGGAGAAGTGTGGCCTAATTCCCCATCTGGGAATGACCAGGCGGGTACCTGTACATAGTTCGAGCGGCCGACTGCGCCGTTGTCCACGGTGTGGCCTGGCCGCTGCTGTGCCCAAAGGCAGATACGTGGATCCATATACACGAGTGTGTACGTATATACATATATATATATCTATATATATATATATATATATATATATGTATATATATATATATATATATATATATATATATATATATATATATATATATGTATAAGTTCACTATAAACCCACTATCGGAGAAAAAATGACGGAAGTACAGGGAAACTGTATATTTCGACTACTATCTGTAGTCCTCTTCATTCTGCTGAAGAGGACTACAGATAGTAGTCGAAATATACAGTTTCCCTGTACTTCCGTCATTTTTTCCCAGATCGTGGATTTATAGTGAACTTTTACATATGTGTTATAACATACCAATTTCCAATACATATATATGTATATATATATATATATATATATATATATATATATAATATATATATATATATTATATATATATATAGCTATATATATATATATATACATATATGTATATATATATATATATACATATATATTGAGACATTTTGACAGGTTGACGTAAGTGGAGTAGAAAACACAGGAGTCTTAGTCAGGTCATGGAGGAAAACAGAAAATCTTCATGCAAGGTCATTGTCGGAGTCAGCTTTCAGCCCAGAGCTCATTAACGTGGATAGAGGGGGGTCTATACTTAGGTCATGTCACGGTGGAAGTTATAGAACCATGTAGTAAGCGCTGAAACTATCAGTTGTTTTAAAAAACGATTAGACAACTTTATGGATGGGGATGACAGGTGGTTATGGATACGGAGCTGCCTAGTGTAGGCATTATGGTCTCTTGCAGTGTCCTTTATTCTTATATTAGGTTCTTATGTAAAATTATGCAGTAAACCCAGAAATCAATAGCGGAATCCGCAGTCTAGATTGCAACTATATATTATAATGGTCAACAGCTAAAATGGTTTTTATATGAGATTATGCTCATACAACTAATTCCATAATGCTGAATTTGAATATGGCATTTGTTTTGTTCTATCAGACCAGATCTTATAAGAAAATAAGTAGGTAAAAATATTCAATATTTTGTCACTTGTGTCGTGCAACAGATATCTAACCAGGGCCCTGAGAAGGGGAAGGACAGGGAGCGGGGGGCAATGCCCCGGGGCGGCACCTTTCGGGGGGGCGGCACTTTTGGTGAAGAAAAGGTAAAGCGAATTCCCCCAAATGTATTTTTAACGCATGATTTATTTATCATGAGTTGTGTGTATGAATGATGTGTGTATAAATGTTGTTTTGTGGATGAATGTGACATGTGAATCGAGCTAGTGACCATCAGATGTGACAGGTGGTGGTAGTGGTGGTGTGTGGTGGGGGTGGCACTTACCCATGTCGGGGCCCTGTATTTTATCCAAGACAGACCAGCTTGTGACTGTGCTTACATGACTAAATTCCTATTGTTGACTGATTTTGATGTTTTATTCCTCTATCAGATCTACTGTCGTAAACGATCAGAAATAATAGTAAACATGATGACATTGTCTCACGCAAGATAAAGATATTAAAAACGTCACAGATAAGGTCATGATAAGTTGTGCCAAAATGCATAAGTTCAAGTTCTTTATTATAATTGACAAAATATGAAATTCTAAAAGTGTTTCTGAGGTTTGCCCTTTCGTTTGTGCAGCTCGCTATCTTTTCGTTGCAGCATCCAGCGATAGTCGACCATCATGTTAGGACTGAATTTTCCCTGACATCTGCTCTCCATTATGGCAATGTCTTGATGAAACCTTTCACCGTGTTCATCACTAATGTCTCGAATGTTATCCGAGAAAAATCTATAGGAGTGGAAAAAATACATTTTCAAGGACATACTTTACTCCCAGTGCACAATAATTCTGAAGCATGGCTGTAGTGATTTCTTTGTAGCTGTCAGCAAGATAGTTTCAGAGATTTTTTTTAATACATTGACAAATGATTCCTATGAGTTTTTCTCCAGTGAGTTCAATGCCTTGATGAATTCGCTGCCATGAACAAAGATGCGAATTTGTGGTCCATTCAAGACACCCGCTTACAACTTGGCTTCGGAAACCACACAACCTAGTTTCTGCGATAAGCATCGAAACACAGCACCAGATTGATCCATAGCCATGATGAAAGTCTTAACCAAACCAAGCTTTAGATGCAGTGAAGGCAAAAATATCTTTTCTGGATTTACTAGAGGACAACGAACACAATTGAACCTTCCAGACGCATCTATTGGACCTGTCAGCCAATCCTTTCTCACATAGTGCTCCGCTGTTCCACAAATACAAAAAGTATTTGTGCTTTGTGTAACCACTTTGAAAGCCCAGCAGTAAATTGATATCTTTGAGATCCCTACATATTTCTCACTTGTGTTTCTCGTACTCTGTTGTAGCTGACAAAATCTTCATTGTTTCATAGTTGCATGTGCTATTGGGGCAGCTGGAACCTGATTGTCATTGTGTAAAAGAACAGCCTTCAGAAAATCTTTTTCAGAGTATAAACAGCCTCCAATCCTCTGACTTGTATCATTCAGACTTGTAGAATTGTTGTATGAGAGATACTGCATCCTTTACAGTAACAAAGGTTGTTTGCCATCTTGAAAAATTCAGACACCTCTCTATGTCGGTAACGACCTGTGGTGATACTCATTCCAGCTTCCAGCAGGTTCCACTGCTTTAGTCTGGATCCCAGGACTTCGGCCTTCTCTTTTGAAAGTCTAGGTCCTTGATGAGATCATGAAATTCTTCTTGAGTAAAGAATCTAGGCCTGGTATTTTCAGAAATTATCCTGGTAGACGTCTTCATTTGTCGTAGAATTAGAATCGGAATCACTCTTCAATTCTTGTTCAGTCGGTGGATTTGGGACTGGGAGCTCAGCATTGTGCGGAATTGGTTGAATTGGGGTATTACATCTTGCCCCATATCTTGATGGGTATTCTTTTGATGTTTGTGAGCCAGACGTAGGAGTCACTGTTATGGTCATTAGGTTCACGCCATATTATTGATACAGCAAACGGCATTCCTGAGCTTCGTTTACCCCACTTCCACTCGTTCAGGTGGTTGACACAAGACTTACAGGCCCATCCATTGTCTTGGTCACCCAAAGAACATTTAAAGTAACTTTTGTAGTTCATTCGAACAGCTTTTGTGATTGGATTCTTGTGGCTACCAGGAGTGAGGGCGCCACATAGGTAACATAAACGATCAGAATCGTTCATGCACTTGCGACGTTCCATGTTTTGTTAAGTTCAGATTCATCAGAAATGAGGCAATTGTAGATATGCAATATCATGAACCAACAATCTGAAAAAAATAGGAATAAGTAACACAATGTAACACATGTTTTGAGAAGAAAAAGTAAAAGATGCAGATGGAGAGATGATAATGGAAGAGAAGGCAGTAAGAGGAAGATAGGCAGAGTATTTTAGGGAGTTGCTAAATATGAAGGAGGATAGGAAGGGAAAGGTAGTTGCAGTGGGAAGCACTAAGAAAACGAGTGATTAATGAGGAAAATGGAGGAGAAATAAGGAAAGATTAGGTGAAAGCAGTAATTAAAATTATGAGAATAGGTAAGGCGCCTGGGTAGATGGTTGTCATGCGGAGTGTCTAAAATAGGGGAGGTACAGTGATGGTGGACTGGCTGGTGAGGTTGTTTAATGTTTGTTTAAGGGGGGGGTAGAGTGCCGGAGGACTGGAGGAGTGCCTGTATAGTTCCATTTTACAAAGGAAAAGGGGACAAGTGTGAGTGTAGTAGTTTTAGAGGGATCTGTTGGTTGAGTGCAGTTGGGAAGGCTTATGGGAGCGTTTTGATTGAGAGGATTAGGACTGATGCTGGTAATGCACGCGTGTTTCCTCAAGGAGGCTTTGTCCCACCCGTGGGTATCAAGGAAGCTTTGGTCGAGTCACGCAGCCGGGTGGCGCAAGAGTGTTCCCATGGGACCTCTTCCAGGTCGGCAAGGTTGTGGGACGGACACGAGAAGAGGTGAGAACGAAGGAGTAATGAGGACCGAGGGGTGAGGGCAACTTCCTAACAATATGTTCTCTACAGAACAAAAAATAAGGAAAGGATAGGCCCAATTGAAAACGACGAAAATGCCATGATAGAATCGGAGGAAAAAAGGGGTGAGGCGTTTAGAAAATATTTTCTCTTAGTGTATACTAAGGAGAGGTTAGATAAGGTACCTGACTGCGATCAAATTTTCAGTGGGGATGAAGAAAGTAGACTATCAAATATCAGCATTAGTAATTTAGAAGTAGTTAAACATATTAAAACACTTAAAGCTACAAAATCCCCGGGTCCAGACGATTTTTTCCCGAAGTGTTAAAAGAGTGTAAACTTGAAATCTGCAATAAGTTAATAGAAATATTGAATAAGTCGGTAGACACAGGTTTTGTGCCTATTGCTTGGGGGGCAGGCAAACGTTGTTCATGTTTTCAAAAATGGGGATAAATCGTCTATATGCAACTACAGGCCAATCAGTTTGACATCAGTTATAGGTAAAATGCTTGAATCAATAATAGTTAATAGACTCATAGATCACACCGAGAGATATAATTTGATTTGTGACTCACAGCATGGTTTCTCCAAGGGTAAGTCAAGTGTGACTAATCTATCTTTTTACACTAAAGCATATAACGCGTTAGATAACAATGATAGTTACATTCGACAAGGTGCCCCACCAGAAACTACTAAATAAAATCAAAGCACATGGCATAGGAGGAAAAGTGTTAGAATAGATTAGAGCTTGGATCAGTGACAGAAAACAGCAGGTCACTGTAGAAGATGTAAAATCCAAATGAGGGAGTGTTTATAGTGTAGTTCCCCAGGGCTCAGTTTTGGGTCTCTTTATGTACACAAACGACTTGGACAATGGGATTAATAGTGATGTTAGTAAGTGTGCGGACGACACAAATTGTTCACATGGTCGGTAAAATGGCAAATTAACTTCAATATTTCAATGTGGAGCGTGTTAAACGTAAGGTTACACAACCCCGAAAATAGATATGGCTTAGATAACATGTTTTTAGAGAAAACTGAGTGCGAGAGAGACTTGGGAGTTCTAGTGAGTCCTGACCTTAAATCCAGGAAGCAGTGCATTGGCGCCATGAATAAAGCTAACAGAGCATTAGGTTTCATTGCTAGGACGGTTACGAATACAGGTGCGGAGGTAATTATCAAACCTTATCTAGCATTAGTTAGACCCATCCTTGACTATGCGGTACAGTTTTGGTCTCCGTCCTATAGAATGGGCATCAATTCACTAGAATCAGTACAGAGGAGAATGACCAAAATGATACATGGGCTCAGAAATTTACCTTACAAAGAGAGGCTTAGGCACCTTAACTTACACTCTCTGGAAAGACGCAGATTGCGGGGTGATCTAATAAAGGTGTTTAAGTGGATCAAAGGCTCTAACAAAGGTGACGCAAACAAGGTCATCAAATTAAGACAACAGGGCAGGACTCTTTGCAATGGATTTACATTGGACAAGTTTAGATTTAAGAAGGAAATAGGTAAGAATTGGTTTACTAATAGAATGATCAACGAATGGAATAGACTTAGTGCCCATGTACTGAGCGCTTAAACTATCGGTTGTTTTAAGAAACGGTTAGACAACTTTATGGATGGGGATGACAAGTGGTAATGGACACGGAAGTCCCTAGTGTAGGCCTTATGGTCTCTTGCAGTCTCCTTCATTCTTATGTTCTTATATATATATATATATATATATATATATATATATATATATATATATATATATATATATATATATATATATATATATATATATAGTGGGGGGAAGGGTGATGGAAGATAGGGCTTTAATGGACTATATAGTGCTACCTAGGAGAAGAGTAAGAAGAGTTTTGGATGTACATGTTTTTAGGGAAGAGAGTGGGCTAATATCAGATACTTTTTTGGTGTAAAGTAAGTTAAGCAGAGCTGGGCGCGTTACCACAGGACAGGTAGTGAAAAAGAGAAGACGGTGAGAAATCACTTCGGACTGCGTCAAAATATTATTCACATTCACTCCCTCACCCCCTCCCCATCACCAACCCACTCCCTTCCATACATCACAGAATCATCCATACACAACCATTCTCCATTCACCCCTATCGTCTGTATTCTCCCTTCCTTCCTCAACAGACATTCCTCTCTTTCCCAATGCCCCTTTTACCCCATCCATCCATTTAATCCTTGGTCGCTCCCTCATGTTCACTCCTTTCACCTCGGCCTTCCACACCTCTTTCACTTATGTTTCTTCATTCATTCTTTCCATGTGTCCAAACCATTCCAATACTCTTTCAGCAACCCTATCTCCCAACTCCCTTTCCACTCCCGTTCATCTCCTCACCTAGTATCCCCTACCATACTTCTCAGACATTTCATCTGAAACACATTCAAACTCCTCTCTTATGTTCCATGTTTCTGCCCCACACAGTGCTGTCGGCACAATCATTCCTTCATACAACCTCCTCTTAGTATCCATCCCCAAATGCCTATTTTTCATTACAAATTTTAATCTCCCAAGACATTTATTTGCTTCTCTGAATCTACATTCTACCTCGTCCTCCATTCCTCTCGTTCCCTCATTCGCATCCAATTATCTAAAGCTATCCACTTCCTCCAGTCTCTCTCCCTTAATACTCACATCCAATTTGCTGCCACATTCTCCCTTTGTACATCTCATCACCTTACTTTTACCCACATTTATCTTCAACTTAATTTTTTCACACAAGTTCCCAAACTCTGTCACCAACTTCCATAATCCCTCCTCTGATCCTACCATAAGCGCAGTGATATCAGCAAACAACAATTGGCTTATATCCCACTTTTTTCCATTTTCTTTAACCATCTTCATATATATATATATATATATATATATATATATATATATATATATATATATATATATATATATATATATATATATATATATATATATATATATATATAGGGATGGACAAAATATGAACACTACGCAAAATAGGACATCTTGATGCATGTTGGCATCCCTGCTTCAGGGTAAACAATGCGCCGCGTAAGGCGCAGTTTATGTCAAGGCCCCGTCATGGGTAAGTGCCGCCCCGGGGCAATTCGAAAAGTGCCCCCCCCTCCCACACACCACCACTACCACCACCTTCCACATCTTATGGTCACTAGCACGATTCACATGTAACATTTATCCACAAAACAACGTTTATACACATGATAAATATATTATGCATTAAAGGTACATTTGGTGGAATTTGGTTTACCTTCTTTTCACCAAAATTGCCGGCCCCCAAAAAACATGCCGACCCGGGGCATTGCCCCCCCCCCCCCCCAGCCCCTCTCCTTGTCGGGGCCCTGGTTTACGTAGCAGGTCTCACTGGTTATATATCAGTGTATTACACGCTTTGGTCTGCGACGGTTACAACAAGCGACCGGTGTAATGTGTGGTCTCTCAGACTTCGAAAAAGGGCAAATCGTTGGCCCCCCGGTTAGCGGGAGCGTCGGTGACGAAAACAGCTGAACTGTTGAATGTTTCAAGAGCGACATTATCCACAGTGATGACAGCATACACAAAAGATTGGAAAACATAATCGGCGAAGAGGAATGGTGGGCGAAACCCAAAGTTATCTGACAGAGACCGACGAACATTAAAAAGGATTGTGGCCAGACAACATAAAACAATCGCGGCAAAAGTGACAGCAGAACTCAACACACACTTGAGGCATCCTGTGTCGACGAAAACAGTACGGCGGGAGCTCCACAAAGCTAACATTGATGGTAGGGCTGCAATTGCGAAACCTCTTATAACGGAAGCCATCGCTAAGCTGCGAAAGAAGTGGTGCCACGAGCACAAAACCTGGACACTTGATGACTGGAAGCATGTGGCATGGTCCGATGAATCAACGTTCACGTTATTCCCTACGAACGGCATGGTTTATGTATGGAGAACCTACGATCCGGACTGCCTGCTTCCTACAGTCAAGCATAGGGGTGGTTCCGTTATGATTTGTGTGGCTATATTGTGGTATTCAGCTGGTTTTCTCATTCACATCACAGGCCGGATGACTGCGAATGAATATCTCGACATCCTCAGTGATGAGGTTCTTACTATGATGAGCGTCTTGCTGCCAGACACAGCCATATTCCAAGACGATAATGCGCCCATACACACAGCCAAAAAGGTTCGGTCTTGATTCGTAGAGCATCAGAATATCATCAAACATCTTTCTTTGCCTGCACAATTGCCAGACCTCAACATAATTGAACAGTTATGGGAAGTTTTAGAGCAGAGAGCGAGGAGCAGATTTCCACCTCCAACATCGTTGCAACAATTGCCGAATGTTTTGGTACAAGAATGGGACAACATTCCATTGGAAACTATTCGGACATTCTACGAATCCATACCGCGAGGAATTGCAGCTGTTCTACGGGCAAATCGTGGACCAACACCGTTTTAATAAATAAATATTGCGTATTTGGCAGGTTTTTATATTATTTTGTCCAACCCCAATAGGTATATGAACATACATACATACGTACATATATATCTATATATATATATATATATATATATATATATATATATATATATATGTATATATACATGTTACCACGCCTATTTTGGAACCCGAATTGGAGACGAAGATAAAAGTTTTGTTCCTCATACATGCTGTAGAACTTGTTGAAAGTTTAAGACGTTGGAGTAAGGGCAAGATGAAGTATTAGTTGGTGTTCCCATAGTGTAGAGAGAAGAGACGGATCATGTGAAAGATTGCTATATCTGTATGATTAACGTACAAGGTAAGCTCATATTTGAAAATAATAACGACAACTTAAAGTCGATACTCTCATTAATGTATTGTAAAAATATATATTTTGACATATCTTACATTCATAAGAACCAGGGGTGGGCAAATGCGTTCCTTTAGTGCATTCCTGCGTTCTTGCATACGTACGCACCGCCTGTTTAGGAACGCAAGGACGCAGGAACGCAAAAAAAATCAAAGAAACGCAAGAGAAACGTACCGCTCGAAATTTCAAAGCGTTCTGAGCATTACGAAACTTTTTTTTTTCAAACGTTTTCAATGGAAACAACAAAGACGAGATTCACTACGTGGCAACATTCTGTCGTTTACGTTCAGGAGGGGGGGGGGGAGATCTCCCACTGGTCAGCGGCAAAGAAGACCAAACCTTTAGTTGTTTACGTTTAGACGGGAACCTCTCCCATTGGTCAGCTGCGCCATTACTGCAGTACGTGCAGATCACTCATTGTATAAACCCGTCTATACCCGTCTAACCAACGAACTTTGTAATTTTTTTTCATTTGGTGGAGGTGACGATGATGGTGGACACTGAGGAGAGGCAGGAGGAGGTGGACCAGTTCCACCTGCTCCTCTCCACTGCCGCAGTGCCGGAGGTGAGGCGGCGGAAGGATGTAGAAGAGACGGTCACCACGATCCTGGACCAGTGGCAAAGAGCGATGGTGAGCGTCCGCCTCAGCAACGACCTCTTTCCCACCTACTACAGGGACGCCTGGCCGGACCTCTATAAAAAGTACAATACTCCTCCACCTAGCTGTGGAGAGGCAGTTTAGCTCAGCGGGAGACATTTTGCGGCCAAAAAGGTCCAGCCTGAGCAACATTAACTTTGAACATCTGGTGTTTGTGAAGGGCAACATGCATCTCCTTAGGTACAAGGAGGTGCAGAGGCAGGACAAGGAGAAGGAAATTGCAGGAGCAGTAATCTAATTTTTTTTTTTTTTTTTTTTTTTTTTTTTTTTTTTGGGTAACTTGTCTAGTTGTCTGAAATACACAAATATTTTAATGTATAAAGCTCTGATGTGTTATTACTTTTTTTTTTTTTTTTTTTTAGTTGCGAAGTAGTTCTGCGCACAGTAATGATTTTGAGGAACGCAGTGTTTTTTCAAGTTTTTTGATGAACGCACTACTTTTTTTTGAAGGACGCTTTAATAGTTTGGGAGCGCTAACGCAAGAACGCACAAAACGAAAACATTTGAGGAACGCTATTCCAGGAACGCAGAAACGCTAACGCACTACCCAAAATCGAGGAACGCGCCCAGCTCTGATAAAAAAAAACCGCGGAACTTACTTTGACATTTTACTTATATGCAATTTACAGGTGCGAATAAGAAGTACAAGTACCATGTCGTGTATCCTGATATCCCATATGTTAGAAAACCAGCGCTTCATGGTTCAGAAAATCCAGTACCAAGTGTATCCGAGGACATAGATATCGCTAAAGACAGTGATACCCAGTTTGAAGATATAGACACTTCTGCATCGTGTCAACCTCGAATTCCTGATGAGAATCAACCAGGAGGTGTAAGTCTAGCACAACTAAATGACTTGACAAGGGATTCAGGGTTATCACAAGAATCTGTCCAGTTATTTTGATCTCGCCTTGACGAAAACAATTTACTTGCATCAGGAACTACATATTTCCGGTATCGCAAAAGAGATGAAGAGTTTCGCAATTTTTTTTTCTCATTTCATGACAACTCTTCATTAGTATATTGCAGTGATATTGGAGTTTAATTTATAGTCCAGTGGAGTGGAGACTTCATTGACTCGGCGGGTCAATCTTAAAAGCTGTTTTTTTCAACGTTGGAAGTAAGATTGCATCTGTTCCTGTTGCACATTCAGTTCAATTAACTGATTTATGGGAATATGAAAATTTTAGTGCTCTGAAGTATAGTCACTATAATTGGAAGATTTGTGGAGATTTAAAGGTAAGAAGACAATGTTTTCTTACCTCAGATTAGAAGCCTAATGAAGGATGAACAGTTCGATAGAGTAATGAGTGAAACAGAGGAATACACGGCAAGTCTTCAAATCAGTTGTGAACAACTTCCTTGGAAACAAAAGAAGTTCAGAATACGTGTTGTTCAAGAATTGATGCAGATTTTTAAGGTTCTGGGAGCATGTATATCAGTAAAGATGCATTTTCTAAAATAGCATCTGGAATATTTTGCTGATAACTGTGGAGACTGCAGCGAAGAACAAGGTGAAAGGTTCCACCAAGACATTCGCACGATGGAAGGCAGGTTATCATGGACGATGGGACATAAATAGGTTAGCAGATTACTGTTGGTGTCTGAAACATAACTTGGACGGTGAAAAACACAAGAGAAAGTAATTGAAAAAGTATTTTCTTCCACATTGATGTATTTTCCAGCATGTTTTCAATGTTAATAAAAATCATGTAAAAACATTTAGTCATTATTAACCTTATCTTATAACTCTGATACTAAGTCACCATAAAAAAAAAAAAAATTGAATGAACAGTTTTCAGTAAAATTCGACAATCTGAGCTGATTTACCAAAATCATTATAATTTTTTAATTCAGCATTACCAGATTCTTATTTTCAGTAAAAAAAAAAAAAAAAAAAAAAAAAATCAAAACGCAGGCCTGTGTTGTTCTTTGCACGACAAGATAACATTATCTTAGATCGTTTACACACTGTATAAAAACGAAAAATTCACTACAAGTATCGTTAAGAACGCACCAATCCGTGCCAGCAAATACAAATATGTTTTGCATCTATTCCTATACTGCATGCCATATTTCTGTCTTGTTTTGTTTTATGTTCCCTTTTGTTATATATTCTGTGCAATTTCTTTGTTCACTTATCATTTCTCCTGCTTTTATTTTTCTTAGCTTATTTACCTGATAAATGTAATCAGGTTTTCTAAAAACAATATATCTTATCATTTGCTTTACATAATGCTTTAAAAAAAGGCCATGTATTATTGTAAAAGAATCTAGTCCCATCACTCTCTATGCATGTTCTGTACGTGAATAATAACATTATTGCTGTTATTATCATAAATGTTATTCTCCTGCCTCTCTCTGATTTCTATATGTTAATAATATATTATTAGTCTCCTCTTTTATCATGTAATTTTCTTCCCAATCGTGTGTTTTCTTCAGCAGTTCTTTCTTCATTTTCATAATTCCTAAACTTGATATAAAATATCCTGTGGCATTCGTCACGATCACTATTCATCAAACACAATAACGATGAATGAATAATGAACATAATCTATGACGTCATTGCAAAGGAGCAGATGGCGCCACGAGTAGGTTTTACGAGAATGGATAAAGCTGACGACGTTTTGGGAATAGGATCAGTAATTTAAAATTGCAATAAAAAACGAAAGAGTTTTTGTGTAATTTAGACATTTTTGACTTTGGTAAGTACTAAAAACATATTCCGGCAAAATAAGACAGCTTTAATTTTCAATGTGGTCACACTTTAAGCTGATAACAATGTTAAATATGTATTCAAATTTCTCACCAAAAAACTCAGGGCTGCATATTGGATCATGTGCCAGTTCTGTGATGTATGTATGTATATATATATATATATATATATATATATATATATATATGTATATATACATATATATATATATATATATATATATATGTATATATGAATGTGTATATACATATATATATATATATACATATATATATATATATATATGTATATATATATATGATATATATATATATATATATTATCCAAAGGCCCAACCTTAATATACTGTGATTTCTTTTTATTCCATCTCGCCTAGCATCACTATGCAAACTCACCATTCATTACTAATGTGTTTATTTTTCTTGCAGCACCCAGTTTCCTGGCAACCGAGTCAGGACGGCAGCCGGATGATTGGGCACATGATCCTTAACAAGACCATTAAGGGTGAAGTGGGACCTGGGTCAAGTGCGGCCATCTTGGGTCTCAAGGTGGTTGGTGGGAAAATTCTAGAAGGCGGTAAAATCGGTGCGCTCATCGAGAAAGTGAAGAAGGGGAGCATCGCAGACACCATGGGTCATCTGCGGCCGGGTAAGAATGATGTTTATTTTTTTAATATATATATATATATATATATATATATATATATATATATATATATATATATATATATATATATATATATATACACTAATGACCCACTTTCGGAGAATAGGTGAGAGTAAAAAGATCCGCATATTTCGACCACTGTATGTGATCCTCTTCAGCAGATAGTGATCGAAATATACGGATCTTTTCACTTTCACCTATTCTTCTCCGAAAGTGGGTCATTAGTATAATTTTGCCAATGTGCTACGACAAAACTTTGTTGTGATATATATATATATATCTCAAGGATTACTATTACACAGGACGTGCGCACCCAGATCCCTGGGTCCGCTAGCGGGGGCCATTGCTTTCTTTGTAAGCTAACATTTTAAATTGGACAAATGTATCAAAACTAGAAACCTAACATTGTATATAGGACAAATATATCAACTATTGGCTTATTCAATGCAGTATAAGTTAATATAAACTTTTATAGTGAAATAAGAAACTATTTTTAAGGCACTGTTATGCTTTGAAATGCCAATTTTAGCCGGACTTAACAGGTATTATTGTATGAGGTTAGTGGACACCAGTGTTGGCGATCTTTTTTTTTTTTTTTTTTTATCTTTTTTATCTTTTCAAAAAATATAAAAAATATATATATATTTTTTTTATCTAAAACAGATTTATTTGATTTAAATAGATTCTTTTTTATAGAATTTAAATATTGTGGGATTGCTATCTTATATGAGATCTGATTGCTAAAGGACATTTTTAGCATATTAATATAAGGAGCAGTGTTATATAGACTTGCCACAAGTATACAAGGAACGGTATAAGCCGTATATGAGGACGGTATGCTCAGGTTCACTCGATTCCTCCAAGACTTTTCTCATCTTGGTGACATTTGCTGCATTGTCTGTCACAACACTTCCAATGTGACAACCAAAATCTTGTTCAGCCTTCTTGATCGAATTTTGTACAAGTTGTAGAAGATATTCAGCAGTGTGAGGTTTCCCTGATGTGTCTATTGTGTCAATTAAATAAATCTGTCCAGTGGATGTTGTTAGAGTGGCACATATTATGGGCTCATTATGGATATTAGACCACCCATCAATTGAAAGACATGCAGTTTCATTATTCAGGTCATCTGCACACTTTTTATATTCCTTTTTTATACACAAGATCCAAGTACTTATCAGCAATATCTTTTCTGGATGGAGGAATATAACCTGGCCTCAGGTTCTGAACCATCTTGAGAAACTGAGGATGCTGAACAAGACGAAATGGTGAATTTGTAGCAAATATAATTCTTGCAACTTCTTTGTCGAGATTTTCCTTTTGAGAGGCTGAAGTTTTTATGATAAATCTGTCCAGAGATGTTGATGACTTTCTTTTAGATGAAAATTATTTAGCAGAAGTGGCGCCCGTGGAGGAGTCTGATAGTGACCTTTTTAATGGTGGAGTCAAGTTTGCAGATAATTCAAGTGGAGCCGATGATGAAGGGATTGAAGCTGTTGATACAGATCCTGAAATGGAAAGAGAAACTTTTAGCATATTGCATAATTTATAAATGAATAAATAAATGAATGAATACAGTGTGATTTAGGCTACTTTTGAGTACAGTAGTTATTTTTTTTATATAATGATCATATTCACACAAGCCACTAAATTATTTGGAAATAATTAACAGGATATGAAATAGGTGGGCTTGGAATTCAGCTCACACAGGATTCAGTCCACTTTTAAATTCACTAAAAATAATGGGTTAGTTGGGTTAGGTTAGGCTAAATCCCTTTGGGCTGAATCCCATGTGGGCTGAATTCCAATGGAACCTATGAAATATATTACACAATGTTGAATGAAATGAATAACAATCATCTAGGCCCCAAAGTTGAGTGGATACAGTATATTATAGTGATATAGTCATTACCTAAATTTAGAGGTAATGAAGTTGAAGTATCATCTCTTTAGGCCTTCACATTTTTATTGCACATGCTCTCCATTGTTCACCAAATTTATATAGTTGCGTATGAAAAGGGAGAAATGCACACAATATACTCGTAAGTAAAATTATTTACTTGGGTCATCAATTTCTTCTTCTGTATGCTGTGGCTGACCTTGGTATTTATCTCTGTGAGATTTTAATCTTGACACAATGCCCTGTAGTTCCTGGCTGCAGTCTTTGCATTTAGCTCGGTACCCTTTGCCAGAATTTGTTGGTGGTTTTTCCAAATAATTCCAGACAGGATAATTTTTCTGCCTGAAGGAACCACTCTGCCAGGTCCAGAAGACATCCTTCCTGGTTGATTCCAAAGCAGCAATTGACTCAGTGAGAAGCTGATTACCTAGAACAAGTTTCAACAAGAATCTTGTTCAAACTTGTTGTGGGCTGCAGTGATATACATATATATATATATATATATATATATATATATAGATATATATATATATATATATATATATATATATATTATATGTAGGCTTATACCGTTCCTTGTATACTTGTGGCAAGTCTATATAACACTGCTCCTTATATTGATATGCTAAAAATGTCCTTTAGCAATCAGATCGCATATCAAATGGCAATCCCACAATATTTAAAATCTATAGAATTTTTTTTTAATCTGATTTAGATTAAAAGAATAGATTTTTTTTTTATGTCTTTTAAAAAGATACAAAAGATCGCTAACACTGTGTCCACTAACCTCATACAATAATACCTGTTAAGTCCGGCTAAAATTGGCATTTCAAAACATAACAGTGCCTTAAAAATAGTTTCTTATTTCACTATAAAAGTTGATATTAACTTATACTGCATTGAATAAGTCAATAGTTGATATATTTGTCCTATATACAATGTTAGGTTTCTAGTTTTGATATATTTGTCCAATATAAAATGTTAGCTTACAAAGAAAGTAATGGCCTCCGCTAGCGGACCCAGGGATCTGGTTGCGCACGTCCTGTGTAATAGTAGTCCTTGATATATATATATATATATATATATATATATATATATATATATATATATGTATATATATATATATATATATATATTTATATATATATATATATATATATTGCATCCGACCTAGTTATGGACCAAAAGGTCTCCTGTAGGCATGCTCGTCCTTTGTAATCCTTTGTAAACGTTTATATACGATTTCAACCCTCCAGCCAGGCACGGCGTTTAGTGTTGTTTCGGCTGTTGAATTGCCAAGTTGTTCGCTGATTAGTGTAGATTTGTACAAGAAAAAACTAAATCAAGATTTATATATAATTATATGAAAATTAGTATAATGAAATATACAGCCCTTTCCTATTTCATGCCACTGTTTCCTTTTTATTTATTTCTTCCTGTCAAGGGAGACATCTCTCATGAGGTAGACCTCATAGTATTACACTCTTTCCTACCCAACCTTGGTGATACCCTCCCTCTCACTGACATGTTTTCTTTCTTCTGCTGACCTGACAGGAGATGAAGTACTGGAGTGGAATGGCCGTTCGCTGCAGGGTAAGACCTTTGAGGAAGTATACGACATCATCGCTGAGTCTAGGCAGGAGCCCAGGGTCGAGCTCATGGTGTCGCGTCAACTGTCGGATGCAGGACGACAACCTGTGCGGAGACATACTCATGCGGGGGTCGAGTCCAGAGGTGAGTACAAGGGGAAGCCACTTAGGGGAGAAGTTCATAGGAGGGAGGTGATACAGGGATGCAGGGGAGCCATGTTGAAGGGCAAGACGGGAGAACTCAACCTAGGATTTTTTTTTTTTTTTTCTTAAGACATGAACTCTGACAGGCGATACGCCTAACAGGAGTTTGGTGAAAAAAAAACATTAACTCAGCACAAATTCGTGAACCGTTGGCTAACAAAGAAATATTAGTATATATATATATATATATATATATATATATATATATATATATATATATATATATTTTTTTTTTTTTTTAATGAGCAAATTGTGACATTTTGTCAATAGGGCGGTGGAGTCGTTTATATATGGTAGAGTCCTGTACCGTAGATCCGGTGGGGTCCTGTACATCCGGTGGGGCTCTGTAGATCCATTGGAGTCCTGTAGATCCGTTGGTGTCCTGTAGACACAGACGTACAGTAAATATCGCAGCTGGATGAATTAAAAAGTAAAGCAAGGAAGGTGCATCTAGTGATAGTTCCTTCACAAACGTTATGTTTTTTGTATATAGGAAAGGCAGACTGAGACAGCTCTTTGTTTGTTTGTTTTCTTTCTTCCTTATTATAGCTTCCAGTAGGATATGAAATTACGTAACTCTTCCGATTTTTCATCCATTGTTAAACACACACACACACACACACGCACACACACACACACACACACACACACACACACACACACACACACACACACAGCGCTGAGGGGTGTTACTCCAACTCTCGTGGGGTGTGTGTGTGTGCAAGGTCATAGCATTACCCATAGATCGGACCTACGAGCTCTGAGCTCTCTTCCAGGAGGGAAATAGCTGTCGATCACGAGTCCAACACGTGATCCAAAGACCAAGAGAATAAAAACACACACACTCAATGATTATCTGTTAGAAGAAAAACCAGACATAATGGGAATTGTAGAGACTAAATTAAGAGGAGAAATACCATCTATTGATATTGGACAAGGGCTATACAATTACTGGATAAGAAACAGGGACAAAAAGCAGGGAGGGGGAATCATGTTCTTGGCCAAGAAAGACCTAAACGTGACAAAAATTGCAGAGGGCAAAGGTAATGTTGAACTGATCATGATAAAAGTCGAAGGCAAGAATATGAAAAGTAGAAAGTTTGTGGTGACCTATGTGCCCCCGAGAACGAATGCTTGGAAAGAAAACGAACACACAAAAATGCTAGAAGATACAAGAAAATCACTAAATGAGATACTAATGGGTAAGGGTAACCTAGTAATTATGGGAGACTTCAATTGCAAAGAAATTTGTTGGGACAACATGACAGTACAAGGAGATGACGTGTGGGGCAATGTACTGCTAGATATGACCATGGAGTACACAATGACCCAGTGGGTCAGTGAAAACACAAGGTACAGAAACAATGAAGAGCCATCAAAACTAGATTTGATATTTACAACGGAACCTGAAATAATGGACAAAGTCCACTACAAGACACCAATTGGAAAGAGTGACCATGTACTCATCGAAACTGTACTAAAGGAAGAAATTGAGATGAAGAGGAGCGAAAAGCATAGGAAAGGAAGATTGATGTACAACAAAACAGACTTTGCAAAACTAAAGACGTTCTTCCAGAATGCAAACTGGGAAAAATTCTATATGGAAGAGACAACAGTGGAAGAGAAATGGAACATACTGTTGGATAATTACAATGAAGGGGTAAACAGGCATGTACCAAGACAAAAGCGAGAGAGTACATTAAATGTTGGTTCAACAAAAGATGCAGTGAGGCAAAAGACAGAAGGGACAAAGCTTGGAAAAAGTGGAGAAAAGACAAAAAACAAAGCAAATGGCAAATTTATATAAACTATAGAAATGAGTATGTTAATGTGAGAAGAGAGGAGAAAAGGAACCATGAGAAGGATATTATAGAGAAATGCAAAGATCAGCCCAAGCTATTCTACCGGTATGTAAATGGTAAACTTCAAACCAAACAGGAACTAGTGAAACTACGCCAAGGAAATATAGAATACACAGAAGAATTAGAGATGGCCGAAATCATGAACAACCACTTTAAATCTGTCTTCACCAGAGAGAAAATACAAAATTGGGATGTAGATAATAACAAACATTCTCCCCACATGAGTGAATTTACAACATCACAAAAAGAAATATCAGAACATCTATCAAAACTGGACGTCAGAAAATCACATGGCCCGGATGGAATTGCAAATTGGATTCTAAAAGAATGCAAAGAAGAGCTAACGGACAAAATACACATCATAATAAATAGCTCACTCAAGGAAGGAAAGATACCTAATGACTGGAAAAATGCTAACATTGTACCAATATATAAAGGAGGAAACAAGGAAGAACCCACCAACTATAGACCAGTATCACTTACAAGCACTATAGTCAAAATTTGTGAGAAAATCTTCAAGAATAGATGGGTAAAACACCTGGAAGATAACAACATATTAAACCCAAGACAATTCGGGTTCAGACAAGGTAGATCATGCACCACAAACTTGATATACTCCTACTCAAGACTAATAGACATAGTGCAAGAAAGAAACGGATGGGCTGATTGTGCATTCCTAGACTTGCAAAAAGCATTTGACAAAGTACCACACAGAAAACTACTAAAAAAAACTGGAACACATAGGAGGAATACAAGGGAACCTACTAAAATGGATGGAGGACTTCCTGACTGGAAGAAAGATGAGAGTAGTACTCAGAGAAAAATATTCAGATTGGAAAGAGGTGATCAGTGGAGTACCGCAAGGATCTGTACTGGCTCCAATAATGTTTGCTATCTATATAAATGATATGGACGAGGGCGTGAACTGTTACATGAGCTTCTTTGCTAATGACGCCAAACTGTTAAGGAAAGTAGAAACTGATAAGGACTGTGAAGCACTGCAAGAAGTTCTGAATAGGGTATGGAACTGGAGTCAGAAATGGGAAGTGGATTTTAATACTAAGAAGTGTAGCATAATGGAGTTTGGAAAAAGCAAAAACAGAATATCAAGAAATTATACAATTGGAACCAAGGAAGTAAAGAAAGTAGGATCCGAAAAAGACTTGGGAGTTATTATCACAAATGACTTGTCCTATGATACACAGATTAACAAAATTGTCGGGGAGACTTACAACTTGCTAAGATCAATAAAAGTGGCTTTTGCTTACCTGGACGAAGACATGATAAAAAAAAATTTGGTTACATTGATAAGGCCTAGACTAGAGTATGCGGCGACATTGTGGTCCCCCAGTACCAAAAAAGAACATAAAGAAAATAGAAAGAATCCAAAGAGCAGCTACAAAAATGGCACCTGCACTTGCAAACCTATCATACGAGGAGAGATTGGCTAAACTGGAGCTACCGACACTGGAGGAAAGAAGAGAGAGAGGAGACCTACTGACCATCTACAGAATCATGAAAGGCACAGAGATACTTGATAGAGAAGAATGACTAAACTGGGACAAGAGAAACACAAGAGGACATGGAAGGAAATTAAGAAAACATAGCTATAGAAGAGAACTGAAGAAAAACTGTTTTCCACATAGAGTTTTAGACACTTGGAACAAACTGGATAATGAAATAGTAAGCGCAAAAACCATTCATGAGTTTAAAAGCAAACTAGACACTGAGAGATACAATGGCGGGACAACACGAGCATAGCTCCCCTTCCCGCAAAATACAACTAGGTACAACTAGGTAAATACATACACACACATACACACACACACACACGTCTTAAATGACAGACATATGAGAACAATAATGAGAGATGAATAGAGTCCTTCCTCGTCTCCAATTTTGTGTGTTCCCTTTATTTCCATTTCCCTCGGGGCAATTTTCCATCCCATGACCATAGTTATCGCCGGTATAGATCTACTATTTTGATTCAATCCCCTTCTGTTTCCATTTACATACATTATCTCCTGCCTGGTTTGCTTGTTTCCCATATCCTGCCTGTACCTCTGTCCATTTGGCCTAGCTTAACAACCCTGAGTTCTATGCCCAGATCTTCCACAGTTAAAGCACTGGACCTGTCTCCTCCAACTATCTCCTACTTGTGGCCTCACATATCACTGACTTGGAGTCGCATACGCGCCTCTGTTCTTACCCCTCGCAGTATGTATCGTCTTTTTCTTTCTAGATTCACTTGTCCTTAATGCAAAACTTTCCGCAAAACTCGCTGCTTGTAATAAAGTCTCACAATTCTGCGTGATCACATATAGCCTAGCCTCATTGTTCAACAAGTCAAGGAATTGTTCAATTGCAAACGCCTCCATGATTTTCTCAACAATCACCGCATTTTCTGCACGAAGCCATTTGTCTAGGTTACTCCATACATTCCTGGCTAGATCCATATATCCATAACCAGTATCCTTCCAAACCTCTCTGAACTTCTTTCTGAAATGCTCTGGAATAATTTCATATGCTTTTAATATTTCACCCTTAATCTGATCATAATCTATACCTTCTCTATAAAATGCCGCGTACACACTTAAGGCTTTTGGGGGTGGGCTAGATCTTATCACTGCTGACCAGAGGTCCCTTTTCCATCCCCATTGTCTCGATATGCCTTCGACTGTTGAAAAGAACAATTCTGGACGAGGGAGAGAGGGGATGGCTATAGTAGTAAGTGAAGAGATAGGTAAGCGTGTGGTGGAGTGAAAGGAGGTTTCTTCAAGGTTAATGTGGGAAGGGAGATGTGGGTTTTTGTAAGTGCATATGGGCCTGGTAGTGAGAAGAGTGTAGAGGAAAGGAAGGCTTTTTGGATAAATTTAAATGAATGCATAGAGGGTTTAGAGAGAAATGTCAATACAGTGGTATTGGGAGACCTCAACGCTGGGGTAGAAAATTAACCAATAGATAGAGTTGTTGGGAAGTATGGAGATCCAGGAAAAAATCGTAGTTGAGAGTTGATGGTAGAGATATTTCTAGAAAAAGAGCTGATGATAGCAAATAGTGTTTAGGAAGAAAGTCAAGCATAAGTACACATGGGAGAGGGTAGTTGATGGAAGGGTGGCAGATAGGGCGTTAATGGATTTTTTGTGGTAACCAGGAGGATAGTAGGAAGAGTCAAGGATGTATATGTTCTAAGGGGAGAGAGTGGGGAATATCATATCATTTTTTGGTGGAAGGTAAGTTGAGAGTGAAGGATAGGTGGAGAAAGAGGAAAAGGACAAAAGGTAGGGAGGTGCTTAAAGTAAACTGATTAAATGAGAAAGAAAAGGAAGAGTACATGAAGAAGCTGAGAGATGAGTGGGAGGGAGTGAAGGATTGAGTAGAACTATGAGTAGAGGAAGAATGGGGATGTTCAATGAAGGAGTCACAAGGTGTACAAAAATGGTGTGTGGATCAAGGAGGATGAGAGTAAATAGAAGGAAGGGTAGTGAATGGTGGGATGATGAAGCAAAGAAGGTTGTAGAAGAGAAGAAATAAGCATTCACAGATTGTTTATAAAATAGGACGAGAGAATCACATGAGAGGTACAAAGAAAAGAGAAAAGAAGTAAAGCATAAGATAAACAAAGAGGAGAGCAGATGTGAAATGGGGTAAGAATATGACAGAAAGTTTTGAAAGTAATAAAAAATGTTTTGGAAGGAAATTAAGAGAGGAAGAACCGAATTAAGTAGAAAAAAAAAAAGGTAAAAGGTGCAGATGGAGAAATGATAATGAAATAGACGGCAGTAAGAGAAAGATGGGGGGGGGGAGTATTTTAGGGAGTTGTAAAATTTGAGGAACGATAGAGAGGGAAAGGTAGTTGCAGTGGGAAGTGCTAAGAAAATGACAGTGAGGAGTGAGGAAAATGGAGGAGAAACAAGAAAAGATGAGGTGAAGGCAGTTGTTAAGATTATGAGAGCAGGTAAGGCATCTGGGTTGAATGGGTGTCATGCAGAATGTCTAAAAAAGGGAGGTACAGTGATGATGGACTGACTGGTAAGGTTATTTAGTGTTTGTTTAAAAGAAGATAGAGTGCCGGAGGACTGGAGGAGTGCCTGTATAGTTCTACTTTACAAAGGAAAGGGGAGCAAGACAAGTGTAAGCATAGTAGTTTCAGAGGGATCAGTTTGTTAAATGTAATTGGGAAGGCTTATGGGAGCGTTTTGATTGAGATAATTGGGAGAGGAACAGAAGGAGTAATTGGTGAGGAACAGTGTGGGTTTAGGACAAGTAGGAGTTGCATGGATCAGTTTTTTGTGGTAAAAAAGATATGTGAGAAAGCTTTAGGAAAAGGTAAGGGTATTTTGGGGGCCTTTATGGATTTGGAAAAGGCTTATGACAGGGTAGACAGGAAATCACTATGGGAGGTATTACAGATATATGGGATAAGAGGAAAGCCGTTAAGAGCAGTCAAGAGAGTAGCAGAGCTTGTGTTAGAATCAGAAATGGAGATAGTGATTGGTTTGAGGTAAAGGTGGAACTTCATCAGGGATGTGTTATGTCGTCTTGGCTATTCAATTTATACATGGATGGGGTGGTGCGAGAGGTAAACGCAGGTGTAATGGATCGGGGATTGGAGATGGTAAGAGGAAATGAAGAAAAGTGGGAGATAAAACAGTTGTTGTTTGCTGACGACACTGTGCTTGTGGGAGGATCAGAGGAGGGATTTGAGGAAGTTATTGACAGAGTTTGGTAAGATATGAAAGTGAAATAAGATTATTCGGGGGACGAGGGGGTGGTAGCTTATGTGAATTATAGAATTTATAGAAAAATAACAATTAGTTTTTTACTGGGATTTCTAAAATATGTAATTTTCATTCCCTGTGTATGTAAAAAAGTTATATTGAACACACATATTGCAGTCTACAGAACATTCAAATTGTAGTGATATGATATAGTACAATACAATACAATTTTTTATATCATAGCAGCTCCGCACTTAATACTGTGAATGATTATGAAAACGCCTTTTAGGTGATATGATCAAACGCTTCACAAAATAATCAGTTATTAGTACATAAATGAAAGTAATTTCAAAGGCTCATGTTTTCTCTAACCACCATGGTGTTGTAGGAGAGAGGCCAAACGCAGAATATGGGATCCAATATATTTAACGTTTGCCCAGCAGGACTTCTTCAGAAATAACGTTAAATATATTGGATCCCATACTCTGCGTTTGGCCTCTCTCCTACAGTGCTGTTGCAGTCGTTACTGCTTTTACTCACCATGGTGTTGCTGATTGACAATTTCCCTTCAACAGGTGACAGCTACGATCCACGAAAGTTCTCCGAACCCGGTCGGGATCGCAGACCATCCGTCACCATCACATCTCCCGGCTCTCCGGAAACGTATAGGACGCGGACCCATTCTCCTGGGCCTGGCGTGACGGGAAAACTACAGGTAAGACAGATCTCTCCCAAAAGCTAGATCCCTTCCCATTGCTCACACTTCTCTGGATGCCCCATACGCTTATATTTGTCTGCCACTGTGGCTTCGATCCAACATCTTTTATCCTAACATGTACTATCAGCAACGGCTGTCTGAACCCCGTCGACATTATTGAGCAGTGAATGAATGCGTCAGCGTCAGACACGATGCGTCGATCATGGCTGCAGTGTCCACGCTGATTAGTACTAAGTGACAAGGTTGAATCAAATCGGTCGGGTAGTGACAAGGGAGTAGAAGTTCCCCAAAGTGCTCGAACTGCCAGGAGTAGCACAGACTGCAGCAGCAAATGCAGTCTGCTGAGGCAGATCATGACGAAGCCCACCCTAACCCTCCCTCACCAGATCACATGAAGAATCGTCGTCACCCTAGACTTCGAACAGGGTGAGAGTTCTTCATGCGGGCTATTGTAGGGTAATAATTCTTCATGTGGGCCATTCTGGGTTTACGATTCTTCGGTTGTATAAGCTGCTGACAATCAGCATAACCCTCATTCAACCTAATCTCTATTTCTTTGTTGATATTTGGCGTACTAGGGTGACGAATCTTCATGTGGGCGTTCTGGGGTGACAATTTTTCATGTGACCCCCCTCCCCACACACAACCAGCACCGAGAACCCCAGCATGGAGTTTCCAGCCCCAGGACACTCCCTGAAAACGTCAGAGGCGCCCCCTCCAATGCCTTCCCCATCGACAACCACAACAGCGCCCTTGCAAGCACAGATGCCGCTTGTTCATGCTCCCTCCCGGGCCCCTCCGCGCGGCGAGAGTCCGCCCCTACCCCCTCCCAGGCACCCCCCACCCCCTCCTTTTATGACGAAGGGAGAGCATCCGGGAGTTTGCCACCTCCATGGCAACTACCTTGCTGAAGTGTAGCGGGATGACCGACACCATATTCACTGGAGTTATGGAGAAGCTTGTAGACACTGTTTTTGACCAAGTCACGTTCCCCGAGGCCAGTATCCCCATCTGCCAACGGATTGATGCCCCTCCTGCAACTCCCACTCCATCACGGGTCACGACGAAGAATGCCACAGTTCCTGTCGGCACCAAGGGCAAGGCCACAGCCAAGAAATGCAGCACTCCTCCCCCCACCCTTCACCCTGCTCACAAGACGAAGCCCATCAAAGTTCTCCCTCCCACTCCCAATGAAACGATGTCTCCACTCCAGAGCTCGGGCTCGAGATTCACTTCCCCGGCAACGGAAACGATGGAAGTGGACAGACAGCACCCACCAGCCTGGACTCCTCCGAGGCCAGAGTGTCTACGGACGTTAGCTATCAGTTAGTGATGTCGATCGTCGACTTCATGCAACAGCGAGGTAGCATCGAGCAGAAAGGTGGAGACAGAGTTGGAGTAGCTGCTCCCCTACCCTCCCCCCCACTGCCCCTCCCCTACTCCCCCTCTCCCCTCCCCCACCGCATCCTTCACCATCCCTAGAAGGAATGGCGCGACATCTGAATGTAAATCCCCTCCGAAGAAATCCTCAGCTTCCTAAAGGCACACACTCCTAGCGCTCTCTAGGGTTGAGGGGTGCTTCCCCTTTCTTTATTTCCTCTAGGTACCGCTACTCCCAGCAGATTGGCATAACGTGGATATCGACTCTTGAGTTGTATGATTGAATTGTTCCTGGCGACCACAAAGTTCGGTTCTGGGTGTGTGTAAGCCCCCCCCCCCCAAAAAAAAAAAAACCCGCAACATATATATATATATATATATATATATATATATATATATATATATATATATATATGTGTGTGTGTGTGTGTGTGTGTGTGTGTGTGTGTGTGTGTGTGTGTGTGTGTGTGTGTGTGTGTGTGCGCGCGTCTGTGTGTAAGTGAGTATTAAGGGAGAAAGAGACTGGAGGAAGTGGATAGTTTTAGATACTTGGGTGCGAAAGTGGCGGGAAAGGGAGGAGTGGAGGTGGAGGTAGCATGTAGATTGAGAGAAGCATGTAAATGCCTTGGGGGATTAAAAAGTGTAATGAGAAATAAATATTTGGGAATGGATGCTAAGAGGAGATTGTATGACAGCGTTGCATGGCGCAGAAACATTGAACATAAGAGAGGAAGAGAGAAGTAGTTTGAATGTGTTTGAGATGAGGTGCCTGAGAAATATGATGGGGTCACTTCGTTGGATAGAATGAGAAACGAGGTGAAGAGGAGAGCGGGGGTGGAGAGGGATTTGGGAGATAGGGTTGATGAGAGAGTATTGGGATGGTTTGGGCACATGGAAAGTGTGAGTGAAGAAAGATTAGTAAAAGAGGTGTGGAAGGAATGAACATGAGGGGGCGACCAAGGATGAGATGGATGGATGGTAATATCTATTTTCACTTCTCTCTTTTCTGGGAAGTCGTTTGAAATGTGTATCAGTTTTTTGTTCTGATGTGATGGAGTTAAACTCCTGTCTGTAAGTTGCACTTGTAGTCAGTTAGGTGTAATGGGAGTCTTTTTCTCTGAGTCATCATTTAAATAATTTTCACTTCTGGAGGGACGAGCCTCTTTTCTGTGAGTCGCAAATTTGGAGTGATAACGAGATACAAATGAGAGAATATGATTCTAGCATCTCTTGGTAAGACATGCTCCCTAGGTTTATATATGTCTATACAATTTGTATACAATGATGAACATTGTAAAAGTACAAATAAGGGTTATCATGAACATACATTCGTGAGATATAATCTTAAGATATACAATATACTTTGATAATATAATGTATAAGCAATGGGTGTTAGTGTTGTATGTGTGTGGGGGGCTTGGTTATGGGTTTATCTAACGCATTGAATCAGCATAGATTAGTCTACCAACGGGGAGGAACAAGATTAGTAGGACAAATGAACTGAGGGATATAGCGATTAATAGGAGTGTGTGTGTGGAGAATTGCAGTGTCTCTATTATGTTCGATTGGGTTGTGTTTAGCCAAACTACATAGTCTTGTTGGTTTAATAAGAGAGAGTTTTTGGGGTCTGTTAGGGGTATTGGGATGGGTTTAATAAGGTCGAGAGTGGAGCTGAGATTGTAAGAATGTCGTGGTGGTGGCTAGGATGGAAGCTTGTACCGTCAAAATATATTTAGCATGAGTTGGGTATCGAAACGGGTCCATTGATTGATTTCTGCCAAGTGCAGGGGTTCTCTTTACAGATTACTGAAACGAGGGTAGTTCGTGGAAAAAATAAGAAATGATCCATGTTAATGTGTGTATGTGTAGGGTCTTGGCGTTTACCAGTTTGAATTGGCAACTGTTCAATGTGCTGGCGTTGGGTGTTATGATTTGGTACATGCAGGAAGGTTCTGTGGTGCTATAAAAACGGAAAAAGAAGGCGGGAAACACATGGAATTTAGTAACAGCGGATTTGCATAGAGGGAAGTCAGAGGAGGGAATGTATGAGTATCATTGGACATATTCGGATTTGATGAGGGTAGTGGGTTTAATATTGAGGGTAATCGTTGAGTTCTTGTAGGTGTATGGAAATGGGATTATATTCCATTCTATAAATCTCTTTTTTTATATATAGTCCAGGAGGCTATGTGCATAGATTGCATCTGTACATAATATTGTTTCAATGAGGGGTTAATACTTGTGTAACTGTTCGGTAGGAAACAGAGAAAGGAATGGAGAGAAATTGCGAAAAAGAAGGGGTGAGATAGATAGATTACGGCATACAAGAGATTGTCATTTTAAGTGAGAGTGGGAGGAGCAATATCGCGCAGGCAAACGTAAAAGATGCGATAGGATGTGTGTGTGATGTGTACATGAGTTAAGACTTAAGGACTCCTACGTGTTTAGATCAACTCAAGATAAAATCTAAGCACATCTATCTTCATTCCTTTTTCTCTGTTAACAATTCTTATATTCTACACTCAGAGAATGTTCATAAGACTGCACAAGGTTTTTTATATTATGTACTTTAAGGACTTTGGTAACCCTTATGGACCAAAGTATGCATCATTCTTTTGTGAATTGAGACAACCTTCAAAGAAGAATGGTGGTCACTTATGATTTTCATTATCCCTTTTTTTCTGCCCCCCGCCCTTTTTTTTTTAATTATCCTCACCTCCACAATGGCTCCATTTTTTCAGCATAAAATTGCTCCCAAGTATAGAAGCATTGGTTATTGATGACTGAAAATCAATTCCATCCTGAAGTCGTCCAAATTTCATGAAAATATATATCTAATCTTTGTACAATGAATTAGGGATAATATATGTCTAATTGAAGATATGGTTTATTTTTACAACTAATTTTTGTTTCACCACTGATTCTGCAGCTCAAACTATGGTTCGACCCCACAAATGCACAGCTGGTAGTCACTATTGTGAGTGCTGTAGAGCTTCCGATGCGTCCCTCAGGTCAACACCGCAACCCATATGTTAAGATGTTCCTACTGCCTGACAGAAGGTATGTTGTTCAAGAATAATTGCCTAGGTTATATGTGCAAATATTCTTTTTGTAGACAGCTACCCGTGAAATTTGTTTAAGCAGGAAAAGATATTTTATAATTAATGAATTTTACATATATATATATATATACATATATATATACATATATATACATATATATACATATATATATATATATATATATATATATATATATATATGCATGTGTATATACATATACATATACACATGCAAAGTAGACCACTTGGAAAAAGAAACTAACGAAGCAGAGCGCTTTCGTATATTACATCTTCAGTGCAAAAATTATTTTTGCACTGATGATGTAATATACGAAAGCGCTCTGCTTCGTTAGTTTCTTTTTCCATGTGATCTACTTTGCATAAGTGAACACACGTACCCGTGTTCTTATTAGCATAAACACACATGGGAACAAAGTAAGAAAGACCACATACGTATGTGAAGAAATACAGTTTTCCATATAGATACATATATACTTGGAATAGTTTAGAAGGTGATATAACCCAAGCTTGAACAATGCACGAATTCAATTCTAAATATGATAATTGGAAATCAAGTACAAGAACTTGAGGCTAGGTATGATCAAATTGAAGAGTAGGAGACATGATCCAGTAAGCTTTGTTCCTTTCCTGTATACTACAATTAGGTCAATACACTGGTGTGTTGGGTGTTAGAGAGAGCAAACTCATGACAGATCTAGGCCCTGTGCACTTACAAAAACCCACATCTCCCTTCCCAGTTTCACCTTCATCAACATTAACCTTGAAGAAACCTCCCTCCACTCCACCACACGCTTACCTATCTCTTCACTCACTAGAATAGCCACCCTTTCTCTCCCTCGCCCTCTCTTCACTCCTGAGATCCTCCCAACCACACTCCTAAATTCAAACTCGCCCCCCCCTTTTAACTTAGTTTTACTCAATGCCAACACATCCATCTCTCTTCTCACAAATATACTGCCTATCTCTTCCCTTTATTCTCATCTGTACCACATCCACTCACATTAAAAGACCCAAACCTTAGCGTACTGGTTGGAAAACTCCTCCCAGACCCTCTTATGACTTTACTTTTTTTAGTAATGCCCCCTTTGGGGATACAGGGAGAAGGATGCCTAGTCCTATCCCCGCCCCGTTCATGTCGCCTTACACGACTCAATAATAATAATAATAATAATAATAATAATAATAATAATAATAATAATAATAATAATAATAATAATAATAATAATAATAATAATAATAATAATGATAATAATAATAATACATACATACATATACCAAGGCTTTTTCCCCCTTACAAGGGAGGTAGCCAAAAAGGAAAAGGCATAAAATCATTCCCACCCATTCCATCCCTTGTTCGACATTTTCTTAATTACTGTGGGAAGGTGGGGTGCTAAATGAGTGATTACAGAAGTTGAAGCAATAAGGAAAATAGTCTTAGATAGACAGTAATATGAGGGTGGTGATAGGAACAAACGTGAAGGAAAGAGAATTTTGGGTTGCAGATAGTGGGAAGATGAAACTAATGATGCATAGAGGGGGAAGGGGATTAGAATTACATCAGAATCGAGTCCTTTGTTTTCTGTCCTTCCACGCTTGTAATACTAAGATGGCTGGCTTTACCGGTAACATGAAACTCACCGTTTAATTTATGGTCACAAACAGTGAGAAGTCCAAACGCCGAACGAAGACTATAGGCAACAGCTGTGACCCACGCTGGAACCAAACTTTTGTCTACTCTCCACTTCGAAGGGCTGAGCTCAAAACCAGGTGCCTCGAAATCACTTGTTGGGATTACGACCGATATGGGGCCAATGACTTTCTTGGAGAGGTGAGTACGCAGTTCCTTTGTGCAATTGGCCAGTTGTCAAGCACTTAAAAATATTTTGTTATTGGAATGGTTTCTTGCAGTTTATTAGATATAATTTTTGATACAGAAAACTTTAGATTTTCTAACAAAATAATTCTGTAATACTGCGTTTCAGATATAATCACTTCTATGAACAGTATGATATATGTGTTTTGAGTATTCATGTATTGATTTCCATCACCAAACTATATGCCAAATTAATAGATTATACATGGAATTTGTCATTGCTACTTGATTGATTAAACTCGTTTTCATAGCCTATGATATCAATCATGGTCTATATCATTATAGTTTTTGGGTCCTTATTTTCTCCTCGCCTTTACCAAAGATTAATCATGAAAAAATCACTATATTTTGTCAAGATATACAAATTGAATGATGGTATGGAATATCACTGAAATGACCTTGTAGCAAATATTGTGAAATACCTGTTAATGCCGATAGTTTCCTAAGCCCATGCTTTTAGGGCTTTCTCAGAAAGGGATGCCCTCTGGTAGGTCCACCTAGCCAGGTGTGGCTGTGACAAAATAGGTATGTCTCCTTAGAGATGCTAACAGATAGAGATCAATAAGGTGTGAGCCTCGGAGGCTACCAAGGGTAGCCCACTTCCTTAATACTGCCACTTTGCTTTTTCACATAGGTCAACCCCATCACCAACCCTAGCATAAACATCACTGTAAGAAGCCCTGCATGATCTATTTTGTCTTTAAGAATTCAGTTTCCTTTTGTACTACTATGAATACTTCGCAGTATATTTCAGTGTTCATAAAAAAGAACTCCTCCATGTCTTCTTTAGGTTGTGGTTGACCTGAGTGCTGCTCCCTTGGATGATGAATCTGAGTGGTATTACTTGTCCTCTCACGAAGATGCCATACCGCCTCACATGGTAAGTGATGGATTTCTTGTACAGACTCTTCCAAAATCAAGGTTCACTTGAGTGAACTTAAAGGTCAGAATGCAAGGTATAACGTTGACTTAAAGGTCAGAATGTAATAGATGAAGTAACTTTTCTAAACCACCCACTTCCTTTTAGAAATGGTTTTGTAGACTATCCCAGTCGATTCTACCATCATAATATTCATGTTTTTATTATTATTATTTATATTATTATTATTATTATTAAAATGCGCGTTTATAAAAGCGGGTTTCCCAAGATCCCCGAGACGCGCAATGATTTGGAAATTGTGCATGTCATAGTCAAACATTGTATCTAATAATAGCGCCTTGGAATTAATTTTTGCGTACATACTCGTGGTTTCTATTGAAAAATGTCGCAGAATTTAATTGAATTAGAAGAGGAGTTAGACAGTGGAATTCGTTCATTATCCGTCCAGCCATATATGTCTGAGCCCATAATATGACGCCAAACGTCAAAGGATAATCAGGAAATGACTGAACATATCGATGATGATGAAAATGGGTAGTCCGACTATAGTAGTAAAGAGAATTGGGAGGAACAGGATCAGGAAGAGGAAAACCAAGGATACAGGGCAGAAAGAATAGGAAATACTGACTGGTATGTCTAGGCATAGGCTAGGCCTAAGACGAAACTAGATCATCATCTTATTCTTAATCAGTGAATTGGTGTTGTGGTCATAGTCCTAACCATGACTTTACTCACCCACACCCCTGGCCGGGGCAGGGTGGGTGGGCGGGGGGGGGGTAGGTCTTGGGTATAGCCATAGGCCAACAACACAGGCCATAGCTTGGAAGTGTTGGGACAGTCATATTCAGCTCCATGGTCTATCATAGGGCCTAGGCATGTCATTTGTGTAGGCTGTCACGCACATTTTGTGAATCTGCACAGGTTATGAATATTCGTTGAAATATACAGCACCAATAATAAATTCATAATTGGGTGCACAGATAACAAATCCATTAGTCACGCAGACGTCATGAATCTAATCTAACCTTACCTTTATAGTAATCTTCATAGTGTGTGCATGTCAAATGGATTCGTTATCTGTGTGTCCAATTATGAATTCATTATTGGTGCTGCACATTTTATGGATATCCATAATTTGCATAGATTCAAAACATGTGAGTTACATAGACTACCTAGGCCTATAGTCTATTAACTTGGGGGTGAGGGGGTTCTTGTGTGCTCGGAATGTTCCCTAAGTTACTTTTCAGAATCATGAAATAGACCATGAGAGATGACAAAACAATTTGGGTAGAATTTTGATACCTCGGCAATAACTGAGAAAATGTCACTTTTTTATGTAGCCCGCTTATATTAAATAATAATAATAATAATAATAATAATTTGCATGAACGTATGTAGCCGAAATTGGCACACACTCTTGCATAGAGGAAAAATTCAACATTCATAATTTTGAGATATAAAATTTATGAGAAAGACATTTATTATGTCATAAATGGGTCAGATTGGACTATTAAATTATGTAATCAGTATAAATCCAAAAAGCTAAAGAAGAAATGCATATTTTCCCCTTTCTGTAATGTTTTGTTGAATATCCTGCAGCCGTAGAGAGACTTTTATACTTCATAAATGAACATTTTGCATGAAATTTTTTTGAATTTATATATGTTAGGATACTATATATTACAAGGGAGGATCATAAAATATTAGAAATAAGATTGAGTCAGATCAACAGGTGTTAGTTGCTTAGTGTTATAGATGTGAAAATGCAAATTATTGACAGTGTTGGTTGTGTTGGTGAATTCCTTAGCCGTTTTTACACTCGACAGCTACACGAGAGACCATAAGTTATTAAATTTTCTCACAACTTCTCAATAGATTCAATGTTTAACAATGGCGTGTGAATAGCGATGTTTGACTACTCAAACACACTTCCGAAGATTCACGAAACTCTTTTCGAAGTGCAGACGATTTTTTCAGAGATGAAAAATGCCGTTTTATGTTGCTCAAATTCAGGTTTATTAGCAAAAATTTTCGTGGGAATGGTGGGCATTTTTTTTTCTTTTTTATATACACTGCTTGGAGTTATGAAAAATTGTCTCCTGTCGTACACTCTGACCTCTTAATAGCTTTCGTATCCTGCGATGGTTTCGCCCTGTTGAAGAGGGATGTTACAATTGTCTTTAATATAATTGTTCGTTTTCTTGAATCTCAAATTGGTATCTATGATTGTGATGTGACCTGAAAAGGTAATCGATAACTCTGGTGACCTTTTGGTTTAAGAAGTTCATAAAAATATGGTTCTAAGGCCTCTCATTCAGTACTTCGAAAGCACATGGCTACCAAACGGATATCATAGATGCATGTCCTGAGATTTTTATTTATCCGTTAAAATGAACAAAGTACTGCAGACCGAATGTTAAAAGGGCAACTAAAATATGACATCGGGTAATATAAAAAAAAAAAAAGTGAAATGGTTACAAATAAGGTACAGTAGTTTTAATGGAACAACAAAATCCTTACCTATGAAGTGAAATTAGTGGATATAGTTGGTTTTTACTTGACATGTTAGGATATGTGGAAAGAGTAAATTTGCTCGGATTTCACTATATTTTTATGAGTACCAATTACAAAGCTATGGATACACAAATACTGACAAAATAGTAGGAATGCAATGGTCACCCAGGGCAGAGAGCGAGATACAGGGATGACCCGTCATCTATGAGGAGCTAAGACTAGAGGGAGGTGAGAGTGGCGGAGGAGAATGGAGTGGGAGTAGGTACATTCCTTGTGTGTGTGTGTGTGTGTGATTCACCACCACCATGGTCTTGGATCACGTGCTGGGACTCGTGATCGACAGCTATTTCCCTCCCGGAAGAGAGCTCAGAGCTCGTATGACCGATCTATGGGTAATGCTGTGACCTTACACACACACACACACACCCAACTCCCCGCCCACGAGAGTTAGAGTAACGACTCGAAGCGCAGCGATACTGAAATTATTTCAGCCCTGGGCAGGATTGGAACCCGGACTGCCGTAGTGATAATCGGGGACTCTACCAACCGCGCTACCGAGTCGTGTGTTTATTTGGTGGTCCTTCGTAGAGGAAGATAACACACACACACACACACACATATATATATATATATATATATATATATATATATATATAGTGTGTGTGTGTGTATTTCGGCAGCAATTTTTCTCTAATGCATATAAGCATTAAGGGGGGCCACCCCCGAAAACTCTTTGGGCTCATATCTCGCTTCTGGTTCATCCAATTGCTTTGAAATTTTAATATGTTGTTTGTTGGTATAAAGAAATGC
>NC_134783.1:59784946-59837446 GCF_046742065.1 Oratosquilla oratoria
TCGTGGAAGTCGTAATGAAGAACTGACAATTCTGGATATAGATACAAAAATAATTATTTTCGTGGGTGGGGTACGTATCTCTTGCTCCTCCATCTCTTGAATTAAACGGAAACAAATTGCGATCAAAATAAGTTCCTTGCTTAAAACCAATTACAGTCTTGTAGGTGTATCTTGGTCTCTATATCATGTTAATTCCTTTGCCCATTTGGTTACTATATTATTCATTGTTAATGTTATGCTTAACAATATCCTGTTCCAGGATTTCTCATTTCCCTGTGCTTCCCATTGGTTCCATATCACTTTATGTTCAGTTTTGGTTCTCATACCTCAGAAAAGACAAATTAGAGAGGGTACAACGTAGAATTATTAAAATTATCCCTCATTTACGTAATAAACCCTATTAAAGTGTCTAAGTAAACTTTATTTGTTTAGCTTCTCTAAACGTAGACTGCGGCGTGAATTAATTGAAGATTGTAAAATGTTCCATGGCTTCACTGATATAAACATAGATGATTATTTTATGGTGAACCATAGTAATATTACAAGAAATAATGGATATAAAAGAAACTACAAGAGATAAAAAAAAAATCTTAAACGTATTGTAAATGTTTAGAACAAATTAACTGTTCATAATGTAAATTATAATACAATTGACCCTTAAAAACGCCTTGATGGAGTCCAACCCCAGTCTAACTTATTTCTCAGCATCGTGAGCTTATACACTTCAATTAAGTTAGTGATCTTTAATCATACTTAATCGTTTCCACTGTTTAGATCCCCCTTTCAATTTGCAAAGGTCAACAAGTCTGTTGCTATTTGCATATTCTTTGTTCTTTGGCATTACCTTCCCACAAGTAAAGTCGCCCATTTGAGTTACATTTTCGCGTTCTTCGTTACTACTTTCCACTTGTTTCTTTTTTCTTTTTTATTATTAATTCTCTACAGTTTCAGTCCATGCTCTTGCTTTTGGAAGAATGACTTTATAATATATGTTTTTCCGCCCCCTACTCTCACTTGTAGTTCTTATATTCATTGTTTCGGCAAAGCACATTATGTCTCGTCCATACTCCTTTAGATACTCTTTGTTTCTGATGTTACACATATTAGTCCACCTTTATTTTTCACTTTCTGATGAATCACTCTTCAGTAAAAATCTGTCTTTTCCTGTTCGTTCCTCTTTTTTTTTTTTTTTTTCTTCTACGAATTTTCTTGTCTTTCCTTTCTTCTTCTGTTGCATACGTTCTTCTTTAAACAATCACGAATTTCCCATACCTTCTATATTTCATTCCCCGTGCTTTGCGATTTGAATATTGTTTTTATCGGCCATGCACCTCTGCCTTACCTATATGCTGCTTCTTATGTATTATGCCACCTTTATTGCCCATTATTATTAGTTCTGATTCCTTTACCATCTGTCATCCTTTCATTTCTCGTTCTTTTATTGCAAATTTGTGCTTGTTTTTGTGTGCGCGCGCGTGTGTAATATAATTTAAATACATTTTCCAAATGTACATGATAGGAGGAATTCAATAATGTAAGGTTGTGGGTAGGTTGATTTAGGTGTATCAATTAGATTGCAACACACGCGTGGTAAATATTGTTGCGTACTCGATGCGGGTCCCACGTGTAACAAAGTCGGTAAGGTATTTGGGACCGTCAGTTGTTGACTCCTTACCTATCGGATGGCGCATATACCTCTATTTTGGCTGATGTCAGGATATTTCATTCATCTACGTGAGACCCTTTAGTAGTGAAAGGATTGAAATAATTTTGAGTAACCATGTTTGCATCTGATAGCACATAATCTTATCCTCATTGCCACCCTGCTACTTCATTCAGTTTCGTGTGACCCGATCGGTAGAGAAGTGAAAGAGGTTCACATAATATGTAGTATTCGGAAAAGATAGTAGCAGCTAGTCAGTCCCTGGGCAAGAGACTAGTCTAGTCTGCAACCACATGATGTCAGTTTACACAGGTAGTGTAGCTATAACAAGGAGGCAGAACGGTTTCCACGTTAGTATGGCTGCGGAGGTGGAGAAGTTACAGCAGTATTGCTGTGGTGCTAGAACTGGTAAGTGTTCTAACAATCTTGCGACGACGTAGGTGTTCGCGAGTTTGGGGTGGGAGAGTTCGGCTTCACAGAAGAAAAATGACTGTTATTGTGATGGCAACATAGGGGGTATGGTTGCTCTATGAAGGGCTTTACCTCTGGCTTTACCTCTGCGTGAATATTACTGAAATTTGATGTCTGTTGTGTTAGTGTGTATAAAGATTGCAACAAGTGTATGATTGCAACATATGCATAAAATAGAACAAAGCTGTGTTTCTTACGTATTCCATAATGTGGAAATAGCAAATGCGAGGTAATGCCTGGCTGTGACGGTTGCGACAAAAACAATACCCTTTCGTCATTTCTTATGTGACTGTGGAGATTACGAGAGATGCAGTCTTACAATGTTTGGCTGAATATGTGTAGAATTACAAAAAAGATTAGTCCTACAATGAGGTTTGGCTCGTATTGGTCCAAATATGGTCCCCTCAGTCAAAGTAGGCGAGGGAAGTGCTACATCAAAATAAGAGCCTGGATGCTAAGTGTTGGTGTTGGACCGGAAGCGCTATTGAAAAAGATGGAGAACGTTATAATACTCTGCTAACGGTTAAAATAGAATCTATTTAGCTTCCTCTTGCCAGCCATATGTGTGGTCATTCTTAGGTCAAACTGCTAACGTATCAGAAACCAAGCACGCCAAGGTGAACGAAAAAGATAAGAAGGTGCCTGCTGATTTCTGAAGCTGCAGACAAGGCATTGGGAGACAAATGGTGATGTGTTATCCTGTTCAGCTGTTGAAACGAGACCGGCGGTGCATACCGGTGCAAGCGGTTGTGTCGTGAAAACGACTGACGTTGCGTCGCGTCATACAACACCAACTAGAGCCTAGTGCAGGGTGAAGATATGGATTTGTTGCTTAGAAAATGTTCGTGCCTCGCTTGTCTCCCAGTTGTTCTGGTAGCAACATATACAGTACACTGCTTGTGATAACGTGTTCTGGCGCACAAAGACCAGCATAATTGTGTAATGTGTTGTGCTAAAATGGAATATTCAGTTACAATTTCACTTTGGAAAAGCTCCCTTCACCCGAATAATTATAATCTTCACAGACGACATTATATTATCGTCTGGGAACGATAAGAGTAAACTGCATGAGTTTTATGCAGTCAATATTATGTTCGTGACGCTCGTACAACTTAGACTCACACATTTTTCTTTTTATGGCGAAAACCAATTACTTCCCGTAAAGTAATGATAATCATCTTTTAAATTCTATAGTACTGTCCCTCCACTGTAGCCTGGCAGCAAGTAGCCCCATTTTCTATTGGCGACTCAAGTTTTTCTTAATGCGAATTTGATTAGCCTGGATTACCGATTTAAGTAAATGTATAACTATACTTATGACGTTGTTGAGAATTCTAAGATAATAAGAGCATATCAAAATGTGTCTTTATTAATAAATCTCAATTTCATGCCAGTGTTTAGTCTCCAGTTATTTCAGTAGCACCAGCTTTGAAGCAGTAGCTGCCTGCCCTTTTTATTATTATTATTATTATTATTATTTTTCTCATAATTTGTATATCTACTATTTCTTGTAGGCAAGAATGCAAATAGAAACTGGAGTTTAGGGCATCTGTTCTACTGTTATCTAAGTAAACATTTAACCTTTTCCCTAAGGAGGGTTGGATATTAGGTATAACAGTGAAATGGGTATAACCCTTTCCCTGTGGAAACGTATTCTCTCACTTGAATAGAATCACCAAGCGACAACTATAATAAACGCAGTTAAAGTACTTGGTCATATTACTATGAGTACTTTTCAGAAAAAAAATTACATTATTTTTAAACCTGACAGATAGAATAGAGCAACATGCCTATGTAGGTATTATCTAATTCCCATTGATATACTGTTGTTATCATTATCATTATGATATTTGAATGATGCATGGCACGAACATGCTAATTTTCTCACGATTGCATCTGCATTTTGAAGACCTGCGGATGTTTCCACTTGGGTAGCTGAACCTCATTAACTTTAGAACACTACCTGGGGCGTACTTGACATTTGGAGGTACAGTTCTGTTCCTGGGAGCAGCAACTTTGTTTATTCTTCTTTCGCCATTTCTGTGGTTGATGGTCTGTAGCCGTATATGGACACGCTCAACATTCGCAGGGAATAATTCTGTTTTTGGTGGCAGTGTGGGTATGTCTGAAATATCTGTTGCTCCAGACCTACCAGCCTTTGTTCTCCAGATGTTAATCCTTAAACCAGATATGGATTTAGTCTGTAGCTGTCCGTGACAAGCACCTACGAACTTATTTGTTCCAATACCTGGAATTATTCAACGACTACTGGGAGTAGTGCAGTACCGTTAATATCCAAACATTTTCACACCCACTTAATGCATCAACTGTTAACACTGTGAAAATATTTTTTTTCTTCTATTTTACAGTGGTAAGGATATTATTAGTCCCTTTCTGCAGATAGTAATAAAACAAAACTACGTACACACGATTATCATCTGCAAAAATAACTATAAGGTATGGTCTCTTGCATTCAGTGTCATCAACTCCCTCATGACTAGATGGATATTATTTGTATAACTCCAGAACTTATTTCTACAGGTTTCCTCTTGTTTTGTTACAAGTTCATACTTCTCTGTATTCTAGTGGATGACTAGATCCTGATGAAGATTTTACAAATGAAGTTAACAGTTTCTTGTTTTGGGTCGCAATGAGAGCAAGTGTATTTCGCACCAAAATTATGACGCTGAAAAAAAGTACACGTTACTTCTTTGAAGGCTTTTTTTTTTTTTTTCTTTTTTTTACTATTCAAATTATTTGGAGGAACAGCGAGAACTAACAATAGAGCAGAACCAAAGATTATTATCATATAAAAGTGATCTCTGGTAGTATGTTTGGCTGAATATTCTACTTTTTATGGTTTTTAAGACTGATTTTGACTTGAATATTTGCATTTCTACTGGGTCAGGGAACAGTGCAGTGAAAACAGGAAGTAGCTCACATAACAGAACTTTGTCTCTTGAGCTTTCCTGTAAGTGTCCTCGATACTGTCCTTTCCTTTAAGTATCCTCAATACTCTCCCATTTCCATCCATCTATCTTGATCAATTCCTCATCCATTTCTTCCGTCATTCCATCTTGTCCTGGGACGTCCTAAGCCTTCTCCCCAAAATCTCTCCCACCATCACTCCCCTTGATATTCTTTCCTCCGGCATCCGTGCCACGTGTCCAGCCCATCTCAATTTCACTCTCTTATTCACATATGTTATCTTCTCTTACCCTGCTGTTTCTCTTAACTCCACATTATGTCTTCTTCTCCACCTATTTTCTTCTATGTCGAATACTAGCCCTATAATCCCTCTAAGGATAGTACTGTCAAATATTAACACTCGTTGTTCTTTGCTCTTTTACCAAGCTCCAAGGTTCAACAGAATATAGTGCTATAGGTCTAATAACAGAACTATAGATTCATATTTTTGTGACTCCAGGTTTATTTCTTCGTTATATTATTGGCATCAAAACAAAACAACATCGATTTGCTTCCGCTAATCTCATCGCTATTTCTTCTTTCATGTCGTTTTCTTTTGTGACTGTTGTTCTTTCTACCTCATCTATTCTGCGGTTTCCTATGCATAAATCTTCCATATTTTTATTTCATCTATTGCTACCAAGCAGTTTGGTTTTAATGAATTTTAGTTTTAAGCCTACCCTATTGGTAGTTACTTGGAATTAAATCTAACAATGTCTACATCGTCAGCGTAGCTTAATCATCTATATATTGTTGAGCTTATTATTCTCTCCCATCTTTTTCAACGATCTTATTACCTTTCCCATTACTAAAATGAATAATAAACATGATAGGACATATCCTATTCATAAGCTACTTTTTATGTCACAAGGTCACGTATCCTCCTACGCATACCACCGATTTAGTTCCTGTTAGACTTTTTTTTTTTGGGGGGGGGGGTAGTACCTGCTCGGACCTCGACCTTGCAGATGGCCGGAACAGTTCATATATACGGTCCGATGACCCTGTGATGCCACTGTTATTGGCGGAGGCACCCTAATCTCAGGGGAGAGGGTTCGTACCCCTCTGCCGCAGGCGGCCCCAGGGGTGGGTGCGTCCCCAAGAGGCTTAGGGTTGCCTTGGATGAGGAGAGACGCGTCACCCCAGCGGCGGTAAGGAGCAGGCTGAGTCCCAGGCGAGGGGTGACCGTTGCTTTACACTCTAACAGGTAATGGCGGAAGAACTGTTGCATCTCGGCCCCACACTGTTTGTAGAGTTCGGTTTGTGATTATCTCATCCCGCGCGCACCTACCATTCACAGCGATATCTTAGGCTGATCCTGTGGATGATAGATTTCGCCATTTACCCGGAGACAGGTGGACTGCCTCGTGGCTAGTGATGAGATAGTACCAAAACGCCGATTCCGAAGTATGGAGTTTGCTGCTGCTGTAGTTGGCCCTGGCCATTACTCTGTCCTTCTTGACGGTGACGCACTTGATCTGTGTGATCGTGGGTGCCAAGGGCAAGGTGTGATGTCGCTGAACCTCGTCGCAGCCTTGGCAGCATCATCCGTATCAGTGTTCCCTGGAATCCCGACGTGACTGGGGATCCAGTGAAATGTTGCAGAACTTCCATTCTGGTCCAGAAGGTGCAGGGAGTGCTAGATTGATGCCGTTAAGCAGACGTTATCCGTTGTCTTCGTGGACCGAATAATGTTAATAGCACCCCTTATGTGTTTGTGGATCGCGGCTTCCCCCTGCCCAGCAGAAAAAGCGTGGTCCAAGGCCTTCTTCTTCTTAACCTCCTCCTTCCTGGTTTCCCTCCTCTTCCTTTTCTCTCTCTACCTTCCTCCCTATTTTCATCTTCCATCTCCTCTTGTCCTTTCTCTTCTTCCCTTTTTTTTTCCTATTCATCCTACTCATTTACCTCCTCCTCATTTCTCCCCCTCCCTTCCTCCTTATACCCCACCCCGTCTTCTTACCTTTTCTTCTCCTCATGTATCACTCCACCTACTTCCTCTTGTTTCTTCTTCTTCCTGATCCTCCTCTTGTTCCTCCTTATTATCCATCTCTTCCTCTTTCTTCTCTTCTTTCCCCTAAACCTACCTCCTCTTCCTCTTCCCCCTCCTCTCCTATTCTTTGTCCTCTACTTCCTCCACCCCCATATCATTTTCCCATTACTCCTCTTCACCTGCTTTTCATCCTCCTATTCCACCTCCTTTTATTATTCCTCTCGCTTTTCATCTTTGTCAACACCTTCTGCTTTTCCTTTTTTAACCTTTCTCTCCCTTTCCCTCCTCACACCGTCCTCTTACTTTTTTCTTCTTCTTACATCCTTTTTTCTCCTCTTCCACCTCCTCCTCCTCCTCTTTTGTCGTCTTCTTCCACCAGTTCTCCCTTCACCTGAAACATCTCCATTCATACCACGTCCTCTTTCCTCTACACCTACTCTTACTCTTTCTTCTCTTCCTCCTTTCTCTCTCCCTCCTGTTGTAGCTGCTACTGTTATTCCTCCTTCCACTCCTGATATTGCCCCTCCTTGCCACTTTTGCTCCTCTTCTTTCTTCTCTTCATCCTCTTCTCAAACCTTTCTCCTACTTTTCCCTCGTGTTCCTTGTTGTTTGTGTTTGCTCCCCTTCCTCTTCCTTCACCTCTTTCTCATTTTCCTCTTCCATTCCCCCCCTCTTCTTCTACAGATTACTCCCTCCCTCCTGCTTCTCCTTTTAACGCATCCCCCTCATCTTCTTTTCCTCCCTTCCTCCTGTTCACTTCCTCTTCTCTCCTCCTCTTCTCTTTCCTTCTCCTCTACCTCTGACTTGTCTTCCACCACCACCTCCTCCTCCTCCTCTTCTTCATCCACCTGCTCTTCCTCCTCGTTGTCACTCTTCCTCCATCACCATCTCTTCTTCCTCTTTTCCCTTCTCCTCCTCCTCCTTTTCGAGAAGAGTATAATGTTCCAAATTTGGAAGTAAGGCCTCACTACGTGTGATGTCTCCTGATTCGAGGAAATATATTACATGCTCGCGAGTGATACTAATTGACTGGGGAATGTTATAGACGGTCGTTTTATTGCGACTCAAGGCATCAGCAACCTGGAACATAAGCGGAACTGGGCCTGAACTCTTGAATAGTGCGAAAACAAATAGCAAGTTTGCCCAAGAGATTTTTTTTCCCTTTGGACAGTTGTAAAAATGCTTTATAGTCTGTATGAATTGTAATCTCGTATCCTAGAATTATTTAATTAAAATGTCTAAGTATCTATATTAATTCTAGTGTTTCTAATTCAGTAATTGAACCATTCTTTTCTACTTTGCTCAGTAGGCGACTTACATAAGCAATACTAAAACGGCGCGGTAGCTTCAAGATTTTATTAAAATGGCAGCCTTGGCTCCACTGTAAACAATAAACAACAATACAATCGATCATATGATCAAAACAACGCAGGACCTTCGCAGGACAGAATCGAATCCTACAAAGGCATTTGGAAACCACTTACCTAATCGGAATTATTTCCTGGTTCTTCGTCTTCTTCGCTAGTTTCTCTTTTACTTTTCAATCTCCCAACGCTTCTCTCGCTCTACAATCGACCTTTACCTAAAACCACTAGTTCTCCTATCTCTAATTCTAACACACCTAAACTCGCAGCACCTCACTGTTCGCTCAAAATACGCATTAGCATACGCACACAGACAGTTGGAACAAGTTAGATGAGAAAGTGGTGTGTGCAAAAACAATACATGAATTTAAAAACAGTCTAGATAAAATGAGATATGAAGACGGTGACCTTTCATCCCGTGCCGGGGGTGCCAACTGAACACCCCTATCTGCACCATATTCACACCACAAAAATATCATATCAGTTTGTGTTTTTCCGGTGGAAGAATTTACTGACCTATAATTATACAAAAATCTACGCACCGGTATATCAGAATCTCCCTCTGTAAGCTTCTCAACACCTTGAAGGTTTTTACTGCCCTCTCCGCTAAACCATTTGAAGAAGGATTACAAGGAACCGGGGTAATATGCTTGATACCATTCTTCCTCAAGAAAAAATCCATCTCTTCAGACAAGACATTTTCCATTGTCTGAAACAAGCACATCTGTTA
Source organism: Oratosquilla oratoria (assembly GCF_046742065.1). NCBI lineage: Eukaryota > Metazoa > Arthropoda > Malacostraca > Stomatopoda > Squillidae > Oratosquilla > Oratosquilla oratoria. The sequence goes on from NC_134783.1 coordinate 59,794,132, forward strand.
TCCCAAAATTACCAAAAAATACGCTTCAATCTAGCAATAGTTCAGGAAGATTTAGTAGATTTTGTAACATTTATGTCTAAAAAATTGGTATGGGCATAAATTAAAATGTCAAAAATTATAACCATCTATCGGGCCACCATAATCTATATGTAGTCTGCTCCATGTTTGTTTTTTTTTTTTTTTTTTTTTTTTTTTTTTTTTTTTTTTTTTTTTTTTTTTTTTTTTTTTTTTTTTTTTTTTTTTTTTTTTTTTTTAGTCTCTGGCTAGGATAACACAAAAATTTTAGGACTGAATTAAAAAAAAAAAAAAAAAAAAAAAAAAAAAGTCACATGACTTTGTCACTCCAGAAAGATCCTGATCTAATTTAGGCCACCATAACGAATTACGTGCTCAATCATTCATAACACTAATACCAATGTGTCCTTTATGTAGTTGTCCCAACGCTACTCCACGTAACTCTGCTGTAATAACCAGACGATGACGGTATAACAAAACATTATTATACAAGCTTAACCCTGCTTTTACAGTAGCAAAATCAGACACCAGTGATAAGAGTGATTGGGGGGGGGGGTCATTTGCAATGATTAATTGAGTATGACCCTTCTTTGAGATTGAGCATAAGGCTGTATTAAGGGATATGCCATTTACATGAATTGAAAACTAAAATAAAGCATATTTGCCCATGGGCTATAAGTAAGTAGGTTTTACTCCTAAATTATTCACCAACATATGAGATATACTGCGTCCGAAAAAAAATATATAAACACAAGTTTAAGTACACAAGTACACTTCGAATATATGTCACTCACAAGAGTTCACTTTGAAATATAAAGCAAACATAAGATTATACATGAATAGTAAGCACTGCACAGTATGTTTACATTCGTCAAACACTGTTGACACTCATTCGGTGGTGCACTATGTATCTATGACGTATACTGGGCCTTCAGTGGTGTGGGAGGAGTAACTGTGGTGACGTCACTGCAACGTAAGCACGGCTGTGGTGCAAGGGATTACGTCACTGCGATGATGTCATCATCTGAGACTAACGCTGACCGTATGTCGATGTCTGCGTCAAGTTAAAGGAATGTTTCTGCGTAGATGATTCTCTAAGTGGTAGTAGCGGCTGGCTGCACAGACTATTTCTGCATAAGAGATGAACGATCGGAGGAACCAGGCGATTCTCTTCAGTAGCGAGGGGTGTCTCTCTTAGACCCACGCAGGAAGGTCCAGCTGCAGCCAGATCTTGTAGTCTAGTTGTATCCGTAGAGAGGGTCCCCCGGTATTATGACGTATAGGGAACGTATGGCTGCAACTTGATCACAGGGGCAGAGAAATAGCCGGGAGGGTGCTTGGAGAAGTCGGTGAAGTAGAGATTAATGTTTCTTACGTGCGCAGGCTACGACGTTGAAACGGTTTTGTGAGAAGCTTGTACATACATACATACATACATGTTTTTGCACTGAAGATGTAATATACGAAAGCGCTCTGTTTCGTTAGTTTCTTTTTCCAAGTGGTCTACTTTGCATAAGTGAACACACGTACCCGTGTTCTTATTAGCATACATGTGTGTGTGTGTGTGTATGTGTAAATATATACACATATGCATGTATATATGATATACATATGCATATATGTACACACACACACACAAATATATATATATATATATATATATATATATATATATATACAGTATACTGAAAGAAAGCAAACATTAGACTCGACGTTAGAAGTTTAATCCTATTTTTCAAACCCTTTCCAAGGTTCATCTTCAGGGATATACAGTATAAGTGAAGGAAATCAATATATAGGGCATAAAGGGCATGGACGCCCCACTGGGATAGGTATCCCAAGTTCACCTTTACTCTCCAGACAATTCACTCGTCTCCAGGTTGGACATCAGTTCACAAAATTACACAAATCACAATAAGAATAAAATGTCAGAAAAACAGGATTCAAATCTAAAAATGTAGATAAAAACCTAGGTGACATACCCATCCACCCAGACCGTTCCATTACAATTCATCACACTGAATAAAATGTACATAAACGACTTGGACAATGCGGACGACACTAAAATAGGACGCCTAATTAGGTCAGGAGAAGACGCCGAGATTCTGCAGGATGATTTTAACAAATTGTTCACATAGTCGGTGAAATGGCAAATGGACTTCAATATCTCAAAGTGCAACGTGTTAAAAGAAGGGCTACACAACCCCGAAAGCAGATATAGCTTAGATAACACGTTTTTAGAGAAAACTGAGTGCGGGACTTGTGAGTTCTAGTGAGTCCTGACCTTAAATCCAGGAAACATTGCATTAGCACCAGGAATAAAGCTAACAGAGCATTAGGTTTCATTGTTAGGACAGGTAAGAGTAGAAGAGCAGAGGTTATTTATCAAACCTTATCTCGCATTAGTTAGACCCTTCCTGGACTATGCGGTACAATTTTGATCTCCGTCCTATAGAATTGACATCAATTCACCAGAATCAGTACAGAGGAAAACGACCAAAACGATACATGGGCTCAGAAAGTTTACCTTACGAAGAGAGGCTTAGGCACTTTAACTTACACTCTGGAAATGTGCAGAGTGCGGGGTGATCTAATAGAGGTGTTCAAGTGAATCAAAAGCTTTAAAAAGGTGACGCAAACAAGGTCATAATACTAAGACAACAGGGCAGGACTCGTAGTAATGTGTTTAAATTGGATAAATTTAGATTTAAGAAGGAAACAGGCAAGAACTGGTTTACTAATAGGATGGTCAATGAATGAATAGACTTAGTAACCATGTAGTGAGCGCTGAAACTCTCAGTTGTTTTAAGAAACGGTTAGACAACTTTATGGATGGGGATGACAGGTAGTAATGGACATGGAACTGCCTAGTGTAGGCCTTATGGTTTCTTGCAGTTTCCTTCATTATGTCATGAGCGAAACCTTTGTACCACGTTACACTTCTCACGTCAATATATATTTTTTGTTCGAGTACGTGATATATTCCTATGTAATATTTAGTTTGCAGTTAGGTAATTTTCTTAAATATATGAAAAAATGTCAGACGAAGAACTTAAATTTTATATCATGAAAAATTCTGGGTGGTCCAAACTTTTGTTCCTGACTGTACCTGTCTTTGAGGAAGTATTCTATGTATTCAATGTATTCAAAGAGTTCACCTCTGAGTCTTCCAGTATGTTCTAATTTCCACAAAAGTTATCGTGAGGTACCTCATCCAAAAAACTTCTATAGATAGCACACATTCGACCCAACCCTCCCTTTCTCGCAGCATAACAACAGCACATTTGATGTGCATGAACTTTCAACTTTACTCACTTCAGTGCGACTCGAATTCTCGCTCGCAGCATCGGCTGCCGTATGTACTTTGCATCACACTACTCACATGATAAAGTCACTGATGTATTACTCGTTCTCTTTTACTCTGAGTAACAATAAATACATATACCAAAGGATTTTTCCCCCTTACAAGGGAGGTAGCCAAAAAACAAAGGCATAAAATCTACTCCCACCCATTCCAGTCCCGCATACTCCACTCCCATCCACCCCCCCCCCTGAGTAACAATAAAGATAGAAAACGTGATCAAATCAGTTCACAGAATCCGGAGGTAACGCATATACAACTACAAAAATATACATATAACCAAGACGCAGACGCCGCGCCGTCATCTTCGTGTACTCACTCGCACCCTCACGACGCGTAAGCGTCATCACACTGAAGTAGAACCCGAACTGACCATTTGCCACAAAGGAATCCCATCTAACTTTTACAATCCTCGCATAACATTTCTATGATGCTAATCAGTGATAGTGGTTTGTAGTTCAGTATTTTTTTTTTCTTTTACTTCCTCTCTTATGAACTGGTACCATATTAGCTCACTTCCAGTCCTGCGGTACCATCCTTCCTTCAATGAGCACAAAGTTAGGATATGAATCTTGTCCGCCGATTGGCCTCTGTATTCTCAAGTATCGGCCCTGGAGCTTTTGCCCATAATTACTTCATTTTTGCTAGTACACGGCAGCTGGTGTTACATTATGGGTGCTTGTTGTATAAAATGTGCATCAACACCCATTGTCATCACTGTCAACTTTCCCTCAGCTGAATAAGATCCAATGGCGTTAGCTAAAATAAAATTTGATCATACGTGATGATGTTGAAAAAGCAATACGAGCCTGAAACGTCTTACTACACCTACTGTATGTCATCTGGCGTCCCATACACGATAAATTATATTGCGCAATTTCATTATCAATATTCTGAATTGACAATTAAATTGACCGTATGGGCAATATATCGCCCATACACGGTCAATTTAATTGTCAATTCAGAGTATTGACAATGAAATTGCGCAATACAATTGATCGTGTATGGGCCGCTTTAGATCGAACAAAATTACTATCATTTCTGTATCAAAGGGAATTATTTGGACGTGTTTATTTGTTGTAGGTCTAACATTAGTAATGCAACAACAATTATATTTAATGTGTTTCGCCACTTCCATCTGAATACCGACACTTTTTACCTATTACAGCGCCGTGGCATGTATGTCGATACCGAGTCTGCTTCGACCATTGCCTCCACGGACCACCTCTCGCCCCCTTCCACCACTTCGAGACTCAGCGAGTCGGATATGAGTGACATCGACTTGGAGGATGGTTCGGGCCATCGTGAGCGGAAAATGGACGGAGCTTCCTTGAGCAGCATGGGTTCCTCGTGCAGGTAATGACAGAAGGTTTTTGTTGCACAGAGATGGCCCTAAGCCAAAATGAAGGACTCTTTGTTGTATCTTGCAGTGTCGGATTCTCCCCGGGCAAGACAGACGAACTGAGAATGGGTAGGTGGTCAGTAAACGGCTTGATAGTAAAGTTGGGTACACGTGGAAGTAAGCAAGACGACTCAAATTGAGTGGTTACAGAGAAAGAGGACTTAATTCAAAAGCAATTGGCTGGAAACGGACAATCGATCTGGAAAGTAACAGAGTAGACAGCTTCTTGTGAAGGGACAAATACGTTCTCGACATTAATGCATCGACCAAAGCAACGAAGCGAGTGATTGAAGGTGCATTCTGTGGGGAGGTAGTATCAAAGTATTGAGATAGAATAAGTTGCGGTTATTGGAAAAACTATCAGCTATTACACCTACTTAGAAGCACTTCATTTGCTAACGGTTATGCAAAGCCGCATGACTTGATTATTCATTAACACGAGAAAAAGAATATCGGTTCTAACTGGATTTCAAGTCTGTAATGCCAGGAAAAATGGCCCTTATACGTAAGCATAAATTATACTCTTGGTTCAAACAAGGATGCATACCCTACAATATGTTAAAGGTTATTTCAGAATGTAATCAGAAACCGCATGCGCGTGCACACACACACACACACACACACAATATATATATATATATATATATATATATATATATATATATATATATATATATATATATATATATATATATACACACACACACGCAGGTGCCACTTTAGTATGTGGCCTACCCTATTTGAATGTGTTCTACCTCAGGAAAAAATTAAGACAAACAACAATACTTTAAAAAAAAAAAATTCATTCAAACCTAACCTAACGTAACCCTAACCTAACCTGAGCTGGGTGCGTTCCTCTGTGCGTTGAATAGATAGGCTACATACTATACCAGAGAAAAAAATTCGTAGGCCGCATCCAAAAGGTAGGCCACATACTAAACCAGCACCTACACGCAAGCATCCACACACGCGCGCACACACAAACATGTACGCGCGCACGCACATACAAACAACACACACACACGTTAGTCCGAAGTGAGTAGCAATCGTATGGTTTGGAACACAGCCACAAAATGGTATACCGCTAATTTGTAATAATGATCTCAAGCTTCACTAAGTGAAAAAATACCAGCGGTTCGTGACGATCCTCGGGCATTCCCACATGTTTGGGTGTACAAGAAAAATCTAAGAATTTGGAAAAAAAGAGACCTTATTATCTTATAATACCCATACTACAAACGGACATTTTATAGTTTCACCCAACCAACGATTTCCATATGTGGCTTATGTGTTTCTTGTAGAACAAGCCACCTGAAAACCTAGCGTCCTACAGATGCTGCCATCCACCATATCCGCGTTGATGGAAAGATCAGTAGCAGAAACATGACTTACTTGCTGGGCTGCTTCCCAAGTTCCCAAGTCTAACATGGATTTTTGGAGCGCCAATCCAGTAACACACTTCTCATGAACATCACACAATAAATGCTTGGATGATTCACCCCCCCCCCAAAAAAAAAAACAACACTAGAGAGAGAATGGTTATGGCAGCAACAAATATACCTTGAATTTACCTTGAAGCGCTTCTGCCTCAAGGGGACGTTGCTCCCCCGATGGAACTTGAGGCAAGGCCACGGCGTAGTCGCCACCTTTCAGTTTGTTGTTTATAGTCCAGCTGGTCAATAATGGAGTTGGAATTCGCTGGCCATTTGATAACATTTCTAGACACATACTATAAAAACAATGGAGACAAATCTATACGCTTTTCTTTGTCAAAACGTACTATTGCCAAAACTTAAAATTGGTGTCGCCTTATCAAGCCGGACTCGGACAGGTAATGCCTTTCTTGCCCTGAAAGGTGGCTGGCCTAAAGGAAGTGATTGGCGCTCGCGGTGGTTGGACTCTAATTTGATCATTCATTTGTAATGTATAATTACAACCCAGCTTGTTCAATGTGTGAAGATGCACATTAAATGTTACCCATACAGCAACTATAATGTAAGATTGTTACATATATGATACTGTTACGTATTCGCATGTACATTAACTCACCTTTTTCTCTTTCTCGTGGGCCGTGATCATGGAATCACGAGTTAAAGACAAGTTCACGCCTACAATTGTCCGGATCAGGGAAAGGCAGGAGTTCAGTCTTCTCTTGTTTATTCTGCTTAGCGAACATGAGGATTTTACACGTGTGTTCAACAACAATGCTAGGCTTACTCTCTATGCGAGGGTATGGCAGGCGATGCCGGGACCACCCCCGGCCCCCCCACGCACACCCCCGCTACAAATTATGCTTATGCTTCGACTCTCCGACATCACGCATCACTTACACGCATACCAACCATCCAGGCACACTATGCAACAATCATACATGCAATTTCGCCACAATACATTAAATGGATTCAGTTAAGTTGTTCACCGTATTCAAAATAAAGATTGGTGAACCAAGCGATGAAATAGATACAAATCTGAATATGATATTCAGAAAATTCTTCTTAGCATAGAACAAAATAGTTACCTTTACAAGTTCGATGTTTTCGTGTCACATAAATACCACGGTTACGAAAACTAAATATTGTATAACATCTACGTCAGCAGAAGTAAATGTAGTATTGCTGATCACCTCATTTCTGAAAAGCAACCTCGCCGAGTCAAGGCAACGTCTACAAAACCTAGTATACACGTGGCTCTGCGGCGGGTACAATTATAGATAATTTCTGAGGAATCGTCTATCAATTCTAACGTTTAATAGCTCATTTGACGTTCGTTGAAATAATACTTTAAGATCTCCACACACACATTGAATGAGAAAGTGGGAGATAGTGGGTAGAGAAAGAAGGAGAGAGAGAGAGACACACATGTAAGGCTTGGGGAGGGAGGTTAAGAGAAATGTAGATGTGGCGGGTGGGAGACAGATTGAGAAAGAAAAATATGGCAGGAAAGATTTTGTGAGGTGAGGGATAGAGAGAAATATGGCGGGGGAGGGATGGAGAGTGAGACATATGCCGGGGCGGAAAAAGAGAGAGGGGAGGTTAGAGAGAGAAATGTGGCAGTGGGCGGGATAGATATAGAGAGAAATGACGGGAAGGGGTAGTGAGAGGGGGAGATAGAGGAAAAGAATATGGCGGGGGTGAGGGATAAGAAGAGGGAAATATGACGGGCGAAAAAGAGAGAGATGACGGATGGGGAAGAGAGAGAAGGGGAGGGATAGAGAGTGAGAGCTACATGGTGAGTCGGAAAGAGAGAAGGAGAGAGAAATGTGTCGGGGGAATGATAGAAATAGAGAATGAGAGAGGGAGACAGAGAAAGAGAATATGGCGGGGGTGAGGGATAGAAAGACAGAAAGAGAGAGAGAAATATATCGGTGGGTGGAAGATATGAACCATTTCCTCACTTTCATATCCACTACTCTCCAATAGAATTTCTCTTTGTCTGACTCTGTTAAGTTCTCGTTTTTTTCTTTAGCTTCTAGTCTTTTTGATTTCTCATCCTCTCTTTCCTCTTTATTCATTTCTCTTTTTATCCATACCTGTTTATACCTATCACTTTTTGCTAGTTTCCCTGTTTTTGCTAAGATATTCTCTGCTGTCGTTTGTGACCTGAATTTAACCTTAATTGGTCTGGTCTTATCTGTATTGTATTTCCCTAGTTTATATATTTCTTCAATTTCTTTCCCTGTTTCTTGTTCATCCTCTTGAACTACTAGTATCTTGTTTACCTTTTCCTTCTCTTTTACTCTTGTAGTCCTATTTGGATTATGCTTCTCTTCCATCCCTAATATAATTATACATTTATTTTTGTCCACTAAGTCTCTTACTATATTCTCCTTCTCTCTTATCTTATGCCCCAAATTTATGACACTGTCCTGCAAAAACTTACATTTTTCAAGTTTCAATTTCAATCCTTCAACTAGTCTTGAGAATACCAAATCTGATTTATGAATGTGTTCAGCCACTATTTGAGAAACTATTAAAATATCATCTAGAAAAACACTGGCAGTGTTTCCTAACAACCCACCAAGAACTGTATTAATTAATCTCATACAAGTTAATGGAGTATTACATAACCCAAATGGCATTCGTTTGAATGCATAGTGCCCCGTTGTTTTAGAAAATACTGTATAATCTCTTAAATCTTCATGCAACTCAATCTGCCAGAATACAAATTTGATATGTATTGTGTTAAAATACTTATTCTCAGTTCCAAACTACAAAGAATATCTGCTATTACTGGTATACGAGATATGTAGTCTATCAGGTATTGTCTGTTTATTCAATTCCTTATAGTCAATAAATGGACGCATGGTACCATCTGATTTTGGCACCAGAATCAAAGGGAAATTCCATTCACTTTGATTTGGTTCTATGATATCCAGTGATAAATTTCATTGATCAATTTATCTACAATGGCTAGCTTAGAATGTGGTAATCTTTAAGCAGGTATATAAATAGGTTGCATCCCTGGTTTCAATTTGATCTGATTTTTAAAACAGTTGTTTTTCCCAAGGCATGCCCCGGCAAAACAATTGCTTTATTGTACTTCACAAACAATGCAATCAATCTTAGGCTCTAGTTGACGCTTATATTTCTCTCCCAATTTTGTTTCTTCCTGAATTGAACAGATTGATGAAATTGGTGATTCTACCTCCTCAGTACTCTCATTTAAAATCTTAATGGGTCTTGTACAGACTTGAAAATATTAGTTTACCTTTTCTTAAGACTATATCTTATTCAAAGTACTAATCACTAATGTTTCTACCTTGTTCTTGTGTATCTTATAAATCCTTGAGTCCAATTTCATACCTTTTATCCTAATTTATTCTGGGATGGTTAAAATTTCAGAGTCTACAGTGACTCCTTTCAACTGCACTTCTACTATGTTAATTGCTCTAGAGTGCAATAATGTCGACTTTATTACACCACCTTCCATAATTTGCAAAGCTTCATTTGCAATTGATGAATTCTGAGTAAGTTCTAGGATTTCTTGAACACCTGAGTTGGGTTCACTAAATGTGACTTTTTCCTCTATTTGTTTTATTTGTTCTTGAATAGACTGCTGTGCCCTGCTACCATACAATCTAGCATTGCTATCTTCCCTATTTATCTCAATAGGTTCTCTTATCTCAGATACTGACTCTAAGTCTGGTTGATTTAAAAATGGGATTAACTATGGTTTCACTAAGATCCCTAACTCAACAGGACATATGATTATGCCCTCTTTTCTCATAGATGCAAATCCTATCAATAAATCTGGGAAAACAGATTCTTCTATAACTATCACTGGAATGTGCAAATGCTATTTCTACATAAAATAACATCTAAGTCAGTCTTACCCAATGTTTTTAACTGACTTCCTGTTACTCCTTGCAATGAGTAATGGATTGGTTCCAAGATTTTCACTCCCGGTTTCAATTGGTTTAAAACTTTGCTACTTATAACATAGACTACAGATCCCATATCAATAAACGTTTGAATAGATCTATTGAAAACTCTACCCGCAACGATGGGACCTACAGAAGTCCTTCCAATTGTTATAGTCAATTTGCAATTGTCTTCGGTGTTGGTGTTTTCTTTCACCTTCCTATCTTGTCCTGAATGCAATGTCTATTTGTTGCTGTAGAGTTAGCTCTGTAGTGTTGTTTTATTTTATATCTGGAGATTTTCCTCTTGTTTAAGTGAATATGAAATTTTGCCATTGCTTTAAAATTCTGTCCTCTATATCCTACTCTTTTGTGATGTAAACAGAAAGGTGGGTTTTTACAATGATACTCATCATGACCCTCATATTTACAGTTCCAAAAAATAGTCTCATAATAACACTTGTGCTTTATGCCCTGTTGGTTACAACTGTAACATTCAAATATAACACTCCTTGAAGTTCTTCCAACTCCTCTGTTTTTGTAATCACTCCTATAGTTCCCATTTTTCTGTTGTTGCATTCCTATTTTCATGACATATGGACTAATTGTTTTATTTTCTAGGTATTCCTGTAACAAATAATCTATCTCTCCTAAGTCCATATCTTTTTTTAAGATACCTGTATAGCTTTTCTGCCGTATTCTCATCACAATTATGAACCAATAATGCAAATGCTATTAACTTAGTAACATGAGAAACTTTTAACTTATCACTAGATCTTTCTGTCCAGTCTCAATCCTTCAACATAGAAATTATATTCTTAGACCATCTGTCTAATTTTGCTAAATATTCTGTATTTGTTTAATTTGTTTTTATTTTCTTTATCATTTCTAACCAAAGTCTTGCCCGCCACTCTCATTTCGTACAGCTTATATTTTCACCACGGTCTTTAGTCGCTTCCCCTTCAGTTTCACTTACATTTCTCTGGTCTCTTCTTTTTCTGTATTAGTTCACATATTTTAGTAGGCCCTGTGCCTACAAGTATTCCTCTTTTTCAGTTTCCATAGAGAGTACTTCAGACAAGGGGGAATGAAATGTTTGTAATTTTTCTGTTCTTTCTTGAATACTGGGTACATGATGTGTTTCTCAGGGTAGAATCTATGAATCCCGTAAGAACACACATTGTTAGGTCATAGGTAAGTTCTGCAGTGACGTCATGAATTCTTTAGTCCAATGATCTTTAACCTTTTATTTAAGATCCTCCCCTAAGGGCAAGATCTTACAATTGTGAACCAATTGAGTTTTCTCCAACCTTTCTCCAATCAGATTCGTTGTAACAAGTCTATATGCAATGTTGTTTACTTAAGTAATCTCGAATATCTGCATAACTTAGTTTACAATTAGTAAGCAAAACGCACATCATACAGGCTCCCGTACATTGTTTATAAAATATAACGCTGGAAGCAAGCTTATACAATCCTCGCCTTCTCCCCTTTGGGTATTGTGTTTGTAAATACATAAAATATAAATATATAGCACCTGTCATCTACCCCTCTTTCTACCTATTTCTACCAGTCTCTTACACAAAGACCTGATAGGATCCTGATCACACTTTGACTTAAAATGTTTAATAAATGCCTTTTTATAATCTTCATATTGGTTTATATGTTCCATTTGCAGAAAATTTATTATAAGCCTATCCCTACCCTTCTCACAATCTACATTTTCTTTTAAATTTTCTATTTTCTTTTTATCATCTGATATGTTTTCTGTCACTATTAGTGTTTCAGTTAAACCTGAAAACCTGTCCACCCCCACTGTATTTTCTTCTCCCGAAAACTGGAATGTTATTTTGCAATGTAATCACCTCATGATAGAGAACTTATGTGGCCATACCTTCAGTTGTTTATGTCGATTTGAATCGACTGCTTCCTTTGTAGTCGTCCTCACACGTAACACATCAACCTCGTCCTTGTGTCCTCCTCGTTCACTAGCTCATCCTTGAAGTCGTCCCCTCGTTCACTAGCTTGTTCTCGCATTAGTCCTCACGTTCACTAGCTCGTCCCTCACAGTAGCCCTCTCATTCACTAGCTCACCCCTCACAGTCAGTGTGCACTGTGCGGTTGCGTGCACTGCGTGTGATGAATTCATTGCTCCAGTCTCTCTTTTAGTAGTGTTGAGTTTCATCCCTATCTGCCACCACTTTCCTATGTCCCCCTCTTCTCTTTTTCACTTTCTACCAACTTTCTCCACTGTCTTTGTTATGTATAAATAGTTACTCACAATTTTAGTCAGTAGGCCCTGTTGTCTCTAATCATTCCTCTTTTCTAGGTTATTTATATTATTTTCCTTAAGTTGTAATTTTTTGCAATGGGATAATGAAACTTGTAGAAAGTTTTCTTCCCTTCATCATAAATTCTACAACATGATTCTCTGAGGTACACCAAGGGACTCCCCTCAAGAACACGAATTTTAGGTCCTAGGTAAGATTTGCAGTGACATAGCGAGTTCTTTAGTCCAGTGATCTTTAACTTTATATTTAAGATCCTCTCCAAAGGGCGTGATCTTACAATTGTGAACCTATTGAATTTTCTCCTCCACCCTTTCTCCAATCAGGTTCATTGTTATAAGTCTGAATGCAATATTGTTTAATTAGGCAATCTCGAATCTCTGCACAACTTAATGTACAAGTCAGCAAAACATGTACACATCATAAATGGGTTTCAGGCCATGACCATTTTTATAACTCAAAGCTGAGAGTGAAATTATGGAATCCCTCGTCTGACAACTGTGCTGTTTACAAATACCCAAACCATAAAAATACAACCCTCACCATCTACCCCACTTTCTACTTACTTCTACTGTCCTCTTACATATACATATATATATATATATATATATATATATATATATGTATATATATATATATATATATATATATATATATATATATATATATATATGTGTGTGTGTATTTACCTAGTTGTATTTTACGGGAAGGGGAGCTATGCTCGTGGTGTCCCGTCTTCATATCTCATTATATCTAAACTATTTTTAAATTCATGTATTGTTTTTGCACACACCACTTTCTCTTCTAACTTGTTCCAACTGTCTATTACTCTGTGAGGAAAGCTGTTCTTTTTCACATCTCTTCAGTAGCTGTCTTTCTTGATTTTCAATCCGTGTCCTCTTGTTTTTCTATCATCCCATTTTATCAGATTCTCTCTATCAATAATTTCTATGCCTTTCATGATTCTGTAAATAGCTATCAAATCTCCTCTCTCTCTTCTTTGCTCTAGTGTCTGTAGTTCAAGTTTTGCTAGTCTCTCTTCATATGATAGTTTTGAGAGTGTTGGTGCCAATTTTGTAATTGCTCTTTGTATTCTTTCAATTTTTTTTTTTATACATTTTTTTTGTACTTGGTGACCACATCGTTGCAGCATATTCCAATCTTGGTCTTATCAGAGTGATTAGAATTTTCTTCACCATTTCTTCATCCTGGTATGTAAATGCCACTTTAATTGTTCTTATTGAATTATAAGTTTCTCCAAAAATCTTATTTATATGTTTCTCAGGTGACATATTCATAACAATGACTCCCAGGTCCTTCTCATTTTCTACTTTTTTTTTTTTATTCCTTCTCCCAATTTATATGATCCTGTTATTCTGTTTTTGCTTTTTCCAAATTCCATTATACTACACTTTTTAGTGTTGAACTCCATCTCCCACTTCCTACTCCATTCCCATACTTTATTTAGATCACTCTGTAGTGACTCACAATCTTCTTCCGTGTTCACTTTTTTTAATAGTTTTGCATCATCTGCAAAGAAGCTCATATAACTTTCAATTTCTTCATCCATATCATTAATATATATAGCAAACATTATTGGGGCCAGAAGTGTTCCTTGTGGAACACCGCTTATTACGTCATCCCATTTTGAGTGTTTGTCTCTTATCTCTACTCTCATTTTTCTTTCTTGCAAAAAGTCTTCCATCCATTTAAGCAGTTTGCCCTGTATTCCTCCTTCAGTTTCTAATTTCTTAAGCAACTTCTTATGTGGTACTTTGTCAAAAGCTTTTTTTAGGTCTAGAAATGCACAATCAGCCCATCCATCTCTTTCTTGTATTATATCTATTAGTCTTGAATAGAAACATAGTGTGTGTGTGTGTGTGTGTGTATTTACCTAGTTGTATTTTACGGGAAGGGGAGCTATGCTCGTGGTGTCCCGTTTTCGTATCTCATTTTATCTAAACTATTTTTAAATTCATGTATTGTTTTTGCACACACCACTTTCTCATCTAACTTGTTCCAACTGTCTATTACTCTGTGAGGAAAGCTGTTCTTTTTCACATCTCTTCTATAGCTGTCTGTTTTTATTTTCTTTCCATGTCCTCTTGTATTTCTGTTATCCCATTTTATCAGATTCTCTCTATCAGTAATTTCTATGCCTTTCATGATTCTGTAAATAGCTATCAAATCTCCTCTCTCTCTTCTTTGCTCTAGTGTCTGTAGTTCAAGTTTTGCTAGTCTCTCTTCATATGATAGTTTTGAGAGTGTTGGTGCCAATTTTGTAATTGCTCTTTGTATTCTTTCAATTTTTTTTATGCATTTTTTTGCACTTGGTGACCATATCGTTGCTGCATATTCCAATCTTGGTCTTATCAGAGTGATTAGAATTTTCTTCACCATTTCTTCATCCAGGTATGTAAATGCCACTTTGATTGTTCTTATTAAATTATAGGTTTCTCCAAAAATCTTATTTATATGTTTTTCAGGTGACATATTATTCATAACAATGACTCCCAGGTCCTTCTCATTTTCTACTTTTTTTATTCCTTCTTCTCCCAATTTATATGATCCTGTTATTCTGTTTTTACTTTTTCCAAATTCCATTATACTACACTTTTTTGTATTGAACTCCATCTCCCACTTCCTACTCCATTCCTGTACATTATTTAGATCTCTTTGTAGTGATTCACAATCTTCTTCCGTGTTCACTTTTTTCAATAGTTTTGCATCATCTGCAAAAAAGCTCATATAGCTTTCAATTCCTTCATCCATATCATTAATATATACAGCAAACATTATTGGGGCCAGAACTGTTCCTTGTGGAAAACCGCTTATTACTTCATCCCATTTTGAGTGTTGGTCTCTTATCACTACTCTCATTTTTCTTTCTTGCAAAAAGTCTTCCATCCAATTTAGCAGTTTGCCCTGTATTCCTCCTTCAGTTTCTAATTTCTTAAGCAACTTCTTATGTGGTACTTTGTCAAAAGCTTTTTTTAGGTCTAGAAATGCACAATCAGCCCATCCATCTCTTTCTTGTATTATATCTATTAGTCTTGAATAGAAACATATTAAATTGGTGACGCATGATCGTCCTTGTCTGAATCCAAATTGCCTTGGATTGAGCACGTTGTTTTTTTCCAAATATTTTACCCATCTATTTTTGACAATTCTTTCACAAATTTTTGCTATTGTACTTGTTAGAGAGACTGGCCTATAGTTGTTAGGGTCTTCTTTATTTCCTCCTTTATATATAGGTACTATATTTGCTTTTTTCCAATCTTCTGGAACTTTTCCTTCTTTCAAGGAACTGTTTATTATGCTATGTATTATGTCTGTCAGTTCATTCCTGCATTCTTTCAAAATCCAGTTTGCTATTTCATCTGGTCCATGTGATTTTCTGACATCAAGATTACTCAAGTGGTTCAATATTTCATTCTTTGTTACTTCTATTTCTTTCATAGGGGGGACTTTCTCTTTCCATTCGATCTCTTCAGGTTGTATGTTCTCCCTTGTAAACACTGATTTAAAATGTTTGTTCATAATTTCTGCCATTTCAATTTCCTCTGTGTATTCAACTCCTCCTTGTCTTAATTTCTCCAAATCTTGTTTGTTTTTCAGTTTGTTGTTTACATATCTGTAGAATAGTTTTGGTTGATCTTTACACTTTTCTATGACATCTTTTTTCATATTTTCTCTTTTCCTCTCTGCACGTTTGTACATATTCATTTCTATAACAGGTATATATTTTCCATTTTTCAGGTCTTCTGTCTTTTTTCCATCTGGTCCAGGCTTTGTCTCTTTTGTCTTTTAACTCCCTACAACTTTTGTTGTACCAGCATTTTACATATTCTTTTTCTTGTTTTTGTCTTGGGACATACTTTTCCACTCCTTTTTTGTAAATTTTTGTCAAAATATTCCATTTCTCTTCTACTGTTGTTTCTTCTTTGTATATTTCTTCCCAGTTTTCTTTTTGAAAGAATTCTCTTATTTTATCAAAGTTTGTTTTTTCATACATCATTCTTCCTTTTCTATATTGTTCATTTCTTTTCATATATTTTTCTTCATTAAGTTCCAGTTCAATCAATATGTGGTCACTTTTACCTATTGGTGTTTTATATTCAATCTTGTCCACTATTCTGGGTTCAGATGTAATTATTAGGTCTAGTCTCGATGGTTCTTCTTCATTTCTATACCTAGTGTTCTCCTGTATCCATTGTGTCATTGTATGGTTAGTAATCTTCTCAAGTAGAGCGTTTCCCCATGAGCCGTCTCCACCCTTTACTGTCATTTCTTCCCAGCAGATTTCTTTGCAATTAAAGTCGCCCATCATAACTATTCTTCCTCCCTCTTCCATTATCTTGTTTAATGCTATCTTTGTGTCCTCTAACATACTTTTATGTTCACTCTCTTCCCATGAGGCTGTTTTCGGGGGCACATAATTTATCACAAACTTTCTGCTCTTCTTATCTCTGTCTTCTACTTCCATCATTATCATCTCTACTGTATTCTTTCCATATGTGACACACTTCACGTTTATATCCTTCTTAGTCAGGAACATAACTCCACCCCCTTGCTTTTTCTCTCTGTTTCTAATCCAATAATTATATGCATCATGTCCTACACTGTTGGGTGGTAGTGGACCTTTTAATTTTGTTTCTACAATTCCCATTATGTCTGGTTCTTTTTCCTTCAAATAATCATTCAGCTCATTCAATCCTGTTATTAATCCATCTATATTTGTGTAAGACACTCTTAGTTTTCTGCCACTTCCATTGTGTTCTCTGTTTCCCTTTTGTTTTTCTCTTGTATGTCGACTTTCTTTAGTTTCATATTCACTACTCTCCAATAGAATCTCTCTTTTTCTGACTCTGTTCTGTTCTCGTTTTTTTCCTTAGCTTCAAGTCTTTTCTGTTTTTCTTCCTCTCTTTCCTCTTTATTCATTTCCCTTTTTATCCATACCTTTTTATATTGTTCATTTGTTGCTAGTTTCCCTGTTTTGGATAAGATATTCTCTGCCGTCGTTTGTGACCTGAATTTAATCTTAATTGGTCTGGTCTTATCTGTGCTATACTTTCCGAGTCTAAATTTCTCTTCGATTTGCTTCATAATTTCTGGTTCATCTTCCTGAACTGATTCTAGTAATTGGCTTACTTTTTCATTTTCCTCTTTGATTCTTGTGGTTTTATCTGTGTTGTGTTTCTCTTCCATTCCTAATATAATTATACATTTCTTTTTGTCTGCTAAATCTCTTACTATATTCTCCTTTTGTCTCATCACTTTTATAACTGAGTCTTCAGTATGTTCTTTCAATTGCTGTTTGATTATGTCAGTGAATGAAACTTTATTGTCTTCTTGGTTTGTCTTCCAATTCTTAGCTTCATTAGTTATGGCCTCTCTGTTTTCTTTACTATTCCTCTTCAATTCCTCATTCTCCACCTTTACTTCTCTTAACTGTCTTTTTAGGTCTTCTATTTCATCAGTTAAGTTTTTGTTTGCCTTCTCTAGTTCTTCCAATTTTTCAAATCTCTCGGCAATTTTTGTCATTTTGCCAAACCTAACTTCCCAGTTGTCAGACATTTGTTGAAGTTTTTCCTCCAGTTTTGCCAGTCGGGGGAGGTTGGTATCCGCCGCCCTTTCATTAAATCCTTGGAAATTATCATCCTCACCTTCCATTGAACTGCTCTTATCTATGTTTCTGATCTTTACAATTTTGTTAGTTCCCTCATCTAAATCCAAGTCGTCCGTTCGACGTTTGTTTATCAGCCGTCTAGACTCTTGGACTAAGTCCTCCCCTTCCTCATTTCCTTCCATTTCCCTCAATATCCCCTCCCTTCTCCTTCCCTATCACTCCCCACTATTTCATGAGCACTCCCCTTCCCTATAAATACAATAGGTACTTCCTGAATGCTGTGATCCACGTAGTTTTTCCTTTTTCTTTGGAACACCAGTTCACGCCGTCCGTTCGGTTGAAAGTGTGTGTGTGTGTGTGTGTTTGTGAATTTACCTAATTTTAGTATACAGGAAAGGAGCAATGTTCATTGCGTCCCGTCTCCTATTCTCTATTTTTTTTTATCATACCTGTATATATATATATATATATATATATATATATACGTATATATATATATATATATATATATATATATATATATATACACATACATACTGTTAAGGAAAGTAGAAACTGATAAGGACTGTGAAGCACTGCAAGAAGATCTGAATAGGGTATGGAACTGGAGTCAGAAATGGGAAGTGGATTTTAATACTAAGAAGTGTAGCATAATGGAGTTTGGAAAAAGCAAAAACAGAATATCAAGAAAATATACAATTGGAACCAAGGAAGTAAAGAAAGTAGGATCCGAAAAAGACTTGGGAGTTATTATCACAAACGACTTGTCCTATGATACACAGATTAACAAAATTGTCGGGGAGACTTACAACTTGCTAAGATCAATAAAAGTGGCTTTTGCTTACCTGGACGAAGATATGATAAAAAAAATATTGGTTACATTGATAAGGCCTAGACTAGAGTATGCGGCGACATTGTGGTCCCCCAGTACCAAAAGGAATATAAAGAAAATAGAAAGAATCCAAAGAGCAGCTACAAAAATGGCACCTGCACTTGCAAACCTATCATACGAGGAGAGATTGGCTAAACTGGAGCTACCGACACTGGAGCAAAGAAGAGAGAGAGGAGACCTACTGACCATCTACAGAATCATGAAAGGCACAGAGATACTTGATAGAGAAGAATTACTAAACTCGGACAAGAGAAACACAAGAGGACATGGAAGGAAATTAAGAAAACATAGCTATAGAAGAGAACTGAAGAAAAACAGTTTTCCACATAGAGTTTTAGACACTTGGAACAAACTGGATAATGAAATAGTAAGCGCAAAAACCATTCACGAGTTTAAAAGCAAACTAGACACTGAGAGATACAATGGCGGGACAACACGAGCATAGCTCCCCTTCCCGCAAAATACAACTAGGTAAATACAACTAGGTAAATACATACAGAGTCCATAGAAAAAAAGGGAAGTGGTTGGAAAAAGTTTCAGAAGAATAGCAAAATTGAATTTAGAAATATAGTGAAACGACAGATGAAGGAACACACTTAGGACACAGTTATTAAAGTGATGAGAGAGAAGGAGAATATAGTAAGAGATTTAGCAGATAAAAAGAAATGTTAAATTACGTTAAGAATGGAAGAGAAACATAATCCAAATAGGACTATAAGAGTAAGAGAAAAAGAAAGAGTGAATAGGGTACTAAAAATATTTCAAGAAGGTGAACAGGAAATAGGGAAAGAAATTGAAATATATAGACTGGAGAAATACAGTATAGACAAGACCAGACCAATTAAGGTTAAATTCAGGTCACAAACAACAGCAGAGAATGTTAATAAAAAACAGGAAAACTAGCAGAAAGTGATCAGTACAAACAGGTATGGATAAAAAGAGAGATGAATAAAGAGGAAAAAGAGGAAGAGGAAACAAAAAGAATCGAAGTTAGGGAAAAAACGAGAACAGAACAGAGTCAGACAAAGAGAAATTCTGTTGGAGAGTAGTGGATATGAAAGTGAGGAAATGGTTCATAGGAGAGAAGAACAGAAGGGAAACAGAAAACAGGATGGAGGTATCAGAAAATTAAGTGTCCTTCACAAATATAGACGGATTAATAACAGGCTTGAATGAACTGAATGGTTACCTGATGGAAAAGAAACCTGACACAATGGGAATTGTAGAGACAAAATTGAAAGGTCCATTACCACCCAACAGTGTAGGGCATGGTGTATATAATTATTGGATTAGAAACAGAGAAATGAAACAAGGTGGTGGAGTTATGTTCCTGACTAAGAAGGATATAAATGTGAGGAATGTTAAATATGGAAAGAATTGAGTGGAAATGATCATGATGGAAATAGAGGACAGGGACAAGGAGAGCAGGAAGTTTGTGGTAAATTATGTGCCTCTGAAAATGGCTTCGTGGGAAGAAAGAGAACACAAGAATATGTTAGAAGACACAAGGATTACACTAAGATAATGGAAGATGGAGGAAGAATGATTGTAATGGGTGACTTTAATTGTAAAGAAATCTGCTGGAAAGAAATGACAGTGAAGAGTGGAGATAACCTATGGGGAAGTGTACTACTTGATATGATTATAGAACATATAATGACACAGTGTATACAAGAGAATACTAGGTATAGAAATGAGGAAGAGCCATCAAGACTAGACCTAATAATCACATCAGAACCTGAAGCAGTGGACAAGATTGAATGTAAGACACTAATAAGTAAAAATGATGACATATTAGTAGAACTGGAACTAAATGAAGAAAAATACATGAGAAAAAAATAAACAATATAGAATGTATGGAAAAACAAATTTTGATAAAATTATTATTATTATTATTATTATTTTTAAAGCAGAGTGGGAAAGGATATACATTGAGGAAAAAACAGTAGAAGAGAAATGGAAAAAATTGACAACAATTTATAAGGAAGGAATGGAAAAGTATGTTCCAAGACAAAAACAAGAAAAAGTATATGTAAAATGTTGGTACAACAAAAGATGTAGAGTTAAAAGATAAAAGGGATAAAGCTTGGATAAAATGGAAGAAAGACAAAAACTCGAAAAATTGAAAATATATACTGATTATAGAAATAAATATGTACAAGTGTGCAGAGAAGAAAAGAATGTCATAGAAAAATGTAAAGATCAACCAAAGCTATTTTATAGCTTATAGATTTGTCATATATCTCTCATTTTATCTCTGTCCCTCCCCCGCCATATTTCTCTCTCCTTCTCTATCCCATCCCCTCTCTCTATCTACCCCGCCTTGTTTCTATCATTCTCTCTCCATCCTTCCCCGCCATATTTCTCTCTCCTTTATCTCTCCCTCTTCTCTCTTCCCCCCACCCACCATATCTCAAACTCTCTCACTCTCTCCTGACATATTTTTCTTTGTCACTCTGTCACCCACCTGCTATATCTTTGTCAACCTCCCCCCCCACAACCCCCCCCCCCCCCCCATCATACCTCTCTCTCTTTCACCATGTGTGAACATCTGAAAATATTTCAGCGAGTGCCAAAGGAGCTACCAAACATTAAAATTAATAAACACAAATCCCTCAAACATTATCTGTACTTGTGTCAGCCGGAGAGCAAAGTGTATTCTGGGTTTTGTACATGTTGCTTAGACTTGGTGAGGTTACTTCTCAGAAATGTAATAGCATTCATAGTATATATTAATACATGTATATGTTATCTGTATCAGCAATAAGAGAATTAGTTCTATTCATGTAGAAGTTATACAATGTTTAGTTTTCGTAACTGATTTTTATGTGACGTGAAAATGTCGAACATGCAAAGGTAATAATTTTATTCTATGCTAAGAAGAATTTTCTTAATATCATATTTATATTTTTATTTGTTTCATTGCTTAATGTACTTACCAATCCTTATTTTGAATATGGTGATGCATTTAATGTATTATAAATGTAACAATTCAGCTTAAGGATCAATTGTAGAATTTCCGCACCACAAACACATGAGGTGGAGATTGTACAATTGAGTGTTGCAGAGATGGACATTCTAAAGTTGATGATGGCTCGTGATACATAACCTAACTAACCTAACATTCTACAGTTGATTATGACTCGCGATACATAAGCTAACCTAACCTAACCATACCTAATCTAACTATGTTAGGGTGGAGAGTTCACAGTTGATCAGTGGATGGGGAGTCTGCAATTGACCCAGCTTGATTTTACATTGCAGTTACTGTGTGGGTAACATTTAATTTGCATCTTTACACATTGAACAAGTTGGATTGTAATTCTACAATGCAAATGAATTATCTCAGTAGCGAGTCCAACCACTGTGAGCGTCAATCCCCTTGTTTAGGCCAGCCATTTTTCAGGGCAAGAAAGGCATTACCTGGCTGAATCCAGTTTGGCATGGCGACACCAATTTTAAGTTCTGGCGATAATACATCTGGGAGAATTCTTGATGAATCTCCAAAACTCCCGAACTTCAACTTCTATCTTCTCAAAACAATAAATTTAAGGGAGCGGTTGTGCTCACAGCATTGTATGGAGTGGATAATTGGAATGTGGAGGTACAAAAGAAGAGCCTATGTATGCTTAAGATGAAATGTTTAGGAAGTATGGTGTGGGTTGTAAGGATGGATAGAATGATAAATGTGAATGTGAAGTGGAGAGCAGGAGTGGAAAAAGTGCTGAAAGAGGGAGTCAGAGATAAGCCAATAGATGGAATAGTATGGAAGTATGATGTGGCAGGAAGACACTATTGAGGAGAGACGTTGGAAATTTGTACTGTAAAGGAAAGATGATAGCAAACATAATGTTTAGAAATAAAGACAAGCATAAGCATTTCTTGGGCCAGTGTTGTTAGTAGAAAAGTAGTTAAGAGGGCATTATGGGGTTATGTAAAGTGGGGGGCCAAGAAGAGGATTGGAAAATATCTGGACATCAGTGTGTTCTGGGGAGAGGCAAGGGATTGTCAGCTTATTATCTGAAGGAGAAATTGTTAGTGAAGGTTAAGTGTAGAAGGACAAGTGAGGGAAGCAGAAAGGTGCTGAATGTGAGCAAGACGAGGAGGAGAAAGAATACCTGGCAAAACTGGGAGAGCTATGTGATGTAATGAAAGCTGAAGAAGAAATAGTAGAAGAGGAATTGCTTAAGTCCATAAAGTTGTAATATAGAATGAAGAGAATGGGTGGAAACAGAATGAGAGGAAGCAAATTATGAGTTGAAAAGCTGAAGGATGTACTAACAAAAAAGAAGTATGTATATGAAAAATTGTTGCAAAGAAGATATGGAAAAGGAGATGAGAGATACAGGAGAATGGAAGCAAGAGGGAGGCCAAGAGGATAGTGAATGTAAGGTGATTTAGATGTTTTATGAAGAATTTTTCAAATAAGATATGTATAGGAAGAAGTGAAAATGGGTATATTTTTTAGAAGTATATACCTATGTGACATAGCATTAGAAAATTGAATATTAATTTTGTTAATTATAATACATCAACATAATAAATATTTTTGATGAAAATTGATAACAGAAAACGTTGCTAAAAGCTATGCACAAATGAAGTCTTGTTGACTCTTTTAGATGTCATCTTTGTTTTGATAAATTCAGTGTATTGCCAATGCTGACACCAAAAATGTACCAAAATGGCACAGCTGCTAACAAAAAATGTTGTGCCAAAACGACACGGCTGCTGCAAAAATTGTAATTCCACAAAAGCATCCATAATAATTAATGAATGGGCGAGATGCATATAATGCTTTTATAAAAAGTTTAATCAAGAGCACCACGTATGAGGAAAATCAGATATATACAAATAATGGTGATTTGGGAAATATGATATTAAGTCTAATTATTTTAGTAGTAATCACTGCCACCACCCAAATTGAAAATACATATATAATTTGATAAGTGATGTTCTTGATCAAACACTATTTTATACAATTCTTCTTTAAGCCCATTTTGATGCTATTTATAGTAGCGGTATCTAGGTTAAGTAATTAAAGAATATTTCTAGTTTCCAATTAGTTAATTATTAAATTGTACAAAAGTTTTAGAACAAGCTTATTTACTATTACAGTAGACACAATTGATTTAGGATTATTAGAAATGAACTAAAACTTGTTCTGGATGATTATCTTGAAACAATGACGTATGTGGTAGCGTTATATAATTCAATACCTAAGGGTGTGGTTAGGAGGTTATATAATTCAACGCCTAATGTCGTAATAGAAGAACATGGATTCTTAGGTTCTAACCTTCTGGCCACATATCCACTGTTTACCTCATCTTCTTCCTATGAAACCCAACCTAAAAATTTCTATATCTTTGGGAGAGAGCACTCTTGACCACAATCTCATTTTACAAAATTCACTTCTACCCTATGAGATTCTTTGAATCACATGTGCACACCATGTTTAATTATGTTATTTATTTGTATACACTCCCTCAACTTAGACTCACTTCACTTAACTTATAATATTATTTATTTTATGCAAGTATATAATCAGATATACTCAGATATATTTTATTATTTTGACTGAGAACATTGACATATCTGTTATCAAAGGGACTCTGGGCTTAGACTACCCATGCCCGCACGTGAAACACAGCATGGTTGGCGAACAAGTTCGTATCCATGTACAAAACTACCAACTACCCTTTCATGATATGACTCAAGACTTTGTTATCTTGTTTCTTGATAGAATATCTAGATCTCATAAATTCCCTAAATTATTCCTCTGATGGAATCATGAATGGTTGGGAATTTTTCTTATTCTCCTAAATCTAAGATTTCTAGTCTATGTTTACAATCTGGATGCATTCTAATGATGTCATGGATGGATAGGGTTACAGTTTACCCATAATGCATAGCAATCTTGCTTATAGAATTTTCTAGAAAAATACAATTAAACAAAAACAGTATTTATATTTTCTGGCCTTACAAGAGGTCTAAGACAATGAAGACAACCCAGATGACCTATAGAATTATAGGTACTGCATTACTAAATGCAGGGTAGATACATAGGTTAGGTTAGAATGGATGAATTGATCATACTTTAATTTTTTTTACCTCCGCATCTACCAAAACAAAGATGGCGTCTAAAGGAGTCGATGTGACTTCGTTAGTTTGCACATAGATTTTAGTAAAGTTTTCTGTTATTAAATTCTGCAAAGAAAAATATTATGTTAATGTATTACAATTCACAAAATTTGTATTTAATTTCCTAATGCTATATTGTGTAGGTGTGCACTTCTGAAAAAATATATGTTATAAATTACAAAATTAGTATCTAATTTTCTATTGCTATATTGTGTAGGTTACTTAGGGTAATTAGGAGAATTTTGCCTGTTATTGGCACAGCTGAGGTGGGCCTCCACTGGTTCCAGGGTCTTGATGTCCTACCCTCCATGTGATTTCTGTGAAGGTGTTGTGGTGGGAGTTTGAGTATCCTGGTTTTGGCAGTTCGTCTGGTATTGTGCTCAGCCACTTGTCAAGTCCTCTTTTGAAGTTTTCCGGGGAGGTGCCTGTGTGGTCTCGAATCTCTTGAGAGAGAGTTTAAAATGCGGGTATCATTGTGTGTGAAGGAATTGTGCACCAATGTGTGCACCTTGTGTGTTGTGCCCTGGGTGGTCTTCACATAGCAGTCTTCCTCTTCTCGGATGGTTGTTTTCTTGTAGTCCCACATTTGGTACTCTTTCAAGGATCCATGTCAGCAATAGATAGGCAAGCACCTTAACTGGTGCACTGGACAGTATAATACCAAGGTAGTTGTTGCAGTCCTGTCAGTCCCATTTCATCTTCCAGATAGGGACAGCCAGACCCTTTTTCCAGTCAGAGGGTATGGCTTGTACTGCCTAATAGACAGTACTGCATGCAACCCACAAATCATGGCCTCACCTACAGCTTTCAGCAATTCTTCACTGAATTTGCAGATACCAGTTGCCTTTCCACCTTTCAGCTTACAGCCACTTTGACTTCTTTCAGAGAGGGTAGAGATTTATCTATCAGTGGCTTGGTAACTGCCACTCAAACATTATCAAGGGTAAAATGTCCACTTGGAGGGTCACCCATGTCCAACTGTTCAAAATACTCAGCAAAGGGACTACGCGCCTTCACGTGTGACACTAGCTAGCCATCAGGTGTTTGGACTTTGTTCCCGTGGGTCACAGATTTGGAACGGAGTTTCATCAGGGCTCAGTAAGCAGGCCTTAGGTCATTTGCATTAAGATGGCCTCTGACAATCTCAGCAATTCCCCTGACATACCTCACCTTATTCATCCTCATGAGAGCTCCAGTTCACCATTTCTGATTCCTGTAGTGGTCCAATTCCCATTCATTCTGGTAGCACCCTATATTCCCGAGTATCTCATATGACGCCACACCACTCCTTCACCTTGGATGCTCTCCAATACACTCCTCAGCAGCTTTTAGTTTTACATTCGAGGATCTCCTACAGTTCTACAGGGTCTTCAAAAGTGCCAAGTGCTTCAAACAGATTAGAGATTACCACCATATATTCCTGGGGACATGCATCATCCCTGAGTTTCTCCAGATGAAACCCAGGGGGGTTGCATTTGGGGATTCTCATGGATTTGATATGTAGTCTGAGTGTTGTGACTACAAGCCTATGATTAGTCTTAAAGAATTCAGCATTCCAATGAACCCTTGTAGTTCTATGGGATCATCCAGTGAGTATTAACCTTTATGTGATCAATCTTCTTTGCATCTCCTCTGGTATTTCTATACCAAGTCCATCGATGAGACATCTCTGGAACCAGGAACCACCAATACTCAGCCCTCTGCACTTTACAAAGCTCAGAGAGAGAGGACTATTGGTGATCCTGGTTCCATAGCCATCTCTCTCGGTGCCAGTAACCACATTGAAGTTGCCCAAAACAATATGTGTCTTGTGGTGGGCACTAGTCAGCTATGGAGTCAAGCTTGGCATAAAACATCTCTTCTTCAAGTTCAAACACCTTGTTAGGGGCATATACTGCAATAAGCGTGATGAAGCCCAAGGTGTGTTTCAACCTCACCAACTTTATATGCTCATGAACTGGAGTAACCTTTATAACAGCATTCTGCATTTGGTTAGATTAATCCACAACTACTCCCGCAAGGTGGGCCCCATCAGTATGGCCCAACCAGAAGTAGGTGTAACCCTCAGTACTGATCTCACCACTGCCAGGTCTTTTCATCAAGAAGAGAGAGTCATTATGTCCAATCTAAGCTTTCTGAGCTCTGTCAATAAAAAGGGTAGTCAGTCATCCTGGGAGAGGGAAAGAATATTCTAAGTGCCCACACAGAGAGCCTGCAAATGTTCACCCCAGGTCTGGTTCAACTTGTTTGTGCCTTATTGCAATACCCTGGCAATCCACTCAATGAGCTTGGTGATTTTGACAGGGGCAAGCAGCAACCCCACCCCCACCATAAGTGTCGTTTATAATTGCTATATGTATGTGCATAAATCTATGCAGAATAGACATCGTGTCTTTCGGCACATTAGAAACAAAACAAGTGTCAAAAGTTTTAGTTTCCCGAAACATGGAGCATTTTCCTAGAATATTATTATTATTATTATTTTAAGCTATAAACAAAATGTAATTGATAAGAAATAGAATTTTTATTTATTTGTTTATTCAACAAGAATTTGAGCTAACTCAAATGAAGGTGTATTTGTGGTGTATGAAAGATCTTGAGCAGGGTTGTTGCCTGTATGGGTAAGTGCCCATTACTCCACACATGTGATGAGCCACTGATAAGCCTGTAAATGAAGAATGGATGCATTCTATAGCATATCTTTTGTCAGCCTTACATAATAATGTAATTATATACTAGCGACATATGGTATCTTTTCTCTTTGGATAAAAAAATCTTATGTGTGGTTTATTTACACAAGAAATGTATTTACGCTTGATTTTAGTGGAGACATCAACTGGCATTGTGTGTAGTATATGAGGCTTACAATTAGGGAATGTATAATTTTATAGTATGTGGTTTTTACATTACATATAAATGTATTCAATAAGTAATATATACATATAGCAAGGGCATTTTCCCCCCTTACAAGGGAGGTAGCCAAAGTCAAAGGCATAAATCCACTCCCATCCATTTCATCCCCACATACTCCACTCTCATTCACCACCCCTCCCTCCCTCTTTTCTTGGCTCCTGGATGATGGGTCATCCCTGCGTCTCGCCCACTGCCCTGGGTCAGAAGCAATGCAGCAAGACAGAGCACATCCACAGGAAGGCTGCTTCATTTCATCGATGACCCCCCCTGTCCCCTCATACAGAAAAAGAGAAGATGGGGAGAAATCCCTTCGAGCTGTGTCAAAATATCATTCACACATACTCCTTCACCCTCCATCCCCATCCACTCCCTTCCATGCATCATAGCATCATCCATACACAACCATTTTCCACTCACCCCTATATTCTGTCTTCTCCTTTCCTTCCTTAACATACATCGCCCTCCTTCCCACTGGCCCTTTTACCTTATCCATCCATCTCATCCTCGGTTGCCCCCTCCTGTTCACTCCATTCACCTCTGCTTTCCACATCTCTTTTACCAATCTTTCTTCACTCATTCTTTCCATGTGTCTAAACTATCCCAATACACTTTCATCAACCCTATCTCCCAATTCCCCTTCCACTCCTGCTGTCCTTCTCACCTCCTCATTTCTCACTCAAGCATGTTTAAACTCTTCCTCTCTTTCATTCTTCTGTTCCCAAAGTAAATTTAGTTTTTAGTGATAAAAAAAATCTCAGGCATACCAGTCTCGTCAGCATTATAGATTTGACACAGCGATAAACCATGTTCATGGGTTAGCTTTGAAACTGTTTTGCTTTAACTTTTAAGAGCATTAGCATTAGCAGACTGAGTTTTACCACCAATATCCAGCTGCCTGATGCTTAATTCTTTTCAGCCAAACATATAAGAGTGCACATGGTGGTTCTGTGATGTTCATACTGGCATAAAGTATTTTTGTTTTTGTCAATTATCACTGGTCCTGACACAGATTTTCCTTTTAATTGCTGTGCCACAAACCAGTTATGCAACACTTCATCAAGCTCAGTCAACTTAGGATTTTTTTTTTTTTATAATTTTTTTTTTGAGTGAATAGCCACTTAACCCTTTTAATACATATTTGTAAAGTTTAATCTTTAGTTTCTTAATATCATAAATTATGGAAAAGCACACACTGAACTCTTTCATTGTTTTCTTTCTTAAAATGCCAACCTCCAATTTCTTTAATAACTCTAGCTTCATTGATAGGAAGCACCTTATGCAAGCATTTCTTCATCACAGAAGAAAGTTGTGCACTTGCTGAGGCAATTTTCTAAAGCTAGGTACTTAAAGAACAGAGTGAAATTAGAAATAGCATTCAATGGAAATTCACTTTCAAACATGACTGGAATGAGGTTTCAGTGGTGACCAGTTACACTATTTCTCATACCATCACACCTGAGAGCTTAGGTAGCTAGTCAGTGAGCATTTGCAATTAGAGGACTACACGTATTCAATGCCTTACCACACCACCTACAGGATAACCTCAATCTCAGCCTAGAGCAGTTGAAGTCCTGACTGGACAAATTCCTCTGGAGAATTCCCAATCAATCCAAACTGCCCCACTACCACAGCTGTGTTGCCAGAAATACTATTATTGTCCAACATGCAGAAAAGAATTACTAGTGGAGATGCACCACTCTCTTACAAGTACAGTGGCTAAAATTTGTGAAAGAATGATCAAAATTAGATGGGTAAAGCATTTGGAAAAAAACAATGTACTAAATCCAAGGCAGTTTGGATTTAGACAAGGAAGATCATGTATTTACCTAGTTGTATTTACCTAGTTGTATTTTACGGGAAGGGGAGCTATGCTCATGGTGTCCCGTCTTCATATCTCATTTTATCTAAACTATTTTTAAATTCATGTATTGTATTTGCACACACTACTTTCTCATCTAACTTGTTCCAACTATCTATTGCTCTGTGAGTGTTTTTCTTTTGTATGTCGAACTTCCTTAGTTTCATGTGTCACAAACTTGATGTGTTTCTATTCAAGACTAATAGATATAGTACAGGAAAGAGATGGATGAGCTGATTGTGCCTCTCTAGACCTGAAAAAAGCTTTTGAGAAGGTGCCACAAAAGAAATTGCTAAAGAAAGTAGAAACTGCAGGAGGAATACAGGGCAAACTACTTAAGTGGATGGAAGACTTCTTGCATGAAAGGAAAATAAGAATGATGATAAGAGACAAACATTCCAATTGGGATGAGGTGATTAGTGGAGTTCCACAAGGAACAGTTTTGGCCCCAATAATGTTTGCTATATATATTAATGATGTGGATGGAGGAATTGAAAGTTATATGAGCTTCTTCACAGACGACGCAAAAATGTTGAAAAAAGTGAACACAGAAGAAGATTGTGAGTCGCTGCAGTGTGATCTCAATAAAGTATGGGAATGGAGTAGGAAGTGGGAGATGGAATTCAACATTAAGAAGTGTAGTATAATGGAATTTGGAAGAAGCAAAAAAAGAATAGTTGGATCATATACATTGGGAGAGGAAGAAATTAAAAAAGTAGAAAAAGAGAAGGACCTAGGAGTCATTATTATAAATAATATGTCCCCTGAGAAACATATAAATCAAATTTTTTGAGAAACTTATAATTTAATAAAAACAATCAAAGTGACATTTACATACCTGGACGAAGAAATGGTGAAGAAAATACTAGTCACTTTGATAAGACCAAAATTGGAGTATGCAGCAATGACGTGGTCACCAAGTACAAAAAATGTAACAAAACTTGAAAAAATACGAAGAGCAATTACAAAATTGGCACCAATGCTCTCAGAACTATAATATGAGGAGAGGCTGGCAAAACTTGAACTACAGACATTGGAGCAAAGAAGAGAGAAAGGAGACTTGATAACTATTTATAGAATGATGAAAGACATGGAAATTATTGATAGAGAGGATCTAATGAAATGGGATGGTAGAGATACAAGAGGACATGGAAAGAAAATCAAGAAAGACAATTATAGAAGAGACCTGAAAAAGAACTACTTTCCCCATAGGATAATAGACATTTGAAACAGGTTAGATGAAAATGTGGTGTGTGGAAAAACAATACACAAATTTAAAAGCAGTCTAGATAAAACAAGATACGGAGATGGGACACCACGAGCATAGCTCCCCTTCCTATAAAATACAACTAGGTAAATACACACAACCCTGGAATAAAGAAGAGAATGAGGGGACCTACTAACCATCTACAGAATTATGAAAGAAAAAGAATGCCTTGATAGAGAGGACTTATTAAAGTGGGACAGAAGAAAAACAAGAGGACATGCATTGAAACTCAAAAAGGATAACTACAGAAGAGACCTGAAAAAGAACAGCTTCCCACACAGAGTGATAGATATATGGAACAAATTGGATGAAGAAATAGTGTGTACAAACACAATACAAGAATTTAAGAACAAACTTGATCTTGCAAGATACAAAAATGGGTCACCACGAGCATAGCTCCCCTTCCCGTATAATACAACTAGGTATATACAACTAGGTAAATACACTGAAGGATCCCCCAAAATTAAAGAAATTACAGTGACACAGAAAGAAATAAGTGACCAAATGAAGAAACTTGACATCAGAAAGTCATACAGGCCAGACGGAATAGCGAACTGGATTTAAAAAAAAATGTACTGTACTGTATAGATGAACTCACAGATATAATACACAAGATAATTGACTTCTCACTCCAAGAAGGAAAAGTACCACAGGATTGAAAAAATGCAAATATTATACCAATATACAAAGGAGGGGACAAATAAAATCCAACCAACTATAGACCAGTTTCCTTTATAAGTACAATAATAAAAATATGCAAACTTTCAATTTACTACAATCAATGAAAATGGCCTTTGACTACTTGGATGAAAAAATGGTGAAGAAAATATTAGTTACATTGATAAGACCATGATTGGAGTATGCTGGGACACTATGGACACCCAATACTAAAAAGAACATAAAGAAATTAGAAATAATTAAAAGAGCAATGACAAAGATGACACCAACATTCTCCAAATTGACCTACAAACAAAGATTGTCCAAACTCAAACTAGGAACCCTGGAACAAAGAAGAGAAAAAGGGGATTTAACCATCTACAGAATTATGAAAGGGATGGAAATCCTTGATAGAGATGATTTACTAAAGTGGAATAAAGGAAAAAGAAGAGGATGTGAAAAACTTAAAAAGGATAGTTACAGAAGAGATCTGAAAAAGAATAGCTTCCCACATAGAGTGGTAGATATCTGGAACAAATTGAATTAGGAAACAGTGAGTACAAAAACTATACAAGAATTTAAGATTAAACGATGCTGAAAGATACAAAAATGGGTCACAACAAGCATAGCTCTCTTCCTGTAAAATACAACTAGGTACAACTAGGTAAATACTACATCAATCACTAGGTTAAAACAGAACATTAGGCTTGAAACACTTGAAACAAGAAGACAAAATCACAGACAACAAATGTTGTACAAAATCACAAACAATTTAGTTGACATAAACAAAGAAACTTGCACCCAACAAATACACCAATAACTAGAGGCAGTCACAACCTAAACTACCACACATACCAAACAAGCGCCAACATATTCAAGCACTCATTTTCCCTCCACAGCATCCAAGAATGGAATCCTCTCCCCTTCCCTGTAGTTAATAGTCCCATTCTTGATACTTTTAGAAGTAGGATCACACATCACTACCTCCCTCTCCTCAATCCAAATCCTAGTCATGACCCTAATTCTGATCCCACCCTTAACCATTATTCTAACTCCATTCCCAGTCCAAATCCTGTCCCCAACACTTAATTCCCCCTCTCAGCGCCCGCAAATCATGCTGACCATGAGTAGTCCTCTGCAGGTTCCCACAAAGAAAGAAACTGGGCAAAAGCAAAAAGGGCCATCTTTGGTGTATTATTTGAGAAGTGAATCCATTGCAAGAACAAAAGAAGTGAAATTTTTGGGTGTGTTGATCAAGGGTAACCTGTTGACAGACATAGCAGTAAAATTATGTGATAGATGTATGGACTGCTGCTTAACATTAAGGTGGTTTTTCACTATATGGATGAAGAGATGATTTAAAAAAAATTGTCAAAATTCTAATCCATCCAAGACATATGCATCAGTGTTATGGTCCCCATACAGAGTTGAATATAAAACCAAGATTGAGAGAATACAAAGAGCAGCAATTAGACTGATTCACAGCCTAAGAGATAAATCATATGATCTGCCAATATTGAAAAATCAAAGAGTGATGACTTGTTTAAAGTATTCAGGTAGCTAATTGGGATAGACAACATTGTCAGAAGATATTCTTTGATTAGGAATGGAAAGGTTTCAAAAGGTTATGGAAACAAACTGAGAAAGACTAAATGTCAAAAGGATGTGAAGAAATAGTTTTTCTTACAGATGTATAAATACATGGAATAGATTAGAAGGCAATTTAGCCAAAGTTAGGATAATGCATGAATTCAGGTCTAAGTATGATAATTGGAATTTGAAAATAAGGAGATACCATAAGTTGGAAGTTGAAATCATACATGAATTTGAACCTGTGTTTGATATTTGGAAAGTAAGAGGGAGGATCCAATTAGCATTGCTCCTTTTCTGTATGTTACAGTATAGATGGTACTGTTATGCAAGGAAGGAATGGGCAGGGCTGGAGGAGGGTAGGGTGTGCATATGTGTGAATATTTTGATGCAGCCCAAAGGGATTTCTCCCCCTCTTCTCTTTTTCTGCCTGAGAGGACAAAGAGGGGGGTCGCCAATTAAGTGAAGTGGCCCTGCTGTGTACTGTGCCTTGGTACATTACTTCTGACCCAGGGCAGTGGGTGGGATACAGGGATGACCCATCATTCATGAGGCACTAAAATGAGAGTGGGGAAAGGGTGGTGGATGGGAGTAAAATGGGTGGGAGTAGGTACGTGCCTTTGAGTTAGCTACCTCCCTTATAAGGGTGAAAAACCTCTTGGTATATAGATTGACAATTAGGTAAATACAATTATGTAAATATACCAGTACAACACAGACAACACTCCAATATTTCTTCCCAAAAAGATTTGTGTGAAATCCCAGGGACTGTTGCCAGCTGCTATGGCGCTGCATGTTTTCCATTTAATCAAATTTGAAGTAACAATTATCATGATTAGAAACCATGCTGTGGAAGGGTAGACGAGTGTGGTTCTCAAGGACTGTTTGTATACTGTGATTGGAGTTTCCTTGTGCTGACCAAAGCCTATACTTGCTGTTGATCCTAACTTGTTTATTTCCTTGTTGATTTTCAGGTCTTTGATGTATGGGGTGAAGGATACATGAGTATCATATATGAGGCCCATTATTTTAGCATAGGATCTGGCCTCTCAATTTTACAGTTGAATGTCTCTTTAATTCATGATTGTCTGGGATGAATAATTTTACTGAGGATTTCTCTGGGAAGACTTCATTCTATTTTTTCTAAGCCAATGTTATAGTTTTTCTAATTGAGTTTGAGTGTTCTTAGCAGTTCTTTGTAGTTGCTATACTGGGTTGTTATTGTCAGATCATTCTCATGAGGGGGAGTGGGTGGGGGATGGTGGGTGAGGGAGTATGTGTGAAAAATGAATTGATGCAACCCGAAGGGATTTCTCCCCATCTTCTCCATTTCTGCATGAGGGGACGGAGAGGAGGGGGGTCGCCAATGTAATGAATTGGTTTTGCTGTGGATGCGCTGTGTCTTATGACACTGCTTCTGACCCAAGGCAGTGGGCAAGATGCAGGTATGAACCATCATCCAGGAGACCCAAGATAAGAGGGACAGAAGGAGGTGGATGGGAGTGGAGTATGTGGGGATGGAATGGGTGGGAGTGGTTTTTATGCCTTTGTTTTTTTGGCTACCTCTCTTGTAAGGGGGAAAAGGCCTTTGCTATATGTATCCTCATAGGTGAGTGCTTTGGTGTTATGCTCTGGTTCTAGTTGGGGAGATCACCTGTGAAAAAGTTGAACAAGGCTGTATGGTTTTAGTGTATTGCTCCGTGGGGGACTCTATTATATAGTCTTTTGGCCCTAGATGTTTGGATATTTTTTTGTTACTTTACACCAGTGGTTCCCAACCCCAGGATCGCAACCCAAACTAGGGTCGCGAGGGTGTTTTTGAGGGTCGCCAGAGGGTCTTTTTTAATTTTTTTTTTCATTCAAGTTTCAAATGTGCTAGTAAATATAAACTGAACTATAAAAACGAAAGTTTATAAACATTATGTAAGTACATAGAAATATAACATGAAATGGTTGAATTTATCATTACAATTAGGGTCGCGACTCCATGCTAAGAGTGGATTTAGGGTCGCAGCCAAAAAAGGTTGGGAAACACTGCTTTACACTGTCAGCCCACTGGGAAGTATGTCAGTCATTCATTGTCACTGTTGTGGATATGCATATATTATCTTTATTTAGAGTGAGTGTCTGTTGCTACCATAAACATTCTTTCTGGTGGTGCTTTCTTGTTAGAGCTATCCAGTACTTGTTGAGTGAGGTTTGTGAGAAGTGTGCTTGTGAAGTGGTTTTCCTTGAATCCATGTTGGTTTTGTGGGATGGACAGGTAAGTTTTGTTTCTTTCTGTGGTCAGTCTTTTCATTAACTTGGATATAGTGGACTGGTCTGTAGGATCCTAGGTTTCTGGTTATTTTTTTAATGGATATCATATGTGTTATTAACCAAATTGTTAGGATTTTATTGTACAAAAAAAGGAAAATTAGCAACAATGCACAGATGAAATAGAAGTGACGCATCATGGAACATGACACAGCCGGTGCTGTGTGCAAGAATTTGACTTGTATTGAAGAGGTTGAGTGAAAAACCTGCAGCCCCATAGCAATTGGCAACACAGTCCCCAGGATCTCACATAGACCATTTACAGAATTATGAAAGGGATGGAAATTCTCAATAGAGACGACTTATTAAAACGGGACAGAAGAGAAACAAGAGGACACGAAAAGAAGCTAAAGAAGGACAGTTACAGAAGAGACCTTAAAAAGAATAGCTTCCTGCATAGAGTGATTGATGTCTGGAACAAAACTAAATGGAGAAACAGCGAGTGCTAAAACTAGACATAATTTTAAGAATAAACTGGATGCAGAGAGATACGAAAATGGGTCACTACGAGCATAGCTCTTGTCCCGTAAAATACAACTACGTAAAAATAGAACTTTTTGGGAAGAAATACTGGACCATTGTCTGTGTTGTATAAGTATATTTACGTAATTGTATTTACCTAATTGTAGCATACAGAAAAAGAGCAATGCTCATTGGATCTTCCCTCTTGCTCTCCAAATATCAGACCTAGCTTTAAGTTCATGTATGATTTCAACTTCCAACTTATGATATATCCTTATTTTCCAATTATCATACTAAGACTATTCATGGATTGTCCTAGCTTTGGCTACATTGCCATCTAATCTATTCCAAGTATTTATGCATCTGTAAGGAAAATTGTATTTCTTCACATTCTTTTGACATTTAGTCTTTCTCAATTTTTTCCATAACCTTTTTAAAACCTTTCTATTCCCATTCAAAAATATCTTCTGACAATATAGTCCCTCATTTGGCTACCTGAGTGTTCTAAGCAAGTCAACGCCTACTTTTTGATCTTTCGTTGTTGGCAGATCATACCTCTTAGGCTATGAACCAGTTTTGTTGCTGCTTTTTGTATTCTCTCAGTCTTGCTTATATAAAGTTTTCAACTCTGTAGGGACCATACCACTGACATATAACCCAGTCTTGAATGGATTTTGATATTGATCTCTCCCTCTCTCTCTCTCTCTCTCTCTCTCTCTCTCTCTCTCTCTCTCTCTCTCTCTCTCTCTCTCTCTCTCTCTCTCTCTCTCTCTCTCTCTCTCTCTCTCCATTCCCAGATTTTGTCCAGGTCACTGTGTAGTGATTCACAGTCTTTTTCTGTACTTTGTGTAGTAGCTTTGCATTATCTGCAAAGAAGTTCATATAACATTCTACACCTTTATCCATGTCATTTATATATATGGCAAACATTATTAGAGCTTATACAGAACCTTGTGGGATCCACTTATCATTTCTTCCCAGGTTGAGGTTTTGTCTCCAAGTGCCACCCTCGTTTTTCTCTCATTCAAAAAATCTTCCATCCATTTCAATAACTTTCCTTGTATACCTATTATTTCGAATTTTCTTAGTAGCTTTTTGTGTGATACTTTATCAAATGCCTTTTGTAAATCTAGGAAAGCACAATCAACCCATCCATCCCTGTCTTGCATTATGTCTATTAGCCTCGAGTGAAAACAAATCAAGTTTGTGGGACATGATCTTCCTTGTCTAAAGCCAAATTGTTTTGGATTCAGTATATTATTTTCTTCCAGATCTTTAATTCATCTGCTTTTGATAATTTTTAAATATTTTAGCTATTGTGATTGTAAGGGAGACCGGTCTATAGTTTATTGGGTCTTTCTTATCTCCCTCTTTATATAGTGGTACAATAGTTGCATTTTTCCAATCTTGTGGTACCTTTCCTTCTTTGAGTGAGCAATCTGTTATCTTATATATTTTTTTCTGTTAGTTCATCCGTTAGTGTGTGTGTGTGTATTTACCTAGTATTTTACAGGAAGGGGAGCTATGCTCATGGTGACCCATTTTTTTTTATCTTGCAAGATCAATTTTGTTCTTAAATTCTTGTATCATGTTTGCACACACTATTTTTTGTCCAATTTGTTCCATATATTTATCACTCTGTGTGGAAAACCATACTTTTTCAGATCTCTTCTGCAGCTGACCTTTTTTGAGTTTCATTGCATGTCCTCTTGTTTTTCCTCTGTCCCACGGTAATAAGTCCTCTTTATCAAGGCATTCCTTTCCTTTCATAATTCTGTAGAAAGTTAGTAGGTCCTCTTGTTCTCTTCTTTGTTCCAAGGTCAGCAATTCCAGTTCTGCCAGTCTTTGTTCATATGTCAAGTTTGAAAGTGTTGGGGCCATCTTTGTCATTGCTCTTTGTATTCTTTCTAATTTTCTTATATTCTTTTCTTATATTCTAGTGTACCTAGTTGTATTATATGGGAAGGGAGCTATGCTCGTAGTGACCCATCTTTGCATCTTTCAGCATCAAGTTTGTTCTTAAATTCTTGAATAGTGTTTGCACACACTATTGTTTTATCTGATTTATTCCAGGTATCCACTGCTTCTGACCCAGGGGCGGTGGGCAGGGTGCAGGGATGACCCGTCATCCAGGAGGTGCTCAGATGAGAGGAAGGGTGGGAGGGGTGTGGAGTGTATTTAGGGATGAAATGGGTGGGAGTGTTTTTATGCCTTTCCCTTTTTGGCTACCTCCCTTGGAAGGGGGAAAAAGCCTTGGTATATGTATGTATGTATCCACCACTCTGTGTGGGAAGCTATTCTTTTTCAGATCTCTTCTATAATTATCTTTTTTGAGTTTCTTTTCATGTCCTCTTGTTTTTCTGTTGTCCCACTTTAATAAATCATCTCTATCTAGGATTTCCATTCCTTTCATAATTCTATAGTCAATAGATCTCTTCTTTCTCTTCTTTGTTCCAGAGTTGGTAGTTCCAATTTGGACAATCTTTGTTCATATGTCAATTTGGAGATTGTTGGTGCCATCTTTGTCATTGCTCTTTCTAATTTCTTTATAGTCTTATAAGTACTTGGTGTCCACAGTGTTGCAGCATACTCCAATTTTGGTCCTATCAGTGTAACTAATATTTTCTTGATAATTTCCTCATCCAAATAGTCAAATGCCACTTTCATTGACCTTTGTGTGTATTTACCTTGTTGTATTATATGGGAAGGGGAGCTATGTTCATGGTGATTCATTTTTATATCTCGCAAGAATTGAATTTCACTTCCCACTTTTGAGTCCATTTCCAGATCTTGTCCAAGTCTTGTTGTAATGAGTTGCAATCCTCCTCAGTTTTTACTTTCTTTAGTATTTTTGCATTGTCTGCAAAGAAATTCATATAACACTCTACTCCGTCATCCATGTCATTTATGTATATGGCAAACATGATCAGAGCTAATACTGATCCCTGTGGGACACCACTTTTCATTTCTTCCCAATTTGAGAATTTATCTCTAATTACTAGTCTCATTTTCCTCCCAGTCAGGAAGTCTTTCATCCATTCCATTAATTTTCCTCTGATGCCACCTATTGACTCTATCTTATTTATTAGTTTATTGTGTGGTATCTTATTAAATGCCTTTTGTAGGTCCAGAAAGGTCCAGATATTTTGTCCATCTAACTTTGTGTGTGTATGTGTGCATATTTACCTAGTTGTATAATACAGGAAGGGAGCTGTGCTCATGGTGACCTGTCTTTGTATCTCTCAGCATCAAGTTTTTTCTTAAAATCTTGAATAGTGTTTGCATACACTGTTTCTTTGTCTTATTTGTTCCAAGTATCTACCACCTGCAACACAACATATCCATAAAAAAACATTCACACTCAAATCACAAAATAAGCACATCTAGACTGACTACCAAGCTCCTTGCTTCATCATACCCCTCCAGGTTTTAGCCCCACATAAAAGTCCCTCCGAAGAGAAATAGGACTGCACTAGAATAACTAATTTCAAGTCATTATCCAGCACCAAACCCTACCAGCACAGAACAGGCCTGACCACAAAAAAGTTTCAAATTCAGCCATCACTCAGAAGACACAGGACCTCATCATACACAGACCCATGTAACTCTGCCCAGACAACAATATTTCTTTCATAAGTGACTTATGGGCCAATCTAGTGGATGTTTTGGGTCACCTGGGAACCATTGGTGTCCTGCAAAAGAGATCTGGGGTAACTGGTTATTTTTTTTTATTTGTCTTTGCTGTCTTCATCGTCGTTCTTGGGGAAATCACATTCTTCTTAACAGTTTATGTATAGGAAGCACTATATCAAATTGATGACTGCCTCCCCAGATTAATTTATGCATAATGGGTTATTTTGGAACTTCAGACCATATGGTTATACAAAATATGTTGTAGTAACCTGCAAAACCACTGTTAATGCCTCTGACTGTTGTCTTGACCGCAGTAGCAGCCGGTGTTGTAGACATTATTACCATTGCTATGAATAGAATTGTAGTTAGTTTGCCAAAGTAATGATGAATAAATTTGCAATGGTATTAGTTTAAATGTTAATGTCAACATTACCTACAACTCCCATTTCTAAATATATTTTTGCTTTACTGTAACTGAAACTAGTATTTTTTAATTGATACTATCAGTTATACAACTGCTTCTGCTGCCACTACTGTTATTTTTAATACAGATAGAATACAAGTCACTTTACTGTTCTAGTTATTGTGTAAACATTGTTACAACTACACTACATGCTAATTACATATTAATTATGAATACTTTCTGCTTTACACTTGCGATATTTCTGTGAATACTAATAATGCTACTGTTTTACTGCTATTATATAGTCTACTTTTGCTACCAATAATTCTATCATTGTCAACAACACAACCACTTATATTACTAGTGCAGCTATTGCAACTACTATCACTACTACTATCAATATCACTGCTACTACAGCTGTTACTACTAATCACTATTACTGCTGCTATGACTGTTAATACTGCTACAACTACTACCAGTAGCACTGCTACAAGTACTGTTACTACTACTACTTTTTTTTAGATAATTATTACTTGTACCACCACCTCAACCATCACCACCATTCCTACTATGACCACTATCACCATTCCCACTACCATCACTACCACCATTACCACCACTACCACCACATGGGATCAGTACTACTTTTCCTACCATTACCACAGCTCCCACTGCTACCCCTACTCATACTGTCACAACTGTGGAATTATTACTAACCCTGCAGTTACTTATCTTGCTACTCTACATTTGCTATCTCATCTGTTTCTACTGTTACAGCTCTGTTACTACTACTTCTACTGTCATTGCCACTACTACAATCAATACTGTTACTATTACTATCACTGCTACCATTTCTCCCATTATTTGGATTGCTTCCATTGTTGTTAATATACCACCAATGCTGTTATTTTTTTTCTTCAAAATTGCCATTATATATATGCAACTCTCACACTGATCTTCCACATCTGTTAAACTCAGCCACATAATCTGCGGCAGTAGTAATGACAGAATGTATGTCTACGAGTACCATCATCATTCATGACTACTACCAAAAACAATTATTAACACAAGCACAAATAATGACCACTATATAAGTTTTATACAGTAAAAAAAAGGACCATGGTTCTGAATAGGACAAGTAATAACATGACTCAAAACATTGTCATTTTTTTTATACCTTTATTTCTATATGATAATGCTGTTGATATGAAAACTAATATATATATATATATATATATATATATATATGTATATATATACGTATATATTTATCTATATATAAATATACATATATATATATATATATATATATATATATATATATATATATATATATATATAATATATATATATATATATGTATATATATATATATATATATATATATATATATATATATATATATATATATATATACATATATTTATATACATACGTGTCACATGAAAACCACAGTTGGAGCAAAAAAGACTGGAGACAGAGAATCTATATATTTTGATTGCAAACTGCAATCCCCTTTGGTAGATACAAAGAGAGAAATGAGTGCTACTTAACAAGCAATCACTTCTCTCTACTTTGTATCTACAGAAGAAGATTGCAATTTCAAATCAAAATAGATTCCCTTTCTCCAGTATTTTTTGCTCCAACTGTGGTTTCCATGTGATTGACAAATATGGTACTACATTTTTCATCAATATATATATATATATATATATATATATATATATATATATATATGTATATATATATATATATATATATATATATATATATATATATATATATATATCTACCTAGTTGTATTTTACGGAAAGGGGAGCTATGCTTGTGGTGTCCCATCTTCATATCTCATTTTATCTAGACTGTTTTTAAATCCGTGTATCATTTTTGCAGACACCACTTTCTCATCTAACTTGTTCCAAATGTCTATTACTCTGTGGGTAAAGCTGTTCTTTTTCAGATCTCTTCTATAATTGTCTTTCTTGATTTTCTTTCCATGTCCTCTTGTATTTCTACTATACCATTTTATTAGATCCTCTCTATCAATAGTTTCTATGCCTTTCATGATTCTATGAATAGTTATCAAGTCTCCTCTCTCTCTTCTATGCTCTACTGTCTGTAGTTCAAGTTTTGCTAGTCTCTCTTCGTATGTTAGTTCTGAGAGTGTTGGTGCCAGTTTTGTAATTTTTTGTATTCTTTCAAGTTTTGTTATACATTTTTTTGTACTTGGTGACCACGTTGTTGCTGCATATTTCAATCTTGGTCTTATCAAAGTTACTAGTATTTTCTTCACCATTTCTTTGTCCAGGTATGTAAATACCACCTTGATTGTTCTTATTAGTTATACGTTTCTCAAACAATCTTGTTTATATCTTTCTCAGGGGACATATTATTCATAATAATGACTCCCAGGTCCTTCTCATTTTCTACTTTTTTTATTTCTTCTTCCAATTTATATACTCCCACTATTCTTTTTTTGCTTCTTCCAAATTCCATTATACTACACTTCTTAATATTGAATTCCATCTCCCACTTCCTACTCCATTCCCCTACTTTATAGAGACCACTCTGTAGCGACTCACAATCTTCTTCAGTGTTCACTTTTTTCAACAATTTTGCATCATCCGCAAAGAAGCTCATATAACTTTCAATTCCTTTATCCATATCATTAACATATATAGCAAACATTATTGGGGCCAGAACTGTTCTTTGTGGAACACCACTTATCACTACTCTCATTTTTCTTTCATGCAAGAAGTCTTCCATCCACTTCAGCAGTTTGTTCTGTATTCCTCCTGCAGTTTCTAATTTCTTAAGCAACTTCTTATGTGGCACCTTATCAAAAGCTTTTTTTCAGGTCTAGAAATGCACAATCAGCCCATCCATCTCTTCCTTGTATTACATCTTTAAGCCTTGAATAGAAACACATTAAGTTTGTGATGCATGATCGTCCTTGTCTGAATCCAAATTGCCTTGGATTTAGTACGTTGTTTTTTCCAAATGCCTTAC
Organism: Oratosquilla oratoria; assembly: GCF_046742065.1. Classification (NCBI taxonomy): domain Eukaryota; kingdom Metazoa; phylum Arthropoda; class Malacostraca; order Stomatopoda; family Squillidae; genus Oratosquilla; species Oratosquilla oratoria. The sequence goes on from NC_134783.1 coordinate 59,837,324, forward strand.
CCATCTACTTTTGATAATTCTTTCACAAATTTTTGCTATCGTACTTGTAAGAGAGACCAGTCTATAGTTAGTAGGGTCCTCCTTGTTTCCCCCTTTATATATTGGTACTATATTTGCTCTTTT
>NC_134783.1:59844946-60014946 GCF_046742065.1 Oratosquilla oratoria
TAAATCTCCCGAAGTTACGACGTCGTGTACAATAATTAAGTTGGCTGAGGCAAATTTGTATGATGTTATAAATGAACTTGTACGGTGGATATTAGCTGTGAGGTAAAGTGTTCTGAACGACCTACTCGGTTAACGACAACTCGGAGTAACGACGGGCTTTATGACGTCGTTTAACGTAAATCTCCCGAAGTTACGACGTCGTGTACAATAATTAAGTTGGCTGAGGCAAATTTGTATGATGTTATAAATGAACTTGTACGGTGGATATTAGCTGTGAGGTAAAGTGTTCTGAAGCTTAGGTCTACATTACCATCCTGCAAGCTGCAAAAACTACCTGGGGTACAGTGTATACCGGTAGTGGTAAATTTTTAGTTTCGACCATGGGCGCAATATAACAATAGAAAATTAATTATTAATTTTATAAATGATAATGTATCAACGTAATATGCAATTTTGTGAGCGGAAAAAAATGCTAAAACAGATTTCGTAAGTAACGAAGTCATGTCGGACGAATGGTACACCATGTTTGTTATGATAGATGCCGATGTCGAAGAAATGAAAGGATGATAAATTAATTCGTCTAACCTAAACTAAACTAACCTAACCTGTGTTTAATAAATCATTACCAGCAAATTAAATGTCATCCGGCTCGTCGTTGTTGTCGTCGTCGTGAGAGACGTTGGCAGACGACAAGATGGCGTCCCGAGCTTATGCTACCGACTTCGTTCATTAGCATATTTTCTTGTAGCAAGGTATTTTTTACTTTCATTTCCGCCCACAAAATTGCATATTACGTTGATACATTTTAATTTACAAAATTGAGAATTAATTTTCTATTGCTATATTGCGCCCATGGTCGAAACTAAAAAAATACCCCGGTATTCAATATGGAATGTCAGCATACGCGGATTTGGTCATATACGGTAATTTTAGGAAACTAACCACCGTAAATAAACAGTAAATAAAGCTTTAATGTACTGTATAAAAGAGGGAAAATACCCGAAAATAAAGATACATGTATTGCTGGACATTGTACATACAGTACATGTTTGTATATGTATACACTTTCGCTTAACGACCATTTCGGTTTACGACGGCGCGCTGATCCCAATTGTCGTCGTTAAACGAGGAGTACCTGTATATATATATATATATATATATATATATATATATATATACATATATATAATATATATATACATATATATAATTATATATATACATATATATATAATTATATATATACATATACATATATACACATACATTATATATATATATATATGTATACATATATGTATATATATATATATAAATTATATATATACATATTTATATACATTTATATGTATATATGTATGTATATATATATTTATATATATATATATGTAATATATATATATATATATATATAAATATATTTATATATATGTAATATATTTATATATATATATATATGTAATACATATATATATATATATATATATATGTATATATATATATATATATATGTATATATATGTATATATAATATAAATATATAAATATATTTATATATATATGTAATATATTTATATATATATATATATATATGTAATACATATATATGCATATATATATATATATATATATATATATATGCATGCATTGTTAAAATCGACAGCGTTAGTGAGGTTGTTGATCTTCTTGTGAGTATTCTCCAGTTTTCTAACCAATATTCTGCCATTTAGAGGGTGGGCATAGACCAAGTTGCCAAAATGATTCATTTATTTCAACGTTTCGTCTAACAAAGAGACATATTCAGGAAATTCTGTAACATAGATAATAATGACGTACAGAAATATAGAAAACAACATGTAAATCTAACCAATTATACAAATATAGAAGCAAATATCAATAAATGCGCAAATTCACACAAATTATCACTATACATGGGCTGATGGGGACCGTTACTTACAATAGTTAAAAGGTCCGATGAAATGACGAAGAAAACCCTAGCCGGCTTGGGTGGTGGTGGAGGGCGGGAGAGGGGGCGGGGGTGGTATCTCATTAATACGTGAAGAAGAGGGTTGGGGGAGGGGTTGGGGGGTTAGGGGGTTGCGGGGTCGGTTGGGGGAGGATGGAAGGAGTGGGTAGGAGGAGGTGGAGGGGGGTTTCGGAGAGAGGTCATGCTCGGTAGTAGCTTGGACGTGCTGCTAAACAAAGCGATGACAAAAGTCATGTTGCATTGGATATTAATGATAGGACTACATTCTCTGATAAACATAGCTTCTAGAAGCTTAAGTTTATGTACATCCCTATTGCTTGCTATAATCCTAGTGTTTGAAACTAATAACTTAAATAGTAATACTGAGACTATGTCTAAAACTAATTGTGTTTATGAATTCACCTGTAGCACCGGGAACTGTGTAGCCCGTCAAACAGCATATATTGGTTTTACTAGATGTAGTCTCAGTAGGAGAATAACTATGCATTTACAAAATGGGGCTATAAAACATCACTTAATGAAATACCATAACCTAACAGCCACCCGTGAATACCTAGTTTCAAACACTAGGATTATAGCAAGCAATAGGGATGTACATAAACTTAAGCTTGTAGAAGCTATGTTTATCAGAGAATGTAGTCCTATCATTAATATCCAATGCAACATGACTTTTGTCATCGCTTTGTTTAGCAGCACGTCCAAGCTACTACCGAGCATGACCTCTCTCCGAAACCCCCCCTCCACCTCCTCCTACCCACTCCTTCCATCCTCCCCCCAACCGACCCCGCAACCCCCTAACCCCCCAACCCCTCCCCCAACCCTCTTCTTCACGTATTAATGAGATACCACCCCCGCCCCCTCTCCCGCCCTCCACCACCACCCAAGCCGGCTAGGTGCGTATATATGTCACCGAGCGAAGGGTTTTCTTCGTCATTTCATCGGACCTTTTAACTATTGTAAGTAACGGTCCCCATCAGCCCATGTATAGTATTAATTTGTGCGAATTTGCGCATTTATTGATATTTGCTTCTATATTTGTATAATTGGTTAGATTTACATGTTGTTTTCTATATTTCTGTACGTCATTATTATCTATGTTACAGAATTTCCTGAATATGTCTCTTTGTTAGACGAAACGTTGAAATAAATGAATCATTTTGGCAACTTGGTCTATGCCCACCCTCTAAATGGCAGAATATTGGTTAGAAAACTGGAGAATACTCACAAGAAGATCAACAACCTCACTAACGCTGTCGATTTTAACAATGCATGCATACAAGAGAATCTGCTCCCCAGATATTCAAATATATATATATATATATATATATATATATATATATATATATATATATATATATATATGATGAAGGTGGAAAAAGAAGTCACGGGTCTAGTTCCGAGTTACTGAGTTTATTCCTGACCGGTTTCGCTCTATGCTTCTTCAGAGGAATGTGACTCTGGAGTGAAGCTGGCGGTATACATAGTCTGAGTAAGACCGCGTTCCCTCCTTGGAGGTGGGTTACGTTTGGTTGTACAATGGTTTTTAATATAATGAACAATAGTGATAATAATACAATAAATTGTTGTAATGTTATTACAAAACAGCTCCGGTGTGTGTGGAATGTTGATCGAGGGTGTAACATTGTAAGTGAAGTGAGTGGTGTAGAAATGTGTGAATCCTAAAAAGTGTCATATGATAAGCACATTTTTACTTATTTATTTATTTATATTTATTTATATGTTTTTATTTTTATTTATATTTATTTTTATTTTTATTTTTATTTGTATTTTCATTTTATTTCATTCATTTATCTGGATATTTATCTTTATATTATTATATTATTTAATACTATAAGTTATCATATGACACTATTTAGGATTCACACATTTCTACACCACTCACTTCACTTACAATGTTACACCCTCGATCAACATTCCACACACACCGGAGCTGTTTTGTAATAACATTACAACAATTTATTGTATTATTATCACTATTGTTCATTATATTAAAAACCATTGTACAACCAAACGTAACCCACCTCCAAGGAGGGAACGCGGTCTTACTCAGACTATGTATACCGCCAGCTTCACTCCAGAGTCACATTCCTCTGAAGAAGCATAGAGCGAAACCGGTCAGGAATAAACTCAGTAACTCGGAACTAGACCCGTGACTTCTTTTTCCACCTTCATCAACTTGTCACAATGTACCAACAATATATATATATATATATATATGTATATATATGTATATATATATACATATACAATATTCATAAATATATATATATGTATATGTATATATATATATATATATATATATATGTATATATATGTACAGTATATATATGTATACATATATATTCATGTATATATATGTATATATATATATATATATAAATGTTTATATATATAAATGTGTATATATATAATATATGTATATATGTATATATACAATATATATATATGTATATATATGCATACATATATATATATATATATATATATATGTATATATGTACATATATGCATACATATATATGTACATATATATATATATATATATATATATATGTATATATATATATATATATATATATATATATATATATACAGTCGAACCGCGAAAGCCCGGACCCCGAATGCCCGGACCCTCGTACGACCGGTCGAAATGAACAAAGGGCAGACTTTTCAAGCAAAGTTCCCTATTTGTCCGGTAGGTGGCAGCGACGGCCGTACACGTGTACTCAAACCCGGCCCAGTCAAGCCGCCACCAGGGCTCCCGTTTCGTAGAATTTTGTACAAAAACGTAGTAAAATAGCGGCATGTGGCAACTGCACAAGGACATGAGGAATGTTTTTCTACATATCAGCGGGCCGTTAAAAACATTAAAAAAAAAAATCAAACTTTTGTTTAAAAATCATAGAACTAGTAATCAAATAATAAATGGTACATCAAGATATGACTTATTGGTAATTGTGTTACTTATAAAATATCATAATCCAAAAGATACGTTTTTACCGTGTAGAAAAAATCTACGCTAAAGTTTCAGCTTTCTTTTAGCGATAATAATATAAAAAAATATTTTGTATATCTTGCTGAATATGTTAGGGCATGGGGGCTTTATATACATTCAAGAATAAAAAACTAGAACCAACATTTTGTCAAAATTTGACAAGTACATCTTGCTATGAAAGTCACACGCCCGAGAAAAATGTATGCCCCGGTATGGCAACACTCCCATTCTACACGGCAGTGTAGAAAACGCGGCAATCCTGGCCGCCACCACTGTCTCGCGTGCATACCTTCCGATATTTACAGTGTACGTAATAAAAAATACAGTACAGTACACTGTATATACAGTACATTTATATGCCTGTATTACAATTATTATTACAGAATTATTAGTATTATAGTATTATTATTACAGTATTGTTATTATTACAGTGTTAGAGTATTATTCTTATGTGTTCCTATGCCATATCATACATTACCTATACGTATACCGCTACGAAAATCTACGGGTGTTAGGGAGGAATTTTCGATGACCGGACTTTTGACATGACCGGACAACCCTTACCCCCAATTAGTCCGGGCTTTCGAGGTTCGACTGTATATATATATATATATATATATATATATATATATATATATATATATATATATACATATGTATATATATATATATTATATAATATGCATACATATATATATATATGTATATATATATATATAATATGCATACATATATGTATATATATATGTATATATATATATATTATATATATAATGTATATATATGTATATATATATGTATATATATGTATATATGCATATATATATGGGCATATATATGTATATATGCATATATATGTATATATGCATATGTATATGTATATATATGTATATATATATATATATATATATATATATATATATATATATAATTTATAAAAATTTGATTTTTTTTTCTCAATACTTGAATAATACACCCCAAGCAATTTCAATTGCCACATGAGACATTTTTGCATCAGAGAATGGTCAATTTTGGCAAAAGGTTGCCCACCTCTGATGTAGAAGACCATCACCCATACACCCTCATTTCAAGCATAATTTCTTCTCTTTTGCCATCAACATTATCACCATCACTAGTGCTGTCATAATTTCAACTGATATTACCAGAACTACTACATTACCATTACATCACCATCTTCACTACAAACAACCTTCATTACCTACGTTGTCATTTCTTTGATTGTAATTTTTACTAAAACATTTCTCTCATTTTCATTGCTCCTTCAACTATAATCATAACCACCATGCATAATATCTCAATTGATGCCACCACTACCACCATTATCCTGCCTACCACAATGGTTGCCTCTTCTTTTCCATTACTATCTTCACTGGCACCAACACAATAATAATTTCTTATGAAACTGCATCATCTTCAAGTCTTTACTTAGCAAATATAACTCAACCTTGGTGTTTTGCTCTTATTACTTGTACTGCCACTGCCTCCACAATTACCACCACTCTAGTTGCTGGAACACCAACACTATCACCTCTATCACCAAAACTACTATTGATGCCCTTACACCATACGGCCACGGCGCCGCAGAAGATAACGCAAATAGGGCGGCTCCTCCTCTTCCTCCTGCTCCTCTTCCTCTTCCTCTTCCTCTTCCTTTTTCTCTTCCTATTTTCTCTCCACCTCCTCCTCTTAGTTAGGTGGCTTGCTTGCCCTCCCATGCCACCCACTCGGCCCCGTTACTGGTAGGAGCCCCTAGCGTCCTGCTCGAACCCTGTAGCGTAGTAGTAACGGTGTATGGGCATGCATCCTTGCAGCCCGCCGCCGGAGGACCGCATGGTGGTGGCGGGGAGCGCGGGCGGGCTGGACCACAGGTCGCGGCGGGACATGTCGCCTCCGGGCCGACGCCGATCTGGGACGGTGGTGGGCAGGGAGGACGCAAGGTATAACCGGGCCAAGGACCTTAGCCTTCCAGCCAATTCCCACGCCCACCCCCGCGCCCGCAGCCACTCTGCCGCACCTACTGACTCGCCGTCGCTCCACCTGTCGCGCTCCAGAAGCAAGAGTCCCCGCCGCGCGCCCGAGCCCGCCAGCAGGTCACTCAGTCCACCAGAAGCCAGGTAACTATGCACGCAGGTAACTGACTTAGCACGAAGTTAACTTGTCAAGTTGCACGCTGTTAGCAGATATCGAGAATGCAGGTAATATGTAAGAGGTGTAAAAGTAATTACTGCAGGAGGAAATGAGGTAAGAGCAGGTTTAGGCAGTTGGATGAGACCTTAGTGCATCCCATACAGCAGGCAGACATCAGGCAGGCAGCAGCAAGCTTTCACCAGCACGCACGATTGTGGGCCAGCAGCAGCATCAATGTGAGGGAAGTGCCTGCAATTCGTGCTGAGGCACTGCTGAGACAAAGGTAAGCAACCCATCCGCCTATGAAACATGAACATGTACTGAGAGCATACATGTACTCTGCTGTACATATCTTTGGTATTTGCATCTATTGTAATGCATCTACCAGAGAACCTTGGGTTATGCAAAGTTTTGTATCCTTTACCTATTGCATGAACTCATAGGTTAGCATGGTGCTATATATGTGTTACTTGTGCAAATTACATGGTATTCCTCAATAATCCTCTAGAACAGGCTACTAGATAAAATCCTATAGAATTATACAAATGTTGTAAATACAAAAAATGAGTAAATACAAATTAAGTGATACCTGAACAACACAAAAACAGATAAAAAATAAAAGTATGGACCAGGCAAAAAGCACTAAACCCATTTAAAAGCACCAAAAAACATACATACACACACACATGACAGTCGAAGTGACAGCAAAGATTGGACTCCAGAAAAAATACAATTTTCGCGAATCTCGATGACGATGGAGTACCTGTGTTGTATTAGTAGGGAAGGGGAAAGCTCGTGGTGTAGTGGGAAGGTGAAGAAAAGCGGGAAGGGGAGGGATTACTGAGGAAAATTGAAGGAAATTAGGAAGGGGACGAATGAGCCTTGGAAGTCAGAAGGAATATCAACAAGAGATGCACAGATGACAGAGGTGAAGTCAAACAGATTAGTAAAAATGTAAAGATTAGAAATATAGAAAAGAGCAGCGCAATGGAAAGTGAAGATAATTATTTCCATGGATTTCATGAGGGAGGAGAAGACAACCTCCCCTCATTAGCAAGTCTAGAGGAAAAACTAGCAAAAATGAACAAACAGTGGGAGGTTAGGTTCAGTCAACTTACACGGATTACACAGAGTTGATAAATTGGAAGAACTAAAGAAGGAGAACCAAAACCTAAATAAAGAAATAGAATAATTAAAAAGACAGTTAAAAGAAGTAAAGGATGAGAATGAGGAATTAAAGAATAATAATAAAGAGAATAAAGAGTCCATAGCTAAAGAGGTACAGGGCTGGGGAAAAGTTCAAGAGAACAACAAAATTGAATTTAGAGATATAGTAAAACAATAGATGAAAGAACAAACTAAGGACACAATTATTAAAGTGATGAGATAGAAGGAAAATATAGTAAGAGACTTAGTGGATAAAAAGAAATGTATAATTATATTGGGGATGGAAGAGAAGCATAATCCAAATAGGACTACAAGAGTAAAGGAGGAGAAGGAAAAAGTAAACAAGTTATTAAAAGTAGTTCAAGAAGATGAACAAGAAACAGGGAAAGAAATTGAAGAAATATATAGAATAGGGAAGTACAATATAGATAAGACCAGACCAATTATGGTTAAATTCAGGTCACAAATGACAGCAGAGAATATCATATCAAAAACAGGGAAACTAGCAAAAAATGATCTATATAAACAGGTATGGATAAAAAGAGAGATGAATAAAGTGTAAAGAGAGGAAGAGAAAAGAAAAAGAATAGAAGCTAAAGGAAAAAAACGAGAACAGAACAGAGTCAGACCAAGAGAAATTCTATTGGAGAATAGTGGATATGAAAGTGAGGAAATGGCTCATAGCAGAGAAAAATGGAAGGGAAACACAAAACACGATGGAGGTAGCAGAAAATTAAAAATGTCCTTCACAAATATAGATGGCTTAATAACAGGCTTGAATGAACTGAATGATTACCTGAAGGAAAAAGAACCCGACATAATGGTAATTGTGGAGGCAAAATTGAAAGGTCCATTACCACCCAACAGTGTAGGACATGGTGTATATAATTATTGTATTAGAAACAGAGAAATAAAACAAAATGGTGGAGTTATGTTTCTGACTAAGAAGGATATAAATGTGAGGAATGTTACATATGGAAAGAATAGAGTAGAGATGATTATGATGTATATAGAGGACAGGGACAAGAAGAGCAGGAAGTTTGTGGTAAATTATGTGCCTCCTAAAACGGCTTCGTGGGAAGAGAGAGAACACAAGAATATGTTAGAAAACACAAGTATAACACCAAATATAATAATGGATGGAGGAAGAATAGTTATAATGGGTGACTTTAATTGTAAAGAAGTCTGCTGGGAAGAGATGACAGTGAAAGGTGGAGAAAACCTATGGGGAAATGTACTACTTGATATGATTAAAGAACGTACAATGATGCAATGGATACAAAAGAATACTAGGTATAGAAATGAGGAAGAACCATTGAGACTGGACCTAATAATCACATCAGAACCTGAAATAGTGGACAAGATTGAATATAAGACACCAATAAGTAAAAGTGACCACATATTGGTTGAACTGGAACTAAGTGAGGAAAAATACATGGAAATGACGAACAATATAGAAAGGGAAGATTGATATATGGAAAAAAAATTGATAAGAGAAGAGAATTGTTTCAAAAAGCAGACTGGGAAAGGATACACAAGGAGGAAACAAAAGTAGAAGAGAAATGGAATATTTTGACAAAAATTTATAAAGGAGTGGAAAAGTTTGTTCCAAGACAAAAACAAGAAAAGGATATGTAAAGTGCTGGTACAACAAAAGATGTAGGGAGTTAAAAGACAAAAGGGATAAAGCTTGGATAAAATTGAAGAAGACAAAAGACCTGAAAAATGGAAAATATATACTAGTTATAGAAATCAGTATGTACAAGTGTGTAGAGAAGAAAAGAGAAAATACAAAAAGATGTCATAGAAAAATGTAAAGATCAACCAAAACTATTTCATAGATTTGTAAACAACAAATTGAAAAATAAATAAGAATTAGTGAAACTATGACAAGGAGGATTAGAAGACACAGAAGAAATAGAAATGGCAGAAATTATTAACAAGCATTTTAAATGGGTGTTTACGAGGGAGAACATACAACTTAGAGATGAGTGGGAAGAGAAAGTCCCCTCTGTGAAAGAGATAGAAGTAACAAGGAAAGAAGTTATGAATCACTTGAGTAATTTTGATGTCTGAAAATCACATGACCCAGATGAAATGGCAAACTGGATTTTGAAAGAATGCAGGAATGAACTAACAGACAAAATACATAGTCTAATAAGCAGTTCATTGAAAGAAGGAAACAAGGGAGAAACAAGGAAGACCCTACTAACTATAGACCAGTCTCTCTTACAAGTACGATAGCTAAAATTTGTGGAAGAATGATCAAAAGTAGATGGGTAAGGCATTTGGAAAAAAAAACAGTGTACTAAATCCAAGGCAGTTTGGATTTAGACAAGGACGATCATGCATCACAGACTTAATGTGTTTCTATTCAAGGCTAATAAATGTAATACAAGGAAGAGATGGATGGGCTGATTGTGCATTTCTAAACTTAAAAAAAGCTATTGATAAGGTGCCACATAAGGAATTGCTGAAGAAATTAGAAACTGCAGGAGGAATACAGGACAAACTGCTGAAGTGGATGGAAGACTTTTTGCATGAAAGAAAAGTGAGAGCGGTGATAAGATACATTCTAATTGGGATGAAGTGATTAGTGGAGTTCCACAAAGAACAGTTCTGGCCCCAATAATGTTTGCTATATATATTAATGATATGGATAAAGGAATTGAAAGTTATATGAGCTTCTTTGCGGACGATGCAAAATTGTTGAAAAAAGTTAACACTGTGGAAGATTGTGAATCGCTGCAGAGTGATCTCAATAGAATATGGGAATGGAGTAGGAAGTGGGAGATGGAATTCAATATTAAGAAGTGTAGTATAATGGAATTTGGAAGAAGCAAAAAAAGAATAGTGTGATCATATATATTGGGAGAAGAAATGAAAAAAATAGAAAATGAGAAAGACCTGGGAGTCATTATTATGAATAATATGTCCCCTGAGAACCATATAGAAATTTTTTTTTTGGAGAAACCTATAATTTGATAAGATCAATCAAAGTGGCATTTACATACCTGAATGAAAAAAAGGTGAAGAAAATACTAGTCACTTTGATAAGACCAAAATTGGATTATGCAGTGACGACGTGGTCACCAAGTACAAAAAAAATGTACAACAAAACTTGAAAGAATACAAAAAGCAATTATGAAATTGGCACCAACACTCAGAACTATCATATGAGGAGAGACTAGCAAAACTTGAGCTACAGACATTAGAGCAAAGAAAAGAGAGAGGAGATTTGATAACTATTTATAAAATCATGAAAGGCATACAAACTATTGATAGAGAAGATATAATAAAATGGGATAGTAGAGATACAAGAAGACACAGAAAGAAAATCTAGAAAAACAGTTATAGAAGAGACCTAAAAAAGAACAGTTTTCCCCACAGGGTATATAGATGTTTGGAACAAGTTAGATGAAAATGTGGTGTGTGCAAAAATGATACACAGATTTAAAATCAGTCTAGATAAAATGAGATATGGAGACGGGACACCACGAGGATAACTCCCCTTCCCATAAAATACAATTAGGTAAATACACACATGTCGGACTGACAGGGAAGATTGGAACTCCGGGAAAAAACGCATTTTTTGTGGATTTCAGTGATGAGGGAGTACCTGTATTGTATTAGTAGAGAAGAGGAAAGCTCGTGGTGTAGTGGGAAGGAGAAGGGGAGGAATTATTGAGAAAAATGGAAGAAAATGAGGAAGGGGAGGAATAGGCCCCAGAAGTTAGGAGTGTAAACAAAAGGTGCGCACATGACACAGCTGAAGTTGAACAAGTCAGCAAAGGGATCAAAAGTAGAAATATAGATAAGAGCAGATCAATAGAAAGTGGAGATAATTATTTCTATGGATTTAATAAGGGAGGAGATGACAATTCCCTCTATTAGCAAATCTAGAGGAAAAACTAACAAAAATGAATGAATCATGGGATGTTAGGTTTAGCCAACTCGCCCTAATTACACAAAGTGTTGATAAATTGGAAGAACTAAAGAAGGAGAACCAAAACCTAAATAAAGAAATAGAAGAAAAAGACAGTTAAAAGAAGTAAAGAATGAGAATCAGGAATTAAAGAGGAATAATAAAAAGAATAAAGGGTCTATAGCCTAAGAGGTAAAGGGTTGGGAAAAAGTTCAGGAGGATAATAAAATTGAATTTAGAGATATAGTGAAACAACAGATGAAAGAACAAACTAAGGACACAATTATTAAAGTGATGAGAGAGAAGGAGAATATAGTAAGAGACTTGGCAAATAAAAGAATGTATAATTATATTAGAAATGGAAGAGAAGCATAATCCAAATAGGACCACAAGAGTAAGAGAGGAGTAAGAAAAAGTGAACAAGGTATTGAAAATATTTGAAGAAGATGAACAGGAAATAGGGAAAAAAATTGGAGAAATATATAGGCTAGGGAAATACAGTATAGACAAGACCAGACCAGTTAAGATTAAATTCAGATCACAAATGACAGCAGAGAATGTCTTATCAAAAACAGGGAAACTAGCAAAAAGTGATCAGTGCATACAGGTATGGATAAATAGAGAGATGAATAAATAGGAGAAAGAGGAAAAAAAATCAAAGCTAAGAAAAATAAAACGAGAACAGAACAGAGTCAGACGAAGAGAAATTCTATCGGAGAGTAGTGGATAAGAAAGTGAGGAAATGGTTCATAGGAGAGAAAAACAGAAGGGAAACGGAAAGGAGGATGGAGGTAACAGAAAATTAAAAGTGTCCTTCACAAATATAGATGGATTAATAACAGGCTTGAATGAACTGAATGATTACTTGAAAGAAAAAGAACCTGATATAATGGGAATTGTGGAGGCAAAATTGAAAGGTCCATTACCACCAAAGAGTGTAGGACATGGTGTATAAAATTATTGGATTAGAAACAGAGAAGTAAAACAAGGTGGTGGAGTTATGTTCCTGACTAAGAAGGATATATGTGTGAGGAATGTTACATATGGAAAGAATAGAGTGGAAATGATTATGATGGAAATAGAGGATAGGGACAAGAAGAGCAGGAAGTTTGTGGTAAATTATGTGCCTCCTAAAACGGTTTTGTGGGAAGAGAGAGCACACAAGAATATGTTAGAAGACACAAGGATAACACTAAATAAGATAATGGAAGATGGAGGAAGAATAGTTATAATGGGTGACTTTAATTGTAAAGAAATCTGCTTGGAAGAGATGACAGCGAAGGGTGGAGATGACCTATGGAGAAATGTACTACTTGATATGATTATAGAACATACAATGATGCAATGGATACAAGAGAATACTAGGTATAGAAATGAGGAAGAACCATTGAGACTGGACCTAATAATCACATCAGAACCTGAAATAGTGGACAAGATTGAATATAAGACAACAATAAGTTAAAGTGACCACATATTGGTTGATGCAAAAATGTTTGTGAGTCACTGCAGGATGATCTCAATAAAGTATGGGAATGTAGTAGGAAGTGGGAGATGGAATTCAACATTAAGAAGTGTAGTATAATGGAATTTGGAAGAAGCAAAAAAAGAATAGTGGGATCATATGAATTGGGAGAGGAAGGAATAAAAAAAAGTGGAAAAAGGGAAAGCTAGGAGTCATTATTATGAATAGTATATCCCCTGAGAAACATATAAACAAAATTTTTGAAAATTATAATTTAATAAGATCAATCAAAGTGGCATTTACATACCTGAATGAAGAAATGGTGAAGAAAATACTAGTCACTTTGATAAGACCAAAATTGGATTATGCAGCAATGCTGTGGTCACCAAGTGCAAAAAAATGTATAACAAATCTTGAAAGAATACAAAGAGCAATTACAAAATTGGTACCAATGCTCTCAGAACTATCATATAAGGAGAGGCTGGCAAAACTTGAACTACAGACATTGGAGCAAAAAAGAGAGAGAGGAGACTTGATAACTATAGAATGATGAAAGGCATGGAAATTATTGATAGAAAGGATCTAATAAAATGGAATAGTAGAGATACAAGAGGACATGGAAAGGAAATCAAGAAAGACAATTATATAAGAGACCTAAAAAAGAACAGCTTTCCCCACAGGATAATAGATGTTTGGAACAGGTTAGATGAGAATGTGGTGTGTGCAAAAACAGTCAAGATAAAACGAGATATAGAGACAGGACACCACGAGCATAGCTGCCCTTCCCATAAAATACAACTAGGTAAATACAATTAGGTAATAGTAAATTGAAATTCCCGACTTTGGAACAAAGAGGAGAGAGAGGCAACCTACAGACTATCTTAAGAATAATGAAAGGCACAGACATCATTGATAGAGAGGACTTACTATATTGGGATAAGAGATTCAAAAGAGGACATGGAATGAAACTCAAAAAGGATAGTTATAGAAGAGACCTGATAAAAAAAATTCCACACAGAGCAGTGGACATCTGGAACAAACTGGACAAAACAATAGTGTGTGCAAAAACCATACATGAATTTAAGAGCAAACTAGACACTGCGAGGTATAAAGACTGGATACCATGAGCATAGCTCCCCTTCCCATGAGATTCAACTAGATAAACTAGGTAAATACACACACACACTTATCCATAGTTAAACACATGCACATGCTTACAATAGGTGGAGAAACATACAAGTTGTTATGATCAATATAGGTGGCCTTTAAATACCTGGATAAGGAAAAGATTAAGAAAATATTACAAATACTGATAAGGCCAAAACTGGAATATACAGTCCTGATATGGTCACCGAGTACAAAAAAGTATATAAGAAAATTAGAAAGAATACAAAGAGCAACAACAAAGATGGCCCCAACACTTTCAAACCTAACATAAGAACAAAGACTGGCCAAACTGGAATTGCCATCCTTGGAACAAAGAAGAGAATGAGAGGTCCTACTAACCATCTACAGAATTATGAAAGGAAAAGAACGCCTTGATAGAGAGGACTTATTAAAGTGGGACAGAGGGAAAACAAGAGGACATGCAATGAAACTCAAAAAGGATAACTACAGAAGAGACCTGAAAAAAAACAGCTTCCCACACAGAGTGATAGATATATGGAACAAATTGGATAAAAAAAATAGTGTGTGCAAACACGATACAAGAATTTAAGAACAAACTTGATCTTGCAAGATACAAAAACGGGTCACCACGAGCATAGCTCCCCTTCCCATTATAATACAACTAGGTAAATACACATACATACATACATGAGCATAGCTCCCCTTCCCGTAAAATACAACTAGGTAAATACAACTAGGTAAATATATATACACATACACACACAAACAAAAATGATGGTGTGGATAGCATTGCTGAACTGCCACCCAATGCTGAAGGGTAAAAGTTTCTCATATCTGCAAACCATTACCACCCACCTGAGCAAAGGATGAGGGTGTTGTGTGTATGTAAGGTCACAAGATTTAGTCATAGAATATACAAAATCTGAGCTCTTACTGGGAATGGGTGTGAACAGTTGTTCATCATGAGTCCAGTACATGATCCAAAACAATTTTGAATTATATGCTTATTTACTTTATCTGCTCTTATTTACTTTATCTGCTTAAAGTTGTCTATCATAGGCAACAATGACACCACTCCATGCTTGACTACAAGAAGGTCTAGAAATTCTATGGTTTGGATTGAGCATATCTACATTTGGTGGACTTGTTGATGGCTGAAGAGTTCAGTTCTGGATTTGCAGATGTGGCTACAGACACCACAGGAGAAGTTACCTTTTGGATTCTGTGGGGCACATCAGCATTGTTGCTGTTGATCTGTGGGTTGTGAACTGTTCTGTCCCAGTGCAGCAGATTTTGTGCTATGCTTGACAGTTGAGTGCAAGAGCTTGCAGGTTGTTTGGCTCAATGCTACATTTTTTTCACAATATTTTCATGTCTTTAAAGCCCTTGCATAGGTCACCCACCTGCTGGCTGCCTGAAGTGAGCTAACAGGATCTAGTGAGGAAGGCTGTCCTTGGAAACAAAGTATGCCCCAGCCAGCACAGTTGACATTGCATTAGGATCATCTTGAGGGGGTCAGTTCGCACTCATGAGCAATTTTCCAAATGTGGGATCTTGTGCCACCATTTGAGTTCCAGTATGTGCTGCAGACACATGGTTTGTGAAGCTTCCAATTTCTCTGTGTGGCATTGATAAGGTACCCATGACTTGCTACTATACAGGAAAATGGATAGACTGCTTTGTACTCAAACACTTTGGGTGAAGATAGGTCCATATTCAGGAACACCCTGTGGATAGCCTTCCAAAAACAGTGGAAGCCAGCCCAATGCATCATTTTACCTCACCTGTGAGGTCACAGGAGTTTATCAGTACAGAGCCTAGACATGTGAACTGCAAGATGTTCTGTAGTTGTTAGTTGCTGATGTGGATTTCAATGGGTCTGTGTGGAGGTAGACTTGTATCGAGAATTTTTGGTTTATGGCAAGTTCAGATCAGGCATAAACATCAGCAATGGCATTGATGGTGTAGTGAAAACCATCAGGATAGGAGCAAGTGAAGGCAGCATTGTTGAAGTATTGCAGTACTTGAATTGTTTCCTCAGTCACCCGCATTCTTGCTTGTAAGCGTCATATGTTGAATAAGTTTACATTTAAATGACAGGATATGCATATACCATCAGCAGGGTTTAACTGTTATTTTGTGATCATCATTAAAGCCATGAGGAACAAGTTGAATATGATGGGGGTGCTGATGCACCTCTACTTGACACCTGTGCCTACCATGAATAGGTCAGATTTTGTCCCTGTACTGGTTACACGGTTCATTTATCCCTCACATAGGGCTCTTAGCCCAGCTAAGAATGTAGGGTGGGGATGCATCTAAATTTCCTGAGAAGTCCCATGGAATCCAAAAGGTGGATTCCCCTATGGCATCTGTGGTAGGGACTGCAAACTCAGAAAGGTCTATTCAAAGTGTCAAACACCTTGGAGAGATCAAAGAATACCATGAGGAGATCTTGGTGTTGTTATTTGGTCTTCTCTTGGAGTTGCTTTGCCACAGACACCACATCAATGGTACTGAGTTTTTTTTGTTTTTGTTTTTTATTAAGTCACAAGAATATTCAGGCAAGACAAGCTATGCTACATTGTATAATATCCTGAAGAGCATTATACTTTCCCTGCAGTTGCAAAGAGGGAGATACCCCAGCTGTTGCTGCAAATGGCCCTGTTGCCTTTATTTTTGTTCAAGTTTATAATGTCTGCATCCTTCCACTTCTGTGGGCAAAATCCAGAACTTGAGACTTTCTGTATGATGTTATGCAGACAATGCATGAAAGCATCTCCACAAAATTTCAGTAATTTGAAAGGGATGCCTTATTGTTTTTGAAGCTTCTAATAGCCAGTTCTATTTCTTTATATGTAGGCATATTGTCAAGTCATTCATAATAGGCAGGTCAGGTAATTCATCGTGAAGAGAGGGGTCTATTGGGTTACTTCATTGAGGAGTTCCTCATAGTGCTTGACTGAATGATATAGGATTTATTTTTATGTCATAAATTTGGTTTCATCAGTGCTCTGAACAGGGTTTTCTTTTGGGCCCATAAGCTCTTTTAAGTGTGATGTAAAATTATTGTTGGTCCCCTGGATAGGCAGAGCTTTGAATTTTGTGTGCGAGTTTGGTCCACCACTCATTTTGCATGGATTTAGTTTTGCATTGGACCCTTGAGCAAGTTTTTGCAATTTTTGCATGGGTTGAGGTGTTTGAATTGGTGAGTGCTGCCTGGCTTTTTTTTTTTATATATATAGGATAAGATGTATGTCTTTCGCTTGCTCATTAAACCACTCCCTGATTCTCCTTTTTGTAGTGCTGAGTATACTCCGAGAGACATCAAGGAGTATGCCACTCATGGTGTCCCACCTCGCAGTCAGGTCATCTGTTATTGCATGGGCGTCATTGAGATCTAGGGCAGTGAGCTGTACAGCGAGATCTTCTTTTAGAGTGGCACGTTTTCCTAGGTCATTGAGGACATTGATGTTTATCTGTTTCAGCTGTGCCTGTCGATGCATTGGTGGTCGGATGCATAGTTTTAGAATTGATTGGACAAGATGATGGTCAGTTTATCCGTCGCCTCCTCGCATGTGGCGCGTGAGGAGCACGTCCCTCACATTGCAATGACACACAATAATATAGTCCAGGAGGTGCCAAGATTTAGACCTATGATGCATTCAGATAATTTTGAATATATTTTGGAGCTGGAACATTGTGTTTGTGATAGCCACTTCATGCTGAGAGCAAAAGGTAAGAAGGCACAGGCCATTATCATTACATTTACCAAATCCATGGCACCCAATGACTCCTTCCCATAGATGACAAGTGCAGCTGACTCTGGCATTGAAGTTTCCGAGAAACATAATTTTATCTTTGCAAGGGACAGCTTTTATGATTGAGTGGATCAGCATATAGAAGTGATCTTTCATGTCTTTGTCTACATCCAGGGTGGGTAGATATATAGTGGTGGCAGAAAGTTTGGGTGCAAAATTACAGGTGCCCAAACTTTTTACTAAACTCAAAACACACAAAAAATATTCATTTCCGATCAGACTTTTCCCTTTTTTTCAATGCTAGCATCTGTACCACTATTTAAACAAGACAATATGCACCACTTGGCATCTCTGTTTTGTCACTCCCAAGACCACGTGGTGTCAGTTTGTAAACATCTCTCACGTGGACTAGTCAATTTTTTGTGGTGGTCTTTGTTTTTGTGCCTCGATATCTCTGTAATGGGAAGTAGTAAAGAGCCAGGAAGAGACAATTATTGCTATTACAACCCTCTATAAGGAGGGTTATAAGTGTGAAGATATAGCACTCATGTGGGAATTGAAGTGCAGAAAGTGCAAAAGTGGACCAAGAAATTTCAAAACGGAGGCTAAATGATTAGAAATACATCTTACAGAAACATCCTGCAGCAGTGTAGGGTTATTTTCCTTCAGTTTTTGAGCTATGGCTGTTGGATCATTATCCAACTGCCTCCTAATAACCTTAGAAGTACAATTAGATATCTTCCTTGGCTGACCAGAGAGAGGCTTGGGGGTAGGAATGGCGTCACCTCCTCCGTCTTGAAATTTCTTGGTCCTCTTTTACACTTGCCGCACTCCACTTCCCACATGATTGGCTATATCTTTACACTTATGACCCTCCTTATAGTAAATTATAATAGCAACAATTGCGTCTCTTCCCAGCTCTTTACCACTTCTCATTACGGAGATATCAAGGCACAAAAACAGAGACCACCACAAAAAGTTGACTAGTCCACATACGACATGTTCACAAACTGACACCATGTGGTCCCAGGAGCCACTAAACAGACTTGCCAAGTGGTGCATATTGTCTAAATATTGGTACAGATGCTAGCATTTAAAAATAGGGAAAAGTTTGATTGGAAATGGGTATTTTTCGTGTGTTTTGAGTTTAGCAAAAAGTTTGGGCACCTGTAATTTTGTGCTTAAACTTTCTGCTACCACTGTACACCAACCAGCATTGCATAGGACTGCTTGCTATTGGTATGTGCCAGCTAATGAATATTTCATTAAGGGCTACTGGACTCAGAGGGATGGAATTGAACAATGATGACTTAACAGCAAAGGTAATTCCATACTTGTGTTGTGTACCCTCAGGCAAACTATACAAGAAGGTGTAACCTTCTCCCACTTTTGTAAGTGAACCTTTCCTGAGAGATGCATTTCACTGAAGGCAGCTATGTCCACATTCTATCTTTTTGACATATGTGCTGTGGGAGCTCTGCAAACTTGAAGTCTTCATTTTCAGTCAAGTTGAGAAGTGTGTGCATGTTTCATGTACTTACTGTCAGAATTTTGTTAGTTTGCATAGTGTTGTTAGTAAGACCAAATGGTGGGTTGCCACGGCAGGCTCAATTCCTGCCTGTGGAGGTTTGAAACAGGCAATATTTAGGTCATCTTTGCTAGACCTCTCCCTATCTGGGATGGGCAGTGCAGATCCTGAAAAGGGCAGCCCAGTCACCCTGGGAGCTGCTGAGGGAGGGACGCCGTTGTTCCTGTCCCAGCCTGTTGACACCCATCACCCCAGAGCTGCCTCATGTGCAGTATGGGGATTAGGAGCTGTCAGCAACAACCTCTGCCTGACCCCACCACCTTCCTCCCCATCACTGAAGGACCTCTTATATGAAGAGAGAGAAAAAGAAGGTGGAAGTAAGGAGTGAATTGGAGGCAAAATCTAGTATGGAGTGAAACTTGTGCATAGTGTTTTAAGTGGAAAGAGGGTGCTCACTCCTCAGTCCATTAACTTGACTATCCAGCAGTAGGCCTAGTGGCACAAAAGAGTCTGAGACAACTAGAGTCTTTGACAGCTGCAGGATGTCTAGTCCACTGTGTAACACACCCAGGGATGCAACCTTATGCAGATACCTAATTGCAGAGTATGAATGATATAGACACATACACATGCACCCACAAAACCTCACTCTCACATACAAACACATGAATGCACAAATGTTCACATACATGCTGCGCACACACATGCTGGATGTGGAGAGATGCAAAAATAGGTCACTGCAGACATAGCTCTCGTACTATAAAATGCAATACACACATGCGTAGCTCCCCTATCTGCAAAATACAACTAGGTAAATACATGTTGGCTCTTATAATGTTTGCTATCTATGTAAATGACATGGATGAAAGCATTGAATGTTACATGAATTTCTTTGTGGATGATGCAAAGTAATTAAAGAGAATAAACTCCAAAATAGACTGTGACTCATTACAGAGTGATCTGAACAAAGTCTCAGAGTGGAGCAAGAAATGGGAAGTAGAATTCAACATCAAGAAATGCAGTATAATCGAATTTGGGAAAAGCAAGAATAGAATATCAGGACAGTATAAAATTGACAAAAAAGAAGTAAAGAAAGTAAGTTTTGAAAGGGACCTAGGAGTAATCATCACCAAAGACATGTCGCCAGATAAACATAAAAATAAAATAGTCGGAGAAACATACAATTACTTGAGATCAGTAAAGGTGGTCTTTAAATACCTGGATAAGGAAATGATTAAGAAAATATTACAAACACTGATAAAGCCAAAACTGGAATATACAGCACTGATATGGTCACCCAATACAAAAAAGAATATAAGAAAATTAGAAAGAATACAAAGAGCAATGCCAAAATGGCCCCAACACTTTCAAACCTGACATATGAACAAAGACTGGCCAAACTGGAATTGCCAACCCTGGAACAAAGAAGAGAATGAGGGGACCTACTAACTGTCTACAGAATTATGAAAGGAAAAGAATGCCTTGATAGAGAGGACTTAATAAAGAGGGACAGACGAAAAACAAGAGGACATGCAATGAAACTCAAAAAGGACAACTACAGCAGAGACCTGAAAAAGAACAGCTTCCTGCACAGAGTGATTGATATATGGAACAAATTGGACAAAAAAAAAAATAGTGTGTGCAAACACAATACAAGAATTTAAGAACAAACTTGATCTTGTGAGATATAAAAATGGGTCACCACCAGCATAGCTCACCTTGCCGTAAAATACAGCTAGGTAAATACATACACACATACCTCTAAACAAAATTGTTGGGAAAACCTTTAACTTCCTAAGGTAAATAAAATTAGCTTTTATTGACTTGGATGAAGAACTGGTAAAGAAATTACTAGTCACACTGATAATTCCTAAATTGGAGTATGCAGTAACACTATGGTCACCCAGTACTAAAAAGAGTATAAGGAAGGTTGAGAGAATCCAGAGAGCAACTACAAAGATGGCCCCAACACTATAAAAAAAGTCATATAATGAAAGATTGTCAAAACTCTACTGACTCTGGAACAAAGAAGAGAAAGAGGTGATTTGTTGACCATCTACAGAATTATTAGGGGTGTGGAAATCCTTGATAGAGATGACTTACTAAATTGGGATAAGAGAAAGACAAGAGTACATGAAAGGAAACTCAAAAAGGACAGATATAGAAGAGACCTGAAAAAACAGCTTTCCCCATAGAGTGGTGGATGTATGGAACATATTAGATGAAACAATAGTGTGTGCAAAAACAGTACAAGAATTTAAGAGCAAATTAGATATGGCGAGATACAAAGACTGGACACCACAAGGTAGCTCCCCTTCCCATAAGATACAACTAGGTCAATACAACTAGGCTAGGTAAATACACAACACACTTGCACACACAAGAGCAATTACAAAATTGGCACCAACACTCTCAAAACTATCATATGAAGAGAGACTAGCAAAACTTGAGCTACAGACACTAGTGCAAAGAAGAGAGAGAGGAGATTTGATAACTATTTATAGAATCATGAAAGGCATAGAAACTATTGATAGAGAGGATATAATAAAATGGGATGATAGAAATACAAGAGGACACAGAAAGAAAATCAAGACAGTTATAGAAGAGATCTGAAAAAGAACAGCTTTCCCCACAGAGTAATAGACATTTGGAACAAGTTAGATGAGAAAGTGGTGTGTGCAAAAACAATACATGAGCTTAAAAACAGTTTAGATAAAATGAGATATGAAGACGGGACACCACGAGCATAGCTCCCCTTCCTGTAAAATACAACTAGGTAAATACACAATCATAGGGAGTGAACAAATGTGTACCACAAGCAAGAAAGAGTATACATAAAAAGCTGGTACAACAAAAAATGTAGTGAGGCTATGGATAGAAGAAACAAAGCTTGGAAAAAATGAAAAAAAGAAAAAAAAAATTAGTGAATGGCCAACATATATCAAACTTAGATGTGATTATGTAAAAATATGCAGAGATGAAAAGAGAAATAATGAAAGAGATATAATAGAATAATGCAAGGAACAAACTAAACTATTTTACAGGTATGTAAATGGTAAACTATAAAACAAACAAGAAATAGAAAGGCTGCACCAAGGGAATTACGAATTAAAGAAATAGAAATGGCTGAAATTATGAACAATCATTTCAAATCAGTATTCACAAATGAAAGTTCACAAAACTGTAATGAAATAGGGAGAGAGAGATACCCCCCAATGAAGGAAATAACTGTGACACATAAGGAAATCAGAGACCAAATAAAAAACCTTGATGTCAGAAAATCACGTGGTCTGGAAGGAATTGCAAATTGCATATTAAAGAATACATAGAGGAGTTGTCAGACAAAATATTCAAAATAATTAAACGCTCACTCAAAGATGGAAAGGTACCACAGGACTGGAAAATTGCAAATATTGTACCAATATGTAAAGAAGGGAACAAAGAAAATCCAACCAACTACAGACTGGTTTCCTTTACAAGCACAATAGCAAAAATATGTCAAAAAGTTATCAAAAGTAGATGGGTTAAACATCTGGAAGGAAAAAATATACCGAATCCAAATAAATTTGGATTTAGACAAGGAAGATCATGTACAACAAACTTGATCTGCTTCTATTTGAGACCAATAGAAATAATACAAGAAAGGGATGGATGGGCAGACTATGATTTTCTAGACCTACAAAAAGCATTTGATAAAGTACCACACAAAAATCTATTTAGAAAAATAGTATCAATAGGTGGCATCAAAGGAAAATTATTGGAATGGATGGAAAACTTCTTGACTGGGAGGAAAATGAGGGTAGTAATTAGAGACAAGTACTCGACCTGTTGGGGCAGGTCACTACTGGGAATCAGAGAGGAGCACCAGATTCAAACCCATAACTGTGTGACTCCGAAATCAGCATGCTTCCCACCAGAACACAATTAAAAACAAGGTATTGCAGTATTAACAAAAGCTTGAACTGTTTTCATATATTGATTTCGGACAAAATTCTCATAACATTTAAAAAAAAAAGTTGTCTATATCTTAGTTGGTAACCATAAAAAATCCTCATCAAGGCCAAAACTAAACCCTTCTCCTTGATATTTCAATTAATGATGCACTATTAACAGTTTAAGGCATTTTTTCTTGCTCTATTGATATCTGAAGCAAACATATTTTTATTCTTATGTAATAAATTTCCTTTAAAATCTTCCTTTTTTGGAAGAGAGCAAGAGAGAGAAGAAATAGTTCAAAGTGTTTTAAACTGTTTTCATATGCTTTGTATTTTATATACGACATAAGTTCTAAGGCTTGCAACTGCACTCATTCCAACCCATCAATGTCTTTTTTGAGGCTAAGAGACATTAAAGAAACATTTTGTCTAAATTTCCTTGAATATCTAGTTGCTTTTGGTAAAACATTTGATATTACACAGAGCTTAGTGTTATCAGTGTCATTGGAAGAAGTAGATTAAAGTACATGGTCAATGCCACAGATTCTATGAACAAAAACGGCCTAGGATGTAATTTTGAGAAACTACACTCATAGCATCTTATCCACTAGAAAATTTACCATTCATAACAACATGCAGTTTACAATTGTTCATCCAGTTTAGAAAGTTACCTCTTATTCCATGCAATTCAAGTTTAGCTATTAGTCTCTTGTGTGTGTTAGTATTTGAAATAACTACAGTATATTGTAAAATCCAAGGTTCATGCATGAGCATTTATGTCTGTGAAGTCATAAAAGTGCCCGTAGTTCTGGTACATATGACAAAAATGATAACTTGATCTACGGGCATTTTAAATGTGACAAATTGTTAACAGGTTGGTTTAGTCAGAAGACAATTCCCCCCAGATTGATTGTCCAAGGAAGCGGGACAATAGGCGAGGGTGAAGCTGTTAACCTCTTTAGTTACTGTTTCCCAGGTCCATTTTTCTCTTGTTGAAGTGTGTAAGAAAAGCTATTCTACAGTATTTCCTAATTTCTGTTCTGTTTGTCTGAAGATGTAATACATGAAAATTTTTACCATCTATTATTTACTATCTCCAGTGTTTTTTTTTTAGGAGACATTACAGAAATGGTCTAAATTTCCTTGAATATCCAGTAGTTTATGGTGAACCTTTTGGTATTGTGCACAGCTTAGTATCATCAGCAAAATTGGGGGCAAAAGATTAAAATATATGGTCAATGCCACAGATACATGCTATAAAAAAAATGGCCAAGGATGTAATTTTGAGAAACTTCACTCATAACATCTTACCTGCTAGAAATTTTACCCATTAAAGATGTAATACACAAAAAATCTTACTGTCTATTGTTTATTTTTTCCAGTGATTTCTCTTACATTTGCATCGCATCCTAGGGGGGAATATGTATATATATATGTATATATATATATATATGTATATATATATATATATATGTATATATGTATATATATATATATATATATATTATATATATATATTTATATATATATATACCGTATTTTCCGGCTTAAAATGCGCATCGGGTTATAATGCGCACCCATGCACTTCGTTATCTCAGTACACAGATAGCGCGCCCCGACGTATAACGCGCATGCCCGATCGCATTTGTCTATAACGCAGTTTTACCTCTGTATTTATATCATGTGAACGAGGTTAGATGGAGAAGTATTTTTCATTGGCTAGAGCCACCGCTGGGAAATCTGTTGATTTGTCACTAAATTAAGTATCAGTTTAGGCATCAATCAGGACACAACTAAGAAAAAGTCGGAACTACATGTACCGGTATATGACTCATGTTGTGCGTTGGTCCCTTATTACTTTGAAGCTTAAATAGTTTGTAGGAAATATAATATAAAAAAAGTTTATTGTAAGTAAAATATACAGAAAAATTTCGGGATTTTTACAGAAAATGTTCATTTTATATCTTGAGGAAATAATTCGTCTTTACCATTTTTTATTTAATACTGAAACTACGAATGTTTCGTTTTAGCTTTGAACCTGCAATGACAGTGGTGAAATAGGACAGTCTCTCATCGAGGTGACGTTTAGTTAATATAACTCCCGAAAGAGGGTGTTGTAGTCAGGTGTTTGACACGAGTTTATGAACGGCCGCAACGGAATTTGTACCATACCTAAAGTGAAGCAACAAAGCCAACATAAAAATTCAAACTAAGATGCTGTGAACATGGGCAAATATAATGAATATTGATCATGTTTCATGGTGTTTAGGTCTATTTAAACATGAAAAATAAGATTCGATAGATACCTACCTATACCAAATATTTATATACGGTAGCCCATGCTGGCATATTCTTTCATGTCACCATGGCTGTTCTTCTTGTTCTCACGGAACGTCACGGAGAAGTGTGCCGCCCCGACTTTGTGACGGCCAACATCGTCACGTTGTTGTGAAAAAAATTACACACACAGCCGCAGAATTTTTATCGTAGGCCGTAGATAATGCGCACCACCGGATAACGTGCACCCCCCGTTTTTAGGTTCTTCCAACGGAAACAAGTCGCGCACTATATGCCGGAAAATACGGTATATATATATATATATATATATATATATATATATATATATATATATATATTATATATTATATATATATATATATTATATATATATATATATGGAATTAAACTCTCCTACTGGGTTTCGATTCCACACCTGAGCGGCTTGCTTTTTATAAGATGAAGACAGTACCATCTTCATCTTATAAAAAGCTAGCCAATCAGGCGAGGGTTTGAATCCCAGTAGGAGAGTTTATTTCCAAATGTCATAATGACACAAATATATATATATATATATATAAATATATATATATATATATATATATATATTATATATATATATATATATATATATATGTATGTACATATATATGATATGTCTGTATATATATATATATATATATATATATATATATATATATATATATATATATATATATATTTATATATATATGTACATATATATGATATGTCTGTGTATATATATATATATATATATATATTATATATATATATATATATATATATATATATATATATATATATATATATATATGTACATATATATGATATGTCTGTGTATATATATATATATATATATATATATATATATATATATATACATATATATATATATATATATATATATATATATAATTATACGAGTGGAAAGTGGTGAGGTAAATGGCAAAAAACCATGGGAGTTTTATTACTAATGTTTCGTCCTTAAGAGGGCTTCCTCAGAGGAAGTCCTCTTAAGGATGAAACGTTAGTAATAAAACTCCTACTGTTTTTTGGCACTTACATCACCCCTTTCCACTCGTACTGTATATATATATATATCTATACATATATATATATATATATATATATATATATATATATATATATATATATAAATAAATAAATAAATAAATAAATATATATACATACCTACATATAGACATTTGGGAATGGATACTAAGAGGAGATTGTATGAAGGAGTGATTGTGCTGACAGCACTGTATGGGGCAGAAACATGGAACATAAGAGAGGAAGAGAGAAGGAGTTTGAATGTGTTTGAGATGAGGTGTCTGAGAAGTATGATAGGGGTTACTAGGCTGAATAGAGTGAGAAATAAGGAGGTGAGGAGGAGAACAGGAGTGGAAAGGGAGCTGGGAGATAGGGTGGATAAAAGAGTATTGGGATGGTTTGGACACATGGAAAGAATGAGTGAAGAAAGACCAGTAAAAGAGATGTGGAAGGAGTGAACATAAGGGTGCACCTAAAATGAGATGGATGGATGGAGTAAAAGGGGCTTTGGGGAAGAGGATAATGTCTGTTGAGGAAGGATGGGAGAGAACAGAAAACAGGGGTGAATGGAGAATGGTTGTATATGGATGATGTTGCGATCCATGAGGTGGAAGGGTGACGGGATGGTGGGTGAGGGAGTGTGTGAGAAAAATTTGATGCAGCCCAAAGGGATTTCTCCCTGTCTTCTCCTTTTCTGCATGAGGGGATGGAGAGGGTGGGTCCCGTCATCCAGGAGGTGCCAACATAAGAGGGAGGGTGGAGGGGAGTGGAGTGTGATAGGGATGGGGTGGGTGGGAGTGCATCAAAATATCATTCACACTTACTCCCTCACACCCCCATCCCCACCCATTCCCTTCTATGCATCACAGCATCATCCATATACAACCAGTCACCACTCACCCCTGTTTTCTGTCTCCCTTCCTCAACAAACATTTCACTTATTCCCAGTGCCCCTTTTACCCCATCCATTCATCTCAACCTTTGTCACCCCCTCATGGGTACTCCTTCCACCTCTGCCTTCCACATCTCTTTTACTAATCTTTCTTCACTCATTCTTTCCATGTGTCCAAGTCATCCCAATACTCTTTCATCAACCATATCTCCCAACTTCCTTTCCACCCCCACTCTCCTTCTCACCTTATTTCTCATTCTATCCAACCTAGTAACCCCTACCATACTTCTCAGGCATTTCATCATAAACATAGTCAAACTCCTCCTCTCTCCCTCTCTTATGTTCCATGTTTCTGCCCCATACAATGCTGTCAGCACAATCACTCCTTCATACAATCTCCTCTTAGAATTCATTCCCAAATGTGTATTTCTCATTACACTTTTTATTCTTCCAAGCCATTTACTTGCTTCTCTCAATCTATATTCTACCTCCACCTCCATTCCTCCCTCTCCCCTTACATTCACACCCAAGTATCTAAAGCTATCCACTTCTTCTAGTCTCTCTCCATTAATACTCACTTTCAATTTGCTTCCACATTCTTCCCTTGTACATCTTATCACTTTACTCTTACCCTCATTTATTTTCAACTTCCTTCTTTTGCACACCTTCCCAAACTGTCACCAACTTCCCCAATCCCTCCTCTGATCCTGCCACAAGCACAGTGTTGTTAGCAAACAACAACTGGCCTATCTCCCATTTCTCTCCATTTTCTTTAACAATCTCCAATCCCCTGCCCATTACCCTTGTGTTTCCTCTTGCACACCCCATCCATGTATAAATTGAGCAGCCAAGGCAACATAACACAACCCTTGCAAAATCCCACCTTTATCTAAAACCACTCTCTCCATTTCTAATTCTAACACTGGCTCTACTACTTTTGTAAAGCCTCTTAACTGCCCTTAACAGCTTTCCTCCTATCCCATATATCTGCAATACCTCCCACAGTGCCTACCTGTCTACCCTACCATAAGTCTTTTCCAAAACCTTGAAGTCCCAAAAAACATCCTTACCTTTTCCTAAAGCTTTCTCACATATCTGCCTTACCACAAAAATCTTATCCATGCAACCCCTACCTGTCCTAAACCGACACTGTTCCTCACAAATTACTCCCTCTGTTCCTCTCCTAATCCTCTCAATCAAAACCCTCATATATATACTGTACCAATTCAAAGTGGTGGAATAAGAAGACACTACTGAATTACAGGCCATTATCGATGACATGCACAATTGTGAACTTATTTGAAAGGTAAATGTGTTAAATATCTGAAAGAGATGAGCATTTTGAGACAGTTTGGTTTCATATCTGGAAGATCATGTGTGTCAAACTTATTAAGCTTCTACTTAAGTGAAATGTGTTGCAAGCAAGGGAGGGTGGGATGGACTGTGTGTACCTCAATCTAGAGAAGACCTTTAACTAAATATCTTACAGTTAACTTATTTGGAAACTGGAGCACACTGAATATATATATATATATATATATATATATATATATATATATATATATATATATATATATATATATATATATATATATATATATATATATATATATATATATATATATGGATATGTATATACATATATTTCCCTAGTATTTACCTGGTTGTATTTTATGGGAAGGGGAGCTATGCTCGTGGTGTCCCATCTTCAAATCTCATTTTATCCAAACTGTTTTTAAATTCATGTATTGTTTTTGCACACACCACTGTTCTCATCTAACTTGTTTCAAATGTCTATTACTCTGTGAGGAAAGCTGTTCTTTTTCAGATCTCTTCTATAGCTGTCTTTCTTGATTTTCTTTCCGTGTCCTCTTGTGTTTCTATCATCCCATTTTATTAGATCCTCTCTATCAATAGTTTCTATTCCTTTCATGATTCTGTAAATAGTTATCAAATCTCCTCTCTCTCTCTTCTTTGCTCTAATGTCCGTAGCTCAAGTTTTGCTAGTCTCTCTTCATATGATAGTTTGGAGAGTGTTGGTGCCAATTTTGTAATCTCTTTGTATTCTTTCAAGTTTTGTTATACATTTTTTTGTACTTGGTGACCACATCGTTGCTGCATATTCTAATCTTGGTCTTATCAAAGTGATTAGTATTTTCTTCACCATTTCTTCATCCTGGTATGTAAATGCCACTTTGATTGTTCTTATTAAATTATAAGGTTCTCCAAAAATCTTGTATATATGTTTCTCAGGTGACATATTATTCATAATAATGACTCCCAGGTCCTTCTCATTTTCTACTTTTTTTTTATTCCTTCTTCTCCCAATTTATATGATCCTACTATTTTTTCTTTTTGCTTTTTCCAAATTCCATTATATATATACATATATATATGTATATATATATGTAATATGTATATACATATATATATGTATATATACATATATATTTATATATATATGAATATATATGTATGTATATATGTATATAGATATATATATATATATATGTATGTATATATATATATATATATATATATATACATATCTGATAATTTTTATGACAGTTGTAAGTAGGACTTGAACCTATTGCTCAGCCATCGGTTAAATAAATGTACAGTGCCTTAACCCTCTTAACCACCAAGGCATCAAAAGTTTTGTAATCTGGAATCTTTCTGATTCCCGAGGATAGGAAAGATCACTACAATTCCTGTTTTACACAAGACCCAAGCCCACTTGTGGGAGAGGGTAAGGAACAGAACAAATCCCTTTCACACTTTGCCATTGTAACTATGAGAGAAATTCACTAGTGACAGCTACACTAATCTGATCATTTTTATGACAGTCACATGTAGGACTCCAACGTACTATTCAGCCATCAGTAAGATAACCATAGTGCCTTAACCCTCTCAGCCACTGAGGCTTCAAAATCTTGTAACTAAGAATCTTTCTGATCCCTGAGGATAGGAAAGATCACTGATTTGCAACCCCAATTCCTGTTTTACACAAGACCTGAGCCCACTCACGGGAGGGGATAAGGAAACAGGAGCAGTAGGTTCAAGTCTTACATGTGACTGTCATAAAAATTATCAGATTAATGTCACTGTTGCAAGCAAATTTCTCTCCTTCATATATATATATATATATATGTATATATATGTGTGTATTTACCTAGTTGTATTTACCTAGTTGTATTTTACGGGAAGGGGAGCTATGCTCGTGGGGTCCCGTCTTCATTTTTCATTTTATCTAAACAATTTTTAAATTCATGTATTGTTTTTGCATACACCACTTTCTCATCTAACTTGTTCCAACTGTCTATTACTCTGTGAGGAAAGCTGTTCTTTTTCAAATCTCTTCTATATCTGTCTTTTTTTATTTTCTTTCCGTGTCCTCTTGTATTTCTGTCATCCCATTTTATCAGATGTATAAATATATGTATATATGTATATATATATATATATATATATATATATATGTGTGTGTATTTACCTAGTTTACCTAGTTGTATTTTACGGGAAGGGGAGCTATGCTCGTGGGGTCCCGTCTTCATTTCTCATTTTATCTAAACAATTTTTAAATTCATGTATTGTTTTTGCACACACCACTTTCTCATCTAACTTGTTCCTGTGTGTATATATATGTATGTATGTATATAATTTTTTTTTTGTCTAAAGGACAGGTGCATTAGGACAGTAGTAAAGGATAAAATATTAGGATGGAGAGCAGGAACCAGTGGAGTTCCATATTTTCATTGCTAGCATTTATGATGTTTCTTATCTATGTGAATGACACCATGGAAGGTACAATAAATTATGTTCACATTTTTGTAGATGATGCAAAGCTCATGAGAAGAGTGAAGAACATCTAGGACTGTCAGCTGTTGATAAAAGGTCTGAACACTTTTCACCTGGGGGCAAGAATGGGAAATGAAATACTGGCTGAGTGGGTTTGAGCATTACTACTTGCAATGGAGGTCGAGGTGATGGTGGTTCGAACCATGTGGCAAGCTACAAAGTCCTCTGTAAGGGGCACTGTGCTAACCTCCTGATGTGGGGGAGTTTGCGACATTTAACCGAATCATTGTTACAACTTATTAGCATCCCTGGAAAAGTGGAAAGGTTCATGATAAACTTTTTATATTGAAAATCAGAAAAATACCTACAGGAAAGGTTGAAGAAGAATTATGCAACTTTAGATAATATATACATATACCAAGGGCTTTTTCCCCCTTACAAGGGAGGTAACCAAAGTTAAAAGACATAATTCCACTCCCACCCATTCTGCCCCATTCACCACCTCTCCCTCCCTCTCATCTTGGCTCCTCCTGGATAACAGGTCATCTCTGCATCTTGCCCTGGGTCAGAAACAATACAGCAAGAGATAGCATATTCACAGCAAGGCAGCTTCATTTAATTGGCGACCCCCCAACCTTCATCCCTTCATTGAAGATGGGCTGTGTCAAAATATTATTCACACATAACCACTCCCTAATTCCCCTGCTCCCCCATCCCTCACCCACATCCTTCTATGAATGACAGTATCATCAATACACAACCATTCTCTACTCACCCCTATCTTCTGCCTTCTCCCTTCCTTCCTGAACAGCCATCCTCCTGTTTTTCAACGCCCCTTTTACACCATCCATCCATCTCATCCTCAGTTGTCCCCTCATGTTCACTCCATCCACCTCTGCCTTCCTCACTTCTTTTACTAACCTTTCTTCACTCATTCTTTCCTTGTGTTTAGATAATTATAATAGAAGACAAAAAAAGAAAGTCATGGTAGTGCTCATGGATCCTGAAGAAGCAGATGGTTAAGTGAATAGAGGAGTAGTGTGGAAGGTTATGGTAATAGAAGTGGAGAAAGGCAGTATAGTTAAGATTAAGGTAGGGATGTATGATGTCATGTGCTTATGTAAGTACATATGAATGGTGTCTTCTTTCTTTTTTTTCTTTTTCTGTAGCTTCAAATGGGGTCTCACAGTGGCCTCATCCAGTCCCTTTTCACGCAGGTCTTTAACCCCTTCACTCCGGGCCAAACTCTCGCGGGCAGCATTAGCTGCCAGACGTGCGATATTGCGTCATAATACTCGTATTATAAAAAATAGAGTCACCGCTGTATTGCTCGTTCTCTCTTTCACCCGTGAATTTTGATAACCATAGAAAATATGATGAAGCCAGTTTACAGAGTATGGGGGTCACGCAGGTACAACTACAATAAATATAATCAAGACACCGACATCGGCATCCTCGCATACCCACTTGCTCCTCATGACGCCTACATAGGCGTCATCGTATCGAAAGGGTTAACAATAGTGTCCTGTCGGGTGAATGATACGCGTGGGAAGCTCGTACACACTGTTTATTATTATGTAAGATCAGTCAACATAGGCATGAACGCCGACATGCGCAATAGTAATGGAATAGCAATGGTAATAAGAATGTTATGCAAAGCAATAATACAACATCCCCCTTCAAGTTTACAAAATCTCAAAATAAACTTATTAGTAAGTAACAGTTAGTAATTCCCCAAGAAGCTGCAAAAGAAAGCATAGTGATGACATATCAACTAGAGTAAACCTTTAGAATTAAGTACAAAATTAGATATAGTAGTTGTGATACATAACATACACAATTAGTAGTAAACCATCTCAGGTTGAACATTGGGTTTAGGCACTCTGCCGGACCTTCTAACTTCAATTTGTGATGGGCTAGGTACACTAGGTTTAGTGCTAGGACAAACAACAGAAGTAGATGCACCTTTAGGAATATCACTGACATGGATGGAATTATCAGAAGAACCGAGCAGGGTGGGAGTCCCTTCTTTGGGTCCATTGTTAGGCAATTTACTGTGTTCACCTGTGTGTATGAGAGAGTGTCGGTTTCTTCTTATTGTGGAACCTGCATCAGTCAGGACTTTGTATGATCTCGGTTGAGTCAGTCTCTGTGTTACTTCTCCATAACGTTCTTGGTCTCGTATGTATACCTTATCGCCTGCTTGAAGAGCTGGCAATGTCTGGATACGATGGTGGTTGTTGTAGTTCTTAGAGTATTTCTCTCTATAGAGTTCCTCTTTTTCTAGTAGGTCATCTTGGTTATATCCCTTTGGTCTCAACGTATCAGGGAGTACTGGCAACTTTGTTCTTATTTTTCTACTCATCAGTATTTCACTTGGGGTCAAACCATTTCTAAGTGGAGCTGAACGATAGGCAAGTAGTCCTAAATAAGGGTTAGCATTCTTTTTAAGGATGTTTTTAGCTGTCTGGACTGCCCGTTCTGCCTCCCCATTTGCTTGTGGGTGTAGGGGTGATGAGGTAACATGGGTAAACCCCCAACACTTGGCAAATTCTTTGAACTCCTGGCTGGAGTACTGAGGTCCATTATCGGATACAACAGTTTCAGGAATTCCATGTATGGAGAAAATATCTGCAAGAGCTGTTGTGACTGCAATAGTTGTGGTATTTTTCAGTTCTCTGAACTCAAACCATCTACTGGAATAATCAACTGCAATGATGTATGACTTACCCTCTAATTCAAAAAGATCTGTACCAATTCGGCTCCAAGGTTTGTCTGGAAAGGACATCGGTAAGAGAGATTCCTTTGGTTCAGGTCGTAGCTTAGCACAAATATGGCACTTGTTAACCATAGATTCTATCTGCTTTGTGATGAGAGGCCACCAAACTGAGTAACTTGCTCTTCCTTGGCACTTAGTAATTCCTAAATGACCTTCATGTAAAGCATTGAGAATATCCAGCTGTAGGGAGGTTGGAACAACAATGCGGTTGTTAAACATTAGTAGTCCTTGGTTGACTGTCAAATGCTGTTTCTTCTCCCAGTATGGTTTCAAGAGTGGCTGAGAAGGCATTATTGAAGGCCACCCATCTAGACAATAGGCTTGTACTTGTTTGCAGATGGCATCTGCTTGTTGAGCTGCTTTGATCTCTCCCAGGCGTCGTTCTGTAGCTGGGATAACTTTAAAATTACCTTCTTGACTTTCTTCCACTTCTTCTATAAGCTCTAGATCAGCTTTTGTAGGAAGACTTGTAGGAGCTCGCGATAGAGCATCAGCTGTTTTCTGATGAACGCCTTGTACATATGTCACTTCTGGTGAATATCTTGCTAGTCGAAGACGGAAGCGAAGAATTCTAGACGGAAGTTTTGACAAATCAGTACTTGAGAGCAAAGGCACTAAAGGGCGGTGATCTGTTTCAAGCTTGAAGACTGTTCCTAAAACGTAGTCTTTAAACTTTTCACAAGCCCAAGTAGCTGCTAAAGCCTCTTTTTCAATAACTGCATACCTCTTCTCAGTGTCACTGAGTGATCTTGAAGCATAAGCAATAGGACGACGGTGCCCTGTGTCATCCATTTGTATAAGAACAGCGCCAAGGCCGTCTTGACAAGCATCTGCAGCAACAATGCATTCCTTGTTTGGGTCGTAATGGGCTAGGATCTCTGTGGACACAAGTTTCTGTTTGATTGTTTGAAATACAGTTTCTTGTGGTTGGTCCCAGAACCATTGTTGACTCTTCCTTAGAAGCTGGCGAAGTGGTTCATTTACATTGGCTAGGTCAGGAATGAACTTGGCAAGCTGATTTACCATACCGTTGAACCTTTGCAGTTCAGTTACATTCCTGGGTCTTGGGAAATCTTGGACAGCTTTGGTTTTTCCTGGATCTGCTTCAATGCCTTTCTCTGAAATGATGTGGCCCAGGAATTTCATGTGTCCTTTTGAAAACTCGCATTTGTCGTTTAGGGTGATTCCTGCTCCCTGTAGTCGACATAACACTTCTCAAACTCGATTGTCATGAATCTCCTGTGTGGGCCCATGGATGAGGATATCATCCATGTGGCAAACAACTCCTTCTAAACCTTCCAGTATGGTAGACATGGTCCTTTGGAAGATTTCTGGGGCGGAGCTAATGCCGAAAGGCAAACGATTGAAGCAATAACGCCCAAATGGAGTCACAAAAGTTGTCAGCAACCTTGATTCTTCATCAAGTGGTATCTGCCAGAATCCAGAGTTGGCATCAAGTTTCGTAAAAACTTTACTACCTCTTAACTTGGCAAGATTCTCGTCCACACTGGCCATAGGGTGTACTTCCCTCTTCACGGCTTTATTCAGAGGTGTCAGATCCACACAAATTCTCACATCACCATTGGGTTTAACAACGTTAACCATCCCTGAGCACCACTCTGTAGGTACAGTTACAGGGGAAATGACTTTTTGGTGGACCATGGATTGTAGTTTCTTCTTTACTTTTGGTAGCAGAGGATGGGGTACCCGTCTTGGGGTATACAGGCAATGAGGAGTAGCATCTCCGTGCAAAGAAATTCTGTATGTAGATTTGAGTAACCCCAGTCCGTTGAAGAGCTTGGGAAATTCTTCCTTGAAGTTCACTGCCCTGTCTATGTTATACACCTCTTTAGCAGGTTTAAGGAGTTTTAGAGCTTCTATAGCTGATTTCAACAAAAGATTATTACTCTGACCTGTCATAACATACACATTTTCTATATGTCTCCTACCACCTAATTCAAGTACAGCATCTACAATTTTCCCTTTAATAAGGTGATTGAGATTCACTTCCCCTGGTCCTCGGAAGTCACTATCTGCTTTTGTGAGGTTACACTCCTTAAGCTAAGGTGTTTTGTCACTAACAATTGTCACTTTGGATCCACAATCAAGTTTAAAGTTAGTCACTTTCCTATCTATTGTCACATCA
The DNA here is from genome assembly GCF_046742065.1 of Oratosquilla oratoria. Classification (NCBI taxonomy): domain Eukaryota; kingdom Metazoa; phylum Arthropoda; class Malacostraca; order Stomatopoda; family Squillidae; genus Oratosquilla; species Oratosquilla oratoria. The sequence goes on from NC_134783.1 coordinate 59,881,967, forward strand.
ACTGACCAAAAATTCTCACTAGCAGATTTGACTTCCCCTAACATAGAAGAATTGTCTACAAGTTCATCGCAATCATACTCATCTATTTCATGAATAGATTTTGACTTTAGGCAAGCCGAAGCATAATGGCCGACATGTGCGCATATGTGACATTTGGAATTTCTGGCTGGGCAGTTTTTCCTAATTGTCAGTTTAGGCATCAATCAGGACACAACTAAGAAAAAGTCGGAACTACATGTACCGGTATATGACTCATGTTGTGCGTTGGTCCCTTATTACTTTGTAGCTTAAATAGTTTGTAGGAAATATGATCTAAAAAAAAGTTTATTGAAAGTAAAATATACAGAAAAATTTCGGGGATTTTCACAGAAAAATTTCGTTTTATATCTTGAGGAAATAATTCGTCTTTACCATTTTTTATTTAATACTGAAACTACAGACTGTTTCGCTTTAGCTTTGAACCTGCAATGACAGTGGTGAAATAGGGCAGTCTCTCATCGAGGTGACATTTAGTTAATATAACTCCCGAAAGAGGGTGTTGTAGTCAGGTGTTTGACACGAGTTTATGAACGGCCGCAACGGAATTTGTACCATACCTAAAGTGAAGCAACAAAGCTAACATAAAAATTCAAACTAGGATGCTGTGAACATGGGCAAATATCATGAATATTGATCATGTTTCATGGTGTTTAAGCCTATTTAAACATGAAAAATATGATTCGATAGATACCTACCTATACCAAATATTTATATAGCCCATGCTGACGTATTCTTTCATGTCACCATGGCTGTTCTTCTTGTTCTCATGGAACGTCACAGAGAAGTGTGCCGTCCCGACTTTGTGACGGCCAACATCGTCACGTTGTTGTGAAAAAATTACACACACAGCCGCAGAAATTTTATCGTAGGCCGTAGATAATGCGCACCACCGGATAACGCGCACCCCCCATTTTTAGGCCCTTCCAACGGAAAAAAGTCGCGCACTATACGCCGGAAAATACGGTATGTGTTCAGGGGACAGAGTGGGGGAGCACCAGATAATTTTTTGGTGGAAGAAAAATCTAAAGTGGAGGAAAAGAATGGGTGGTAGATAGATGCTGAAAGTTAACATGTTGAATGAGAAGGAAAAGGAGAAGCTGAGAGAGGAGGTGGTGTGGGAGAGACTGAAAATAGGGGTGGTAGAAAAAGAATGGATATGTTTTAAGGAGGAAGTGATGAAGTGTGCAAAGATGGTATGTAGGATGAGGAGGATGCGAGGGAGTAGAAGGAAGGGTAGTGAGTGGTGGGATGAAAAGGTGAAGGTGGTAATAGAAGAGAAGAAACAAGTATATGTGAATTGGTTGCCAAGGAGGGCTTGGGAAGCTATGAAAGGTACAAAAAAAAAAAAAAAAGAGAGAATCAAAATGTAAGGTGAAGGAAGCAAAGAGGAGAACAGATATAAATGGGGTACAAGTGTGCCAGGAAAAATAGAATGATAAAAAGATGTTTTGGAAGAAAGTGAAAAGAGTGAGAGGGGTGAGTCAAGTAGAGAGGAAAAGTAAAAGGTGCAGATGGACAAATGTTAATGGAAGTAAAGGTGGTAAGGGGAAGATGGGTAGAGTATTTCAAAGAGTTGTTGAATTTGGAGGAGGATAATGAAGGATTGATTGTGGTAGTGGGAGAAGCTGGGAAAATAATGGAGATGGAGAGGAAAATGATGGGGATATTAGTAAAGATTAAATACAAGAAAAATTGAAAATTATGAAAGCTGGTAAGGCACCTGGTTTGGATAGATGTCATGCAGAGTATCTGGCAAAAGGAAGAACAGTTATAGTGGATTGGCTACTGAGGTAGTTGTTTTAGAGAGATCAGTTTGTTGATTGCAGTTAGAAAGGCATATGGGAGGGTATTAATTGAGAGGATTAGGAGTGGTAAGGGAGACTTGTGAAAAGTAGTTGGCAAATGGTAAGGATGTTTTTTTGAGCTTTTGTAGATTAAAAGAAGGCTTTGTGGGAGGTATTTCAGATATGTGGGATAGAGGGAAAACTGCTAAAGGACATCAAAAGTTTGTGTGTGAGTAGTGGAGCTTATGTTAGGATTGGAAATAGTGAGACTAAGTGTTCTGAAGTGAAAGTGGGGCTAAGCTGGGGTTATGTCTCTATAGCTGTTCAATGTGAACATGGATGAAGTGACATAGAAGGTAGATGTGAGGGTAAGAGGCAGAGGATTGGAGATTGTTAGAGAGACTGGAGGGAAGTGGGAGGTGAGCCAGTTGTTGTTTGCTGATGACAATGTATTTGTGGCTGGGTCAGAAGGAATTCTGAGACAGCTAGTAAAGGAGTTTGGGAAGACATGGGATGTAATGAAGTTAAAAGTTAATGTGGGTAGGAGCTGAGTGGTGAGATGTACAAGAAGTGAGGGTGGCAGCAAGCTGGAGGTAAGTTTTAAAGGAAAAAGTTAGAGGAAATGGAGGAAATCAGAGTAAAGGGAAGTAAGCAAATATCTTTGGGGAATAAAAAGTGTCATGAGAAATAGGTATCTGGGGATAGATGCCAATAGAAGACTTTATGAAGGGGTGATTGTACCTACAACATTGGATGGTGCAGAGACTTGGAACCTGAGGGAGGCAGAAAGGAAAAATTTAAATATGTTTGAGATGAAGTGTTTGAGAAGTATGATGGGTGTTACAAGAATGGATAGAGTGAAAAATAAGGACTTTGTTAGGGAAGTTAGTGTGAAAGAATGATGGGTGTTGGAGCAAATATTTGATTGACCAGTGCGAAATGATAATTGAAGAGAGAGACCAGACAGGTGGGAAGGAGAGATATAAAAGCTTGCAGGAATGGCATGCCAAATACTGGTGCAGTAATGCAAGTAATGGGATGGTTTGGGAGATGCCTTTTTTCAACAGTGGGCATGGAATGTCTGATGACTGATTGATTGAATTTTGCTGCTTAGAATGATACCTACTTAATTTTCTCTTTCATCTGCTTCCATTGCCTCTGCCACTTCTCTACTCCTAATTGTCATAATTCCAACATTTAGTGTTCCAGTTCTCACAGTCTGTACCTACTTCTTCAGCCATATCTGTCCATCATAGTGCTGTAGCCCCTCATCCATTTGTCTGAGGAGTCAGGCAAGACCCCTGAGCATTGTATACAAGGGGTAAACCCCAGCTGTCCACATGGCTTTGATCATGGCTTTTGCTTGTAGTTTTGGCACTGGGGTTTTGAAATTGGATGCCCTTCGTGATGCCTTCCCTTTCTGTTTACTCATATCCTGCTTTGGGATCAGCATTAGGTTGGGCTGGGTTGCCTCCTCACTGATTATGTTGAATTTGTATTAATGGAGTAATACATACATACATATACCAAAGGCTTTTTCCCCATTACAAGGGAGGGAGCCAAAAAGAAAAAGGCATAAAAACCATTCCCACCCATTCCATCTCTAACACACTCCACTCCCCTCCACCCTATAACCTCCCTCTTATCTTGGCACCTCCTGGATGATGGGTCATCCCTGCATCTTGTCCATTGCTCTGGGTCAGAGGCAGTGTCGCAAGACACAGCACATCCACAGCAAGGCCGCTTCATTAAATGGGTGACCCTCCCTCTCCGTCCCCACATGCAGAAAAGGAGAAGATGGGGAGAAATACGTTCAAGCTGCGTCAAATTTTTCTCACACACACTACTTCACTCCCCATCCCCCCACCCATTCTGCCTCATGCATCACAACATCACTCATATACAACCATTCTCCATTGACCGCTGTCTTCTGTCCTCTCCCTTCTTTCCTCAACAGACATTCCCCTCTTCCCCAAAGCCCCTTTCACCCCATCCATCCATCTCATCCTAGGTAGCCCCCTCATGTTCACTCCCTCCACGTCAGCCTTTCATACTTCTTTTACTAGTCTTTTTTCACTCATTCTTTCCATGTGTCCAAACCATCCCAATACTCTTTCATCCACCCTGTCTCCCAACTCCCTCACCACCCCTGTTCTCCTCCTCACCTCCTCATTTCTCACTCTATCCAGCCTAGTAACCCCCATCATACTTCTCAGACACCTCATCTCAGACACTGGATGTGGAGAGATACGAAAATGGGTCACTACGAGCATAGCTCTCGTCCTGTAAAATACAACTAGGTAAATACATTCAAACCCCTTCTCTCTTCTTCTCTTATGTTCCATGTTTCTGCCCCATACAGCACTATTGGCACAATCACTCCTTCCTACAATCTCCTCTTAGCCTCCATTCCCAAATGTCTATTCCTCATTACACTATTTAATCCATCAAGGCATTTACTCACTTCTCTCAATCTACATTCTACCTCCACCTCCACTCCACCCTTTCCTGCCACATTTGCACCCAAGTATATAAAACTATCCACTTCTTCCAGTCGCTCTCCCTTAATGCTCACTTCCAGTCTACTGCCACTTTCACCCCTTGTACATCTCATCACCTTACTTTTATTCACATTTATCTTTAGCTTTCTTCTATCACATACTCTCCCAAACTCTGTCACCAACTTCCTCAATCCCTCCTCCGATCCTGCCACAAGCGCAGTGTCATCCGCAAACAACAGCTGGCTCACCTCCCACTTTTCTCCATTTTCTTTAACCATCTCCAATCTCTGCCCCACTACCCTTGCATTTACCTCTCGCACTACTCCATCCATGTATAAGTTGAACAGCCAGGGCGATGTAACGCATCCTTGACGAAGTCCCACCTTTACCTCGAACCACTCACTCTCTCCATTTCTAATCCTGACACAAGCTCTACTACTCTCATAAAAACTCTTGACAGCTCCTAGAAGCTTTCCTCCTATCCCATATATCTGCATAACCTCCCACAGTGCCTTTCTGTCTACCCTATCGTAAGCCTTTTCCAAATCCATAAAAGCCCAAAAAACAGCCTTCCCCTTTCCTATAGCTTTCTCACATATCTGTCTTACCACATAGATCTGATCTACACAACCTCTACCCATCCTAAATCCACACTGTTCCTCACCAATTACTCCCTCTGTCCCTCTCCTAATCCTCTCAATCAAGATCCTCCCATAAGCCTTCCCAACTACACTTAACAAGCTAATCCCTCTGAAATTACTACATTCACACTTGTCCCCTTTTCCCTTGTAAAGTGGAACTATACAGGCACTCCTCCAGTCCTCCGGCACTCTACCCCATTCCTCCTCCACACCTAGCTCTACTCTATCCTTCACTCCCTCCCACTCCTCCTTCAGCTTCTTCTTGTACTCCTTCTCCTTTTCCTTTTCATTTAAAGAGTTCACTCTAAGCACCTCCCTACCTTCTGTCCCATTCCTCTTTCTCCATCTATCGTCCACTCTCAACTTACTTTCCACCAAAAAATGATCTGATATTCCCCCACCCTCTCCCCTTAGCACATGTACATCCTTAACTCTTCCTATCATAATCCTTTTTACCACTACATAATCCATTAACGCTCTATCTACCATCCACCACCCTTTCCTATGTGTACTTATGCTTGACTTTCTTCCGAAACACTGTATTTGCTATCATCAATTCTCTTTCTAGACACATTTCCACCATCAACTCTCCACTACGATTCTTTCCTGGATCTCCACATTTCCCAACCACTCCATCAATTGGACCATTTCCTACCCTAGCATTAAGGTCTCCCAATACTATTACATTGACATTTCTCCCTAAATCCTCTATGCACTCATTTAAATCTATCCAAAAGATAGATTTCTTCTACACTCTTCTCACTGCCAGGCCCATATGCACTTACAAAGACCCACATCTCCTTTCCCAGTTTCACCTTCATCCACATTATCCTTGAGGAAACCTCCTTCCACTCCACTACACGTTTACCTATCTCTTCACTTACTAGAATAGCCACTCATTCCCTCCCTTGCCCTCTCATCACTCCTGATAACCACCCACTTACACTCCCAAACTTACACTCGCCCTTCCCTTTCAACTTAGTTTCACTCAAAGCCAACACATCCATCTTTCTTCTCACAAACATACTACCTATCTCTTCCCTTTTACTCTCATCTGTACCACATCCACGCACATAAACATATACATATATATATATATATATATATATGTATGTGTATATATATATGTATATATATATATATATGTATATATGTGTATATATATATATATATATATATATATATATATATATATATGTATATATATATATGTATATATAGAGACATTGGGACAAATTATGGGAAAGGTGGAGGGGGAAACACGGGTCTTTATCTGATTATCGAGTTTATTCCTGACCGGTTTCGCTTACAATAGCTTCTTCAGAGGAGTGTTACTCTGGGTCGAAGTTGGCGGTGTATATAGTGAGTCAGGCCCACGTTCCCTCCTTGTGGAGTGGTTGGTGGCTGGTTCCAGTACATGTCAAACAGCACCGGTACAATATGATACAATAATAGTAATATAATAATAATACAACACAACACGATCTATATGCAAATATAGAAAGACGCCCCAGGACAGCTCCGACGTAACACGGGGATTATATACAAGGACAAAACATCACGGTGACATTTCGTTGATAAAAAAAAATCATGTTTTATTCTCATTATTTTATTATGCATTCTGTATCGATACTAATTATTAGTATTATGTTATATTATTATACTGTAATATAATTATATTGCATTATTATATATTATATTGTATGTTATTATTTTTACAGTATTATTATTATTATTATTATTATTATTATTATTAATATTATTATTATTATTATCATTATTATTATTATTATTATTATTAGTACTATTATTATTATTATCATATGTTATACCGATGCTGTTTGAGATGTCATACTGGAACAGTTGAAACATCACACATGACTGCCGGACACAGCACGGGCTGGGAGATGGGAGAAATGGAGTGGACGGAATGAAAGACGCCCAGGACAACTCAGACATAACACGGTGACAAAATATCACGGTGACATTTATTTTCATATGTATTTCATATTTATTCTTATTATTATTGATTATGTATCGATGCTAATGATTATGTTGTATTATAATGTGATATACCATGATATGATTTGGTATATTATATTGTATATTATAATCTATATTGTATATTGTATCATAGATCGTGTTGTGTTGTATTATTATTATATTACTATTATTGTATCATATTGTACCGGTGCTGTTTGACATGTACTGGAACCAGCCACCAACCACTCCACAAGGAGGGAACGTGGGCCTGACTCACTATATACACCGCCAACTTCGACCCAGAGTAACACTCCTCTGAAGAAGCTATTATAAGCGAAACCGGTCAGGAATAAACTCGATAATCAGATAAAGACCCGTGTTTCCCCCTCCACCTTTCCCATAATATTTATATATATATATATATGTATATACTGTATATATGTATATATATATATATATATATATATATATATATATATATATATATATATATATATACATATATGCAGTATTTCACAAATGACGCGTGAATATAATTTGCAGAAAAAAATAATGGTAAACAATATGCTACCATTTTTAGTTATTTTACTACACCGAAGCAGAAGGTATTTTAAGTATGATGTGTATAGAAAATACACTAATAATTATCTTATGTTCATTATTACTCTGCTCACAATGAAAAAACTAAGCTTTCTGTCTTCAGTTCTATGTTTCTCAGAGCGTACAGAATTTGTAGCCCTGAGTTTCTGGATAATGAGGTGAGCAAGATATACAGCATTGCATAAGACTTAAAATATCCAAAGCATATGGTAGACAATTCTCACACTATGGCTTTAAAAACTTACCATAAAACTTTGCAAGAGAAAATTCATTTTTGTAATAAGAACCTTCTACTACTCCCATTTCATGAGAGTATGGTAAGACTACCAGAAATTCTTAAGGAATTTAATATAAATGTAGTCTTTAAGAACAACAGCAATATTAGAAATATTCTAATTAAAAATTCTTCACACAATACTGAAGGTTGCGTGTACACCATTCCTTGTATGCAGTGCCAAAAATTTTACATCGAGCAAACTGGCAAAGATATACAAAAAAGAATTAACCAACATAAATACAGTGAGAAGTGGTCAAATATGTAGTGGTATTTTTGTTCATGTGAGGGACCAGAATCATGCAATTGATTGGAAAAATGGCAGTAAAATATCCTCCTGTAATTCCATTACTGAAAGAAACAACATTGAATCAAGCCACATAAAACAAACTTTTGATCAAAATATCAATCTAAGGTTAGGTATGTACAGGCTTGGTAATTTCATTTCAAAGAAAATTGTTGGATGTTATCCTGCCCGGACATTTGGTCCATCACCTGAGGACTAAGGGGAATTTTCTCAGGCTTGTGTGGTTCATCTTTCCATGTTCCTTACCATATTTTCACTTCTGTAGTATATATACTGTCTCTGTATCTCCCTTGATGATGTCTTAAATAGACGAAAAGGTTTGGACTACGTTTCTTATTTACCAGTGTTTTTTCTGCACACACACATACATATATATATATACAGTAAAAGCTCTTTTATCCGTTATTCTTGTATCCGGCTCCTTCTTATAACCGGCATATTATTCACGAGGAAATAAAACATTTGTATAAAAATGAAAAAGTGAAATTTAAAATTCCCGCGGCACTCCCACCGCCGAAAGAGGTAGCGCGCATCTTTCCCACCATCTCCCACAAATCCCGCCGCTTTGTCAGGCCCAGTGCCCACTGTAATAAGATGCCTGATGTTAAGTGTGCGACTGTCTATTAGCAACTCTCTCAACACACAAACACATACCGACAGCAAAGGAAGGCAGTGATGGCTGAGTTGAAGGATATGCGTGGTAGTGCTAAGCTTAGCGTCACTGATGAAGCTCTTCAGGAGTGGATGGAGGTCGACAATGACGAAGCTATCACCCCCACACTAACTGACGACGAAATCATTCAGGCAGTGATTGAGGAGAAGCATGGTAAAGAAAGAGAGGCTGATAGTGAAGAGGAAGATGACCGAGAGCCAAGAGTAACGTGGAAGGATGCCGCTAAAGGATTGGCAACATTTATCAAGTTTGCGGAGCAGTGCACCTACATGGGGACTCACGACGTGATGTCTCTTCACTGCCTTCAAAATGAATTTTTAATGCAGAGAGACAAACATTCTAAACAAAGAGACATACGTGATTTAATGAAAATAAAGATAAATAAATATGAATATACTGGTAAATAAATAAACAACAAAAGTGAAGCCATTGAATGAATTTTATTTAAGTACTCTATGAATAAAGGCAATAAATGAATTTTTTTTAATATTCCTTCTCGTAACCGGGATTTCCCCTTTCTGGCACATTTTGGTCCCACTCATGCCGGTTAAAAGAGCTTATACTGTATATATATATATATATATATATTATATATATATATATATATATATATATGTATATATATATATATCTCTATATATGTATATATATATATATATATATATATGTATATATATATATATATATGTATATATATATATATATATATATGTATATATATATATATATATATATTTATATATATATATGTTAATAACTGCAGGTCTTTATCTATTCAGTTAGATGTATTCAATTTCATTCCGCTGTTTGAAGATTTGTCTTGCCCATTCTCCAGCTGAACTCATAAATAGATTTTCATAAGTTTGCTGTTGTTTCTAGAAACCTCATCTATAATGTGTCAGAACTTCTAGTATCTTTGGCTTGGATTTATGCTTTTATTTTCTCAATTCCTGTATCTTGCGTATATATGGTGCAGTTAATTTTCTTTTCATACCATATTTTCCCTTGGTATTTCTGAGTTGCCTTCTTTTCCAGTGTTCTCTTTGCTGAGATTCACAATAGCTATTTCTCTTATGTTATCTTTCCTTCATCTATTTCTTATGAAGAAATTTAGTCTTTCATACTGTATCTTCTTGGTTTACTTATTCAGTTATGCAAATACTTGTTTATTTGTTTATTTATTCATTTTATTCAATTTTTTTTCTTTTTTTACTTAGTCTTTCATCCTGTACATATTTGCTTATATATTTATTTATCTATTCATTACCGGTAATTCTTTTATTTTTCTATTCATTTAGCTACTGTCATCCCATATATTCTTGGTTTATTCATTCATTTATGCATGTATTTATATATCTATTTACATATTTAGTTGTTCATTTATTTATATATTCATTCATTTATTTATTCATTTATTCTTTTATCTTTTCATCAGTGTAAACAATGTTAGATTTATATTTTCTATCTTTTGCATTTCAACAAATTTTGAGGTTAAACCATTTACTTTGTGCGTGGAATACTTATTTTCTTGGTTAAGACATCTGTTTTCATAAGGCAATTGACAATGTTTCCCTTTTCCATTATGCAGAAAAAATGTGTATCATTCTATTATGAATTTTTAAACTTGCATTGTTGTATTGGAGTACAATGCTGTCCTTTGACTTGATTTGTTCACTTTCTATATCTATAAGCTCTATTTGCATTTCCTTCACTTTTTGTTCAATCTCTTTTTCTATGACCTATTCCTTTTCTCATTTTTTTCATTTGTCAAGATAAGGTGAACTCCTTGTGGCCCAGCAATGTACATGTATTTATACTTTGTTTTCGTGATACTATCATGTCACTGATTTCTTTCAAGCACTGATCTCTCAGCATTTTTATTTGAACCTTCCACATTACAGACTGAATATCCCACTACCAGAGAAAAGATATTTAAAGATATGTATATTGCAATCACTAACTGTGATTCTCTTCAGCATGGTTTTACATGAGGTGGGTTAGCTTATATATATTAAAAGGAGATACATATAGGGGACATGGGAAGGTAAGCATATTAGTGCGTGGTCCATTTGAACCCAATTCATGATGACCCCAGGGTCAAACTGACCCTTGGTCAAATGTTTGCGTGACAGCTGGTAGGTTCAGGCCTGGGCGGACAACTTGATGTATAATATTGTTGATGGCTAAACTGATAATGGTATCAGGGGACCATTGTCCTTTTGAAGTATTGAAATTAGATAATTGTTTCATCAGGGAGGGTTCAATAATTTTTCTTCTGTAGTTACAATGTGATTTGTAAATTAAACCAGCCTTGTCCCAGTCCATACATTGATTTTACTCAGCAGTATGGAGGAATATCCTAGTGTGTGTATATATATATACACAAACACATTGTGGGAGAGACATATGGACTACTGCAGAAGATTAAAGTGGTGTTCCATTATATGGATGAAGAGATGATGAAAAATGTCATTGAAAGCCTGATACATCTAAGATTTGAATATACATCAGTAGTATGGTTCCCTGTCTGGGAATGTTATTGTGGTAAAGTAGCATGCAGTTGATACTTTAGGGTCTACATGGGGCACCCCTATGGACCAGAGCCACACTTCATTTTGTCTGTCATAGAGGAAAACTCTCTTCATAAAGAAATGATGACACTTTTATACTACAACTGTCCCTCCATTATGATGTCCCCCAACCCCTTGTTACTGTCCTGTATCATTTCTCTGAATATTCATTTCCCTTTTTGTGTACCCTATGGTGGGGTAAATGAATGTTACCCCCAAGTCTTTCCACTTGAGTCATAAGAGGGAAAAAAAAAAAAAAAAAAAAAAAAAGGGATGGGGGATGGGATTAGGAGTCCTGCTACCTGTATCCCCAAAGGGGACATTCCTTAAAAAAGTAAAGGCATAAGAAGGTCTGGGAGTTTTCCAACCAGTACCCTAAGGTATGGGTCTTTTAATGTGCATGGATGTGGTACAGATGAGAGTAAAAGGGAAGAGATAGGCAATATGTTTGTGAGAAGAAAGATGGATGTGTTGGCTTTGAGTGAAACTAAAATGAAAGAGAGGGGCGAGTGTGAGTTTGGGAGTGTAGTTGGGAGGTTCTCAGGAGTGAAGAGGAAGCAAAGAAGGATGTAGAAGAGAAGAAGCAGGCTTTCATAGATTGGCTACAAATTAGGATGAGGGAATTGTATGAGAGGTACAAAGTACAGTAAAGAGAAAGGAAGTTAAGCATAAGATAAAGGAAGCAAAGAGGAGAGCAGATGTGAAATGGGGTAAGAGTATGACAAAATTTTGAAAGTAATAAAAAGATGTTTTGGAAAGAAATTAAAAGAGGAAGAGGAGGCAAATCAAGTAGAGAAGAAAACGTAAAAGGTGCAAATGGAGAGATGATAACGGAAGAGAAGGCAGTGAGAGGAAGGTGGGCAGAGTATTTTAGGGAGTTGTTAAATGTGAAGGAGGATAGGGAGGGAAAGGTAGTTGCAGTGGGAAGCGCTAAGAAAATGATCGTGATGAGTGAGGAAAATGGAGGAGAAATAGGGAAAGATGAAGTGAAAGCAGTTGTTAAAATGATGAGAGCAGGTAAGGCACCTGGTCTGGATGGATGCCATGCAGAATGTCTGAAAAAAGGAGGTACAGTTATGGTGGATTGGCTGGTGAGGTTATTTAATGTTTGTTTAAGAGAGGGTAGAGTGCCAGAGGACTGGAGGAGTGCCTGTATAGTTCTGCTTTACAAAGGAAATGGGGACAAGTGTGAGTGTAGTAGTTTCAGAGGGATTAGCTTGTTGAGTGTAGTTGGGAAGGCTTATGGGAGGGTCTTGAATGAGAGGATTAGGAGAGGAACAGAGGGAGTAATTGGTGAGGAACAGGGTGGGTTTAGGACAGGTAGGGGTTGTGTAGATCAGATTTTTGTGGTAAGACAGATATGTGAGAAAGCTATAGAAAAAGGTAAGGATGTTTTTTTGGGGGGCTTTTATGGATCTGGAAAAGGCTTACGACAGGGTAGATAGGAAGGCACTGTGGGAGGTATTGCAGATATATGGGATAGGAGGAAAGCTGTTAAGAGCAGTCAAGAGTTTTTATGAGAGTAGTAGAGCTTGTGTTAGGAAATGGAGAGAGTGAATGGTTTGAGGTAAAGGTGGGACTTCGTCAGGGAGGTGTTATGTCAGCCTGGCTGTTCAATATATACATGGCTGGAGTGGTGCAAGAGGTGAATGCAAGGGTAGTGGGTCAAGGGTTGGAGATGGTGAAATAAAATGGAGAAAAGTGGGAGGTGAGCCAGTTGTTGTTTGCTGACGACACTGCGCTTGTAGCAGGATCAGAGGAGGGATTGGAGTTAGTGACAGAGTTTGAGAAGGTGTGTGAAAGAATGAAGCTGAAGATAAATGTGGGCAAAAGTAAGGTGATGAGATGTACAAGGGGAGAGAGTGACAGCAGGTTGGAAGTGAGCATAAAGGGTGAAAGACTGAAGGAAGGGGATAGTTTTAGATACTTGGGTGTGAATGTGGCAGGAAAGGGAGGAGTGGAGGTGGAGGTAGAATGTAGATTGAGAGAAGTGAGTAAATGCCTTGGTAGTTTAAAAAGTGTAATGAGAAATAGACATCTGGGAGTGGATGCTAAGAGGAGTTTATATGAAAGAGTGATTGTGCCAACAGCACTGTATGGGGCAGAAACATGAAACATAAGAGAGGAAGAGAAAAAGAGTTTGAATATGTTTGAGATGAAATGTCTGAGAAGTATGATAGGGGTTACTAGGCTAGATAGAGTGAGAAATGAGGAGGAGAACAGGGGTGGAAAGGGAGTTGGGAGATAGGGTTGATGAAAGAGTATTGGGATGGTTTGGACACATGGAAAGAATTAGTCAAGAAAGATTAGGAAAAGAAGTGTGGAAGGTAGAGGTGAAAGGAGTGAATATGAGGGGGCATCCTAGGATGAGATGGATGGATGGGGTGAAAGGGGCATTACAAAAGAGAAGAATGTCTGTGGAGGAAGGATGGGAGAGGACAGAAGATAGGGGTGAATGGAGAAGGGTTGTGTATGGATGATGCTGTGATGCATGAGGGGGAGTGGTGGGAGATGGGGGGTGAGGAAGTATGTATGAGAAAAAATTTGACACAGCCCGGAGGGATTTCTACCCGTCTTCTCCTTTTCTGCATGAGGGGATGGAGTGGGGGGGGGGGGGTCACCGAATTTATGAAGCGGCCTTGCTGTGGATGTGCTGTGTCTTGCGACACTGCTTCTGACCCAGGGCAGTGGACAGGATGCAGGGATGACCCGTCATCCAGGAGGTGCCAAGATAGAGGGAGGGTGGAGGGGAGTGGAATATATAGGAAATGGAATGGGTGGGAGTGGTTTCTATGCCTTTTTCTTTTTGGCTACCCCCCGTGTAATGGGGAAAAAGCCTTTGGTACATGTATGTTTACAAATCTATAAAACAGTTTTGGTTGATCTTTACATTTTTCTATGACATCCTTTTCATGTTTTCTCTTCTCTGTGCACTTGTACATATTCATTTCTATAATCAGTATATATTTTCCATTTTTCGTTTTTTTTCTTTGTCTTTCCTCCATTTTATCCAAGCTTTATCCCTTTTATCTTTTAACTCTGTACATCTTTTGTTGTACCAACATTTTACATATCCATTTTCTTGTTTTTGTCTTGGAACATACTTTTCCACTCCTTATTTATAAATTGTTGTCAAAATTTTCCATTTCTCTTCTACTGTTGTTTCCTCTTTGTATATCCTTTCCCAGTCTGCTTTTTTTTTTTTTCTCATTTTATCAAAATTTTATTTTTCCATACATCATTCTTCCCTTTCTATATTGTTAATTTTTCTGATGTATTTTTCTTCATTTAGTCCCAGTTCTACTAATATGTGGTCACTTTTACTTAGGGGTGTCTTATATTCAATCTTGTCCACTATTTCAGGTTCTGATGTGATTATTAGGTCCAGTCTCGATGGTTCTTCCTCATTTATATACCTAGTATTCTCTTGTATCCATTGTGTCATTGTATGTTCTTTAATCATATCAAGTAGTAGATTTCCCCATAGGTCATCTCTACCCTTCACTGTCATTTCTTCCCATCAAATTTCTTTACAATTAAAGTTACCCATTATAATTATTCTTCCTCCATCTTCCATTATCCTATATAGTGTTATCCTTGTGTCTACCATATTCTTGTGTTCTTTCTCTTTCCATGAAGCTGTTTTAGGAGGCACCTAATTTACCACAAACTTCCTATTCTTCTTGTCCCTGTTCTCTATATCCATCATGATCATCTCCACTATTCTTTCCATATGAAATATTCCTCACATATATATCCTTCTTAGTCAGGTTCATAACTCCACCACTTTGTTTTATTCTCTGTTTCTAATCCAATGATTATATGCACCATGTCCTACACTATTGGGTGGTATTGGACATTTCAGTTTTGTCTCCACAATCCCCATTATGTTAGGTTCCTTTTCCACCAGATAATCATTCAGTTCATTCACGCCTGTTATTAATCCATCTATATTTGTGAAGGGCACTTTTAATTTTCTGTTACCTCCATCCTGTTTTCTGTTTTTGTACTGTTTTTCTCTGCTATGAACCATTTCCACACTTTCATATCCACTACTCTCCAATAGAATTTCTCTCTGACTCTGTTCTGTTCTCATTTTTTTCCCTAGCTTCAATTCTTTTTGTTTTCTCTTCCTCTCTTTCCTCTTTATTCATCTCTTTTTATTCATACCTGTTTGTACCACTTTCTGTTAGTTTTTCTGTTTTTTATAAGACATTCTCTGCTGTCGTTTGTGACTTGAAATTAACCTTAATTAATCTGATCTTGTCTATACTGTATTTCCCCAGTCTATAAACAATATTTCTTCAATTTCTTTCCCTATTCCTGTTCACCTTCTTAAAATATTTTTAGTACCCTGTTCACTCTTTCTTTCTCCTCCTTTACTCTTGTAGTCCTATTTGGATTATGTTTCTCTTCCACTCCTAACATAATTATACATTTCTTTTTATCTGCTAAGTCTCTTACTATATTCTCCTTCTCTCTCGTCACTTTAATAACTGTGTCCTTAGTGTGTTCCTTCATCTGTTGTTTCACTATTTCTCTAAATTCAATTTTGCTATTTTCCTTAACCTTTTTCCAACCACTTACCTCTTTTGCTATGGACTCTTTATTCTTTTCATTATTCCTCTTTAATTCCTCATTCTCATCCTTTACTTCTTTTAACTGTCTTTTTAATTCTTCTATTTCTTTATCTAGGTTTTGGTTCTCCTTCCTTAGTTCTTCCAATTTATCAACTCTTTGTTTAATCAGTGCAAGTTGACTGAGCCTAACCTCCCATTTTCGTTCATTTTTGTTAGCTTTTCCTCTAGAATTGCTAATCAGGGGAGGTTGTCATCTCCTCACTCATTAAATCCATGGAAATAATTGTCTCCACATTCTGTTGTGCTGCTCTTATCTATATTTCTAATTTTTACATTTTTACTAATTTCTTTGACTTCTATGTCTTCTGTGCATCTTTTGTTGACATTCCTCCTGACATCCGGGGCCTGTTTATCCACCTTCCACATTTTCCTCAATTTTCCTGAGTAATCCCTCCCCTTCACCTTCCCACTACACCACAAGCTTCCCCTTCCCTACTAATACAACACAGGTACTCCATCATTGAATCCACAAAGATTTATTTGTTTTCTGGAGTCCAGCTGTTGCCGTCTCTCTGCCGATCGTCTATTTACCTAGTTGTATTTTATGGGACGAGAGCTATGCTCGTAGTGACCCGTTTTTGCATCTCTCTGCATCCAGTTTATTCTTAAAATCATGTATAGTGTGTTGATGTGGGTGTTTATCCAACATTATGTCCCTAATTGTAATATACAAGGCCAGAGCTTTGCTTGTAGATTCCAGTTTTGTGCTTCTATTATTCAAATTTGTTGTTAGGTTTACTTATGTTGTCCAACTACAATTTCTTATTTCATATTGTTCCACAAATCAGTGCATCTTTATAGAAAACTTTCCTAATCACCTTCAAACATATTTTTTTTCTATGTCCAACATTATGTCCCTAATTGTAATATACAAGGCCAGAGCTTTGCTCGTAGATTCCAGTTTTGTGCTTCTATCATTCAAATTTGTTGTTAGGTTCACTTATGTTGTCCAACTACAATTTCTTATTTCATATTGTTCCACAAATCAGTGTATCTTTATAGGAAACTTTCCTAATCACCTTCAAACATATTTTATTTCTATGTCCTATGATTTTTCTAATATCCCACACTAGAAATTAGTCTGTGTTAACTACCCATTCCTTTCATATTTCTTAATATTGCTGTTATTTCATGATTAGCTTTTTTTTCTATGTTGCCACTTTCAGTTCTCTCTCCATCTTTTGACTTCCTTTCTTTTATTTTGTAATATATCTTTCCTTTTGTGTGTGGACCACTACTTCATATTTCACTCTGGGATGACTCTGTTTGTTTATTGGTTTATTTGTTTATTCATTTGATGATTTTTTATTTGTTTATATGTTTATCTACTTATATATTTGTTTTCATATATTAATTCTTATTTATTCATTTTTATTTTCATTATTCACTCATTAATTTTTTGTCAGTTTTTCTACCTATTTATTCATTTTTAGTTAATTTTATTCATTTATTTATGTTATTTATTTGTTTTTATCTATTATCTCTTTCATTTATTTTTTTATTCCATTTAATTTATACTTTTATATGATTTTATTAAATTTATTCATTTATTCATCTTATTTATTTATTTTCTATTTACTCTTTTGTCTATTATTTCATTTATTTTTAATTTATCTTTTTATATATTATTAATTTTATTTATTTATTCATTTATTCATCTTATTTATTCATTTTCTATTTACTCTTTTGTCTATTATTTAATTTATCTATTTTTAATTTATCTTTTTATATATTATTGTTATTTATTAATTTTATTCTTTTTTTTTTTTCATGTAGTGGAATGCCACATGTATGCTTGACATATCAATTTGTTGGGAAGCCTATTGCAAAGTTTCTCCATCCAATTGTCTTGTAGTACAGCTATCAAGCTTGAGTAAAAACTCAATATATTTTACATACCCTCTTTTTCTGAATCCAATTTAGTTCCTTTTTCTGTTGCACATAATTTGTTAGACCTCTACTTTCTTTAACTTTCTCCCTCAGTAGTCTTGGTACATGGTTTCTACTTCATACAAAGGTGTCCTATTTTTCTATATTTCTCTTGTCCTGACTTCTCTCAAATATATCTCCTCAAAACATTCTTCAATTCTGCAAATTTTGCCTTCCTGAAGTTATATTTCCTTTGTTCATGTGACTCATCTCTTGTTTCTATTCTTTCTGCAGCCTCATGGAATTCAAGAACAACGTGATCATTGTTTCTCAAAGTACGCAGGTATTTCTAGGATTTGATAACATCTGGTTCATCAGTTAGCAGCAAAACCAATATGGCTGGTGTGGCATGTCCTCTAACTCATGTCATTTGTTTGGCCAATTGTCATTGCGTTGTTTGCTCCCCATGACTCTTCTCTTCCATAAGCTTCCCATTCCTCCCAGTTTACCTTCCAACAATTTAAGTCACCCGCCAGGACTACAGTTAGACTTTTTTTTTTTTTTTTAATTCTCTATATCTCTTGATACCCAATTCAACATCACACTTCTGTTTAAAGGGAGACAAAAACCACCATAATGTCTGTTCACCACCCCCTTATTTATATATATATATATATATTATATATATATATATATATATATATATATACATACATTTTATATATATATACTTATATATATACATTTATTTATATATATATATATATATATATATATATATATGTATATATATATACATATATATATATATATATACATATACATATATATATAAAACATTTCAGCCTTTCCTTCCCACCATCCTACTCTTTCCACCCCCATTGTTTTCTTCATTTATATACATACGCCTTTTTTAACTGTTCTGTCTCTCCAAAAACTGTTTTCCACCATGCCCACTTGCATATCCATATCTTTGTTTAGCCAAGTCTCAGCAAGACTTATCATATTATGTTCTTTCTCTTTCAGATAATTATTGATGTCTAATATATTAAGTCATCAATATTGATACATGACACTTTCAAACTCTACATTATTTTTTTCCTCCTCTCTTTTAATATCACTTTCTCAGTTTCTAGTCCAGCACTAATAGAACTGTATCTTCTCCTGCTCTCTTTGGTTGTAGACATTTGTCTTAGCTTCATAACTCCTTTTAGTTTGCTATCTTTTACTTTGTTACATCTCTTCTTGTCCAAACATCTTTAAATGTATCTTCATTGGTAGATTTCTATGTCATGATAATCATCATGGTTTGTGATTGATTTAATTTCTATTTGAACTGAGGATACTGTGATTATGGCTGGGTCACAGGAGGGTCTAAGGTAGTTAGTGACAGAGTTTAGGAGGGTATGTGAGAGGAGAAACCTGAACGTAAATATGGGCAAAAGTAAGGTGATGAGATGTACAATGCGTGAAGGTGTCAGTGAGTTAGAGGTAAGCTTTAAAAGGAAGAGATTGGAGGGACTGGATAATTTAAAATAGGGTCTCATGTAGCAGAAAATGAAGAAGTTGGGGTGGAGGTAAACTGCAAAGTAAAGAAAGCAAGTAAATGTCTTGGGGGAATGAAAAGTGTCATGAGAAATAAGTATCTAGGGGTGAGTGCATAGAAAAGATTGTACAAAGGGGTGATTGTATCTAGAACACCATATGGTATAGGGACTTGGAATTTAAAGGATGAATGAATTTAAATGTGAGATAAAGTGTTTAAGAAGTATGGTAATGGTTATGGGATTGGAAACAATGAGAAATCAGGATATGAGTAGGAGAGTGAGTGTGGAAAGACAGCTGGTAGATAGAGTCCATGAAAGAATGCTGAAATGGTTTGGGTATATGAAAAGAATGAGTGAGGAAATAATAGCAATAGGAGTGTTGAAGGAAGAGGTGGATAGAATAAACTTGAGGGGAAAACCCAGAATAAGAGGGATGGATTGGTGAAAGGGGCTTTGGTTACAAGGCCTGTTGAGCAGGGAAGAGAGAAGGAAAGAGGTTATGTGAGTGGAGTGTGGTTGTAAATGGGTGATAAACTGAAATGGCCTAAAGTGACCTCTTCTTGTCTGCTCTGTAATTTCATGAGAAGGCAACAGGAGAGTGTTACCATATAATGAAGCTGTGGGGGTAAACCTGTTTTGACTATTGGGCCCTGCTGTGGAAGTGTTGTGTCTTGCTGCATTGCTTCTGATCCAGGCAGGGGGGTGCAGGGATAGACCTTCATCCAAAATTGGCTAAGATAAAAGAGATAACAAATTTGTGATGGAGTGTAGGATAAGTGAAGAGTGGGTGTGCTTTGGCTAGTCACCACTCTTACAATGAGGAAAGGGTATTTTTGGTACAATGTAGAGAGATTCTGTCTCATTGACTTTTTTCTCTCTTGTTCATTTCATATAGTATGATCCTCAATCCACCCTAATGCTATAATATGTATTATTTTATATTTTTATCAGTAATTCTGTATTCTTTAACACTTGGACTACATGATTTCTTTCACAATGAGGTACAATGTCTTACAATGATAAAACATACTGACAGAAGACCTTTTGATCTGTGATGAGGATGGATGAAAAGTAAACAAAACAAATAGATTATAAGTAATAGATTGATAAATAATTTTTTTTCTTGGATGTCATTCATTGATGACACAGATGGCAAAACTATTTCTGACAACTTCTAGGTTAAATCAATGCCCTCACTGCTTTAGGCTTACCGTAGTTCTCATCCTGTTATTATCTAGTCCATAGCTATTTTCTATTTTGATGTTCTTAATTCCCTGGTGTTACTAGTGGAGTTCTCCCAGGGTTCAATTTGGGTCTCTTATTGTTCATTATGTACATAAACAATTTGGACAATGGGATTATTAGTGATGTTAATAAGTTTGCGGACGACACTAAAATAGGATACCAAATTAGGCCAGGAGAAGACACCAGGATATTGCATGAATATCTTAACAAAGTGTTCTCATGGTCAGTGAAATGGCAAATGGACTTCAATATCTCAAGTGTAGTGTGTTGAACATAGATTCACACAACCCAGAAAGCATATATAGCTTTGAAAACACCTTTTTTAGAGTGCAAGAGAGACTTGGGAGTGCTAGTAAATCCTGACCTTAAATTCAGGAAATGGTGCATTAGTGCCAGGAAGAGCTAACAAAGCATTAAGTTTCATTGCTAGGATGGTTATGAATAAAAGTGCAGAGGTAGTTATCAAACTATATCTGGTGTTAGACCCATCCTTGATTATGCAGCACAAATTTGGTCTCTGTCCTATAGAATGGACATTAGTTCCCTAAAATCAATATAGAAGAGAATAACCAAAATCATACATGGGCTCAGAAATTTACCTTAAGAGGACTGTTTAAGACACCTTAATTTACACTCTCTGGAAAGACACAGAGTGTGAGATGATCTAATAGAGGTGTTCAAGAGAATTAAAGGTCATCATATTATGACAACAGGGCAGGACTCACAGTAATGGATTTAAATTCGACAATTTTAGATTTAAGAATGAAATAGGCAAGAACTGGTTTACTAATAGAGTGGCCAACGAATAGATTAGACTTAGTAACCATATAGTGAGTGCTGTAACTATCAGTTGTTTACATAACTTTATGGATGGGGATGATAAGTGGTAATGGACATGGAACTGCCTAGTCTAGGCTATATGATCTCTTGCAGTTTCCTTCATTCCAATGTTATGTTTTTGAAATTATAAAGGCCTGATATCACTACATAGTACATTTTAATGCCTTATCAACCACCCTTCTATCCATCACCCTCTCCTATGTGTACGTATGCTTGACTTTCTTCCTAAACACTGTGTTAGCTATCAACTCTCTTTCTAAACACATCACCATCAACTCTCCACTGATTTTTACCAGGCATTCCATACTTCCCAACAAGTTCATCTATTGGTTCATCCCCTACTCTAGCATTGAGATGTTCTAATACCACTACATTGACATTCCTCCCAAGACTCTCTATGCATTCATTTAAATCTGTCCAAAAAGCTTCCCTTTCCTCTACACTCTTCTCACAACCAGCCCCATATGCACTTACAAAGGCCCACATCTCCCTTCCCAGTTTCACCTTCACCCCACAAACGATTACAAAGGCGGAGCATGCCGAAAGGAGACCATTTGATCCATATATAGGTCGGATGCGAAAAAAAAATCATATTAATAATAAAATAATAGATAAAAACTATAATAATGTAAATAACAAATAAAATACATAAATAAATGCATAGGTATAGTTAAATGATAAACAAACAGGTAAATAGTAAATAATAATAAATTGGCATATAATTAATAATAAATGAAAATCAAACAAATGATAACAAAACAAAAACAAATAATATAAAATAAATTATAATCATTACAGCATCTTGCTTAGGTATTTATCTAAATGATTCTTAAAGCTTCGAACTGAACTACATTGCACTACCTGTGCAGGAAGTTTATTCCATTCATTAACTACACGGTTGGCAAAGTTGTTTCTACCTACTTCTAAATTTAATCTATTTCCGGACAGTTTGAGACCATTGTTTCTTGTCTGATTCTCATTCAATGTGAAAATTTTGTCACTTTTGATGTTGTCAATTCCCTTTAGAATCTTAAAGACCTGTATCAAGTCACCTCTGAGTCTACGCTTTTTTAGGGAA
Source organism: Oratosquilla oratoria (assembly GCF_046742065.1). Taxonomy (NCBI): domain Eukaryota; kingdom Metazoa; phylum Arthropoda; class Malacostraca; order Stomatopoda; family Squillidae; genus Oratosquilla; species Oratosquilla oratoria. The sequence goes on from NC_134783.1 coordinate 59,904,558, forward strand.
AACAGATTTATATGTTTTAGTCGATTTTTGTATGATTTATTTTTGATATTTGGAATCAGTTTTGTGGCTTGCCATTGTACTTTTTCCAGTCTGTCAATGTCTTTAATGAGATTCGGTGACCATACGGAAACAGCATATTCCAAATGTGGATGAACTAACGATTTATATAGCTTGTTAATGAGTGATGGACTTTTGAAATCAAAAGATCGCACAATCAGTCCCAGAATCTTATTTGCTTTCTCAGAGGCTGAAATACACTGCTTAGATGATTTGAGGTCGTTACTGATAATTATGCCGAGATCTTTTTCACTATCCACTTTTGTTAACGAATTTCCAAATAACTTGTAATCGTACTTACTGTTATTATTACCTATGTGCATTACCTTGCATTTACTTGTGTTAAATCCTTATTAACCTTAAAGAAACTTTCCACTCCATCACTCACTTAGCTATCTCCAAGGAAGTAACCTCTGTTTATGGGTCAGAATAGGCTTCTTGATGGGTCAGTGACTTGTGTACTCAAGCACTGCAATCCTCTGATTCACAGTTTAGTCTGACACCTCACCATACAGTTCAGGGTTACTCTCCTTGATTTTCTTTGCAGTCACTCATGGATTAACTTGATGTTTTATAAATGTCTGCCTTTTTACTGGTTTTTCAGTCACTTTCCAGGCCTCTTTTTCAGAGTGGGAGTGGAGAAGCCACCGTCCCAGTGAAACTTGGTAACATAGCATCTAACACTTCATAACCAGATTTCTTTATGGCTATGATCTGGGCAATGGTTTACTGTGATAAATCCTTACTAGAGCCCATATTCACAACACTGAGGGGAGGGGGGTAGAAGAGGTGATGGTGGGGTCAAGACGCAAGGACACTTGCAGCACAATTTCTCCCCATGGTAGCAAGACAACAGCTAAATGTGTTGGTTTCTGCTGGGATGAATGGTTCCACCCACAACACTTCAATAATAGGCAGCACATTCAAATGGCACATTCACCCCCTTAAAGGTGTTTCCATTTTGACATTGCATTGGTCCACTGCAGCCCTGGCAGACCAATCATATGTCAAGCACTGTGTATATATACAGTATATATATATATATATATATATATATATATATATATATATATATATATATATATATATATATATATATATATATATATATATATATATATTTACCTAGTTATATTTTGCGGGAAGGGGAGCTAAGCTCGTGGTGTCTAGTTTGCTTTTAAACTCATGAATGGTTTTTGCTCATACTATTTCATTATCCAGTTTGTTCCAAGTGTCCAATGCTCTATGTGGAATTTTTTTTTTCTTCAGTTCTCTTCTGTAGCTATGTTTTTTTATTTTCTTTCCATGTCCTATTGTGTTTCTCTTGTCCCAGTTTAGTAAGTCCTCTCTATCGAGTATCTCTGCGCCATTCATGATTCTGTAGATGGTCAGTAGGTCACCTCTCTCTCCTCTTTGCTCCAGCGTTGGTAACTCCACTTTAGCCAATCTCTCCTCATATGATAGGTTTGCAAGTGCAGGTGCCATTTTTGTTGCTGCTCTCTAGATTCTTTCTATTTTCTTTATATTCTTTTTGGTACTGGGTGACCACAATGTCGCCGTATACTCTAGTCTAGGCCTTATCAATGTAACCAATATTTTTTTTTATCATGTATGTATGTATTTACCTATTTTGAAAGTAATAAAAAGATGTTTTGGAAGGAAATTAAGAGAGTAAGAGGAGGTCAATTGAGTAGCGAAGAAAAGGTAAAAGGTGCAGATGGAGAGATAATATTGGAAGAGACGGCAGTAAGTAGAAGATGGCAGTATTTTAGGGAGTTGCTAAATGCGAAGAAGGATAGGGAGGGAAAGGTAGTAACAGTGGGAAATGCTAAGAAAATTATAGTAATTAATGAGGAAAATGGAGGAGAAATAAGAAAAGATGAGGTGAAAGCAGTGATTAAAATTATGAGAGTAGGTAAGACACCTGGGTTAGATGGGTGTCATGCAGAGTGTCTAAAAAAGGGAAATACAGTGATGGTGAACTGACTGGTGAGGTTGTTTAATGTTTGTCTAAAAGAGGGTAGAAGGCTGGAGGACAGGAGGAGTGCCTGTACAGTTCCACTTTACAAGGGAAAAGGGGGAAAGTGTCAGTGTAGTAGTTTCAGAGGGATCAGTTTGTTGAGTGTAGTTGGGAAGGCTTATGGAGGGTTATGATTGAGAGTATTAGGAGAGGAACAGAGGGAGTAATTGGTGAGGAACAGTGTGGATTTAGGATAAGTAGGGGTTGTGTAGATCAGATTTTTGTGTTGAGGTAGATATGTGAGAAAGCTATAGGAAAAGGTAAGGATGTTTTTTTGGGCCTTTATGGATTTGGAAAAGGCTTATGACATGGGATAGGAGGAAGGCTATTAAGGGCAGTCAAGAGTTTTCATAAGAGTAGTAGAGCCTATGTTAGAATTAGAAATGGATAGAGAGAGTGGTTTGAGGTAAAGGTGGAACTTCATCAGGGATGTGTAATGTTGCCTTGGCTGTTCAATTTATTCATGGATAGGGTGGTGCAAGAGGTAAATGCAAGGGTAATGGGCCAGGGATTGGAGATGGTTAAAGAAAATTGAGAAAAGTGGGAGATAAGCCAGTTGTTATTTGCTGACAACACTGTGCTTGTGGCAGGATCAGAGGAGGAAGTAAGGAAGTTAGTGACAAAGTTTGGGAAGGTGTGTGAAAGAAGGAAGTTGGAGATAAATGTGGGTAAGAGTAAAGTGATGGGATATACAAAGGGAGAATGTGGCAGCAAATTGAAAGTGAGTATTAAGGGAGAGAGACTGGACTGGAGGAAGTGGATAGCTTTAGATGCTTGGGTTCGAATGTGGCAGGAAAGAGAAGAGTAGAGGTGGAGGAAGAATGTAGATTGAGAGAAGCAACTAAATGCATTGGAGGATTAAAAAGCACAATGAGAAATAGACATTTGGGAGTAGATGCCAAGAGGAGATTGTATGAAGGAGTGATTGTGCAGATAGCAATGTATGGGGCAGAAACATGGAACATAAGAGAGGAGGAGTATGAATGTGTTTGAGATGAAATGCCAGAGAAGTATGGTAGGGGTTACTAGGCTGGATAGAATGAGAAACAAGGAGGTGAGGAGGCGAGCGGGGATGGAAGGGGAGTTGGAGAGAGGGTTGATGAAAGAGTATAGGGATGGTTTGGACACATGGAAAGAATGAGTGAAGAAAAATTAGTAAAAGAGATGTGGAAGGCAGAGGTGGAAGGAGTGAACATGAGGGGGCAACTGAGGATGAGATGGACAGATAGAGTAAAAGGGTCATTGGGAAAGAGGGGAATGTCTGTTGAGGAAGGAAGGGAGAAGACAAAAGATAGGGGTGAATGGAAAATGTTTGTGTATGGATGATGCTGTGATGCATGGAAGGGAGTGGGTGGGGGATGGGGATGAGGGTTGTATGTGTTAATGATATTTTGACATAGCATTTTCTCTTTTTCTGCATGAGGGGATGGAGAGGGGGTTCACTGATTAAATGAAGCAGCCTTGCTGTGGATGTGCTGTCTTGCTACATTGCTTCTGACCCAGGGCAGTAGGCAAGATGCAGAGATGACCTGTCATCCAGAAGGACCCAAGATAAGAGGGAGGGAGGGGGTAAATGGGAGTGAAGTATGTGAGGATGGAATGGGTGTTAGTGGATTTTATGCCTTTGTTTTTTGGCTACCTACCTTGTAAAGGGGAAAAAAGCCTTTGGTATATGTATGTACCTATTTTACCTTATGCATATATAATTACCTAGTTTACCTGCTTGTAATATACAGGAAAGAAGCAATTCTTCTTGGGTCCTGTCTCCTATTCTCTAATTTTCTGACATACTTAGATATTCATGTACAGTTCCTACTTAATCTATATCCATGATTTCCAATTATCATATTTAGATTTGAACTCATGTGTTGTTTGAGCTTGGGCTATATCACCTTCCAAGATGTTCCATATATTTATGTATATGTATGGAAAACTGTATTTCATCACATACTTTCAATATGTGATCTTTCTTAATTTACTCCCATGACCTCTTGAAGCCCTCCCATCTTTAATCAGATCTCTTCTATCAGTGCAATCTGTCCCCTTTAGGGATTTGAACAATGTAATCATATCACCTCTTTCTCTTCAATCTTTCAAAGTTGACAGACCCAGTACTTTTAGTCTTTCCTCATATGGTTTATCTGTCAGGCAGGGGACCAATTTGGTTGCTGTCCTTTGTATTCTCTCAATCTTGCATATATCCTTCACTCTGTGTGGGGATCATACTAATGACGCATATTCCAGTCTTGGAAGTATCAGGGTTTCAATGAGTTTTTTCATCTCTTCATCCATATAGTGTGCATGTGTGTATATGTATATATACATATTATCAGTAGCAAAAATCACTTGAACATGTGATTCACAAATATACAGACTATCACATGGAAAATAAAAAACTGAAAAAAAAAACCAATCATCTGCAATGGGATTATCAAGGTGTATAGAAGTATACAGCTCAAGAGGAAATATCTTTGATAAACTATACCTGCTAAGAAGAAGGGACATTTATTGGATTACTGTTACAGTAAATGAAATAATTAAACAATTCAGAGACACAGTGTAAGGTGGGAGGTCAGATCAAGACATTTCATCATCTCTTAAGGTTGACTTGTGTGAAGTCAGATGAGGACATTTCCTCTACTTGTCCCTCAGTTCCTAATATGTATTCTCTACACTGTAGCTTGAAGATGTCATTATAGATGATAATGTTTGGTTTTTCAGTCTTTCATTTTCCATGTGGTGATCTGTATATATATACATAGAAAATTTGGTGGGGACCTAACAGCATAGTCTCAGAATGCACAAAAGAATACACAGAAGTTGAGACATTTTACCCCTCAAGAAATCAGGTGGCTCTATTTTCCTTTCTCATTATTCACAATCGAAGAACCAGAAGGGTTTCTTGAACTTAGGTTCTGTCTTCGTGAATTCTGAAAAGAATTCTGAATTGAAAAACAAATTTAAGAGATCAGCTTCAAGCCCAAAACACCAATCAAATATGATCTTATCCTGAGTCTTTACTCAACCCTGAACTTCAAGCAGTTAAAGAGTTATGGGAAAATGAGAAAATAGTTATGTCCAAAGCTGACATGTCTGATATTTATGCCCTCCTCAACAGTGCATACTGCTTGGATTAAGTGGAGACCTTGTTGCAAGACTCCTCAATTCAAATGAAATTAAGGAAATATGGAAGCATCCATAAAAAGGTAAGTGTCCTAACTGAAAATGCTGACGCAGTGTTAGATGGAGAAAATTCTCACAATTGCATAGTTATTACATACCAATATATTTCTAAGGCAACATGGAAATTAATGCACTGGGGGAACAAAATAAGGCTTGAAATACCCATATCCATCTACCAATTAGCAAATAATTGAATAAACTCATCTTTCCTTATGTCCCTAGCCTTTATCCACTTCCCCTCAACAGAAAAGTTCGTTGATCTTTCAAAGAATACATTTAAAGGCATTGTAGCAGCTGTAGATGCAGGGTTTCTCTAATGTTCCCATAGAGAAGGCCATACAATTTCTCCTCAAAAATGTGTACAATCATGAATCAATATCCAACAAAAATGCATCAATAAACATTGTCAACGATGTGGGTGTACTCAAAGGAGGCTCCTTTCAGATGTCAATTGAGTAAGTTGTATTATCAGATAATTGATGTAACATTGGGCAGCCCTTTTACTATCCTGATTGTCCAAGCATTTGTGTCACATCAAAAACACTGTTGTTCAAATTATAGGCCTGAAACCCAGTATATGTATACGATATGTAGGCGTCAGTAGAGAAGAACAACTTAACAGTTCAAAAAATAAATTTGATAAGAAATCATACTTGCACACTTGAAAGAAGTGTGAATAATAGGATTAATTCCTTTTTAATGTTTGAGCTGGGACAGAAAGTACATTCACTACCAGTGTTAAGGAAAAAAAACAAAAAAAAAACAGTGACTGGTATATGATTAAATGGAGCAAGAAAGTGTTCCACAAAATATAAAGTTAGTGTAATGTGCCTATACACATAAAGCCTTCAATTTGGAATATTATTAAGGAAATTAAACATAAGATGAACATAAGATAAAAAAAAAATCTTAAGTGATATTGTTAATAAAAATGTTAAGCAGAGAACTAAGAAAATATACTAAACCTCAACATTTTCACACACTATGAAGAAAAACTACAGAACAAACAAGGGTGAGCTGAAACAGAGAAGTGTTGTATAAAAGTACTCAAGTACACAAGCAAAGATGAAAAACTTTATGATAGGTTTATACCAAAAATTTATCATGTGCAACAAAGAGCAATTAAAACACCTAATAAAGACACATTAAATCAACATATCACAGCATGATCACAACACTTCTCTAATCATAATAGCAAAAAACAGCAATACAACCAAATTGAAAAATTTGGAAGTTCTTTGATTAGAAATTTCCAAACAGAAATAAAAATAAGCAAAATATGTGTGAAGCTTTTGAGTTGGTAAGTGCTTCCCATAAAGTGATAAGGAAAACCTGGAGTGTGCTTGGAACTGCACATTTCTTAATGATCAATTATGTGTATTTACCTAGTTGTATCTTACCGGAAGGGGAGCTATGCTTGTGGTGGCCTGCCTTTGTATCTCACAGTGTCTAGTTTGCTCTTAAATTCATGTATGGTTTTTGCACACACTATTGTTTCATCCAGTTTGTTCCAAGTGTCCACCACTCTGTGTGGAAAACTGTTCTTCTTCAGATCTCTTCTATAACCATCTTTTTTTTAATTTCTTTCCATATCTTCTTGTGTTTCTCTTGTCCCAATTTAACAAGTCCTCTGTATCATAATTCTATAGAAGGTCAGTAGGTTGCCTCTCTTCTTTGCTCCAAGGTTGATAACTCCAATTTAGTCAGTCTCTCTTCATATGACAAGTTTGAAAGCCTGTAGCCATTTTTGTGGTTGCTCTCTGGATTCTTTCAATTTTCATTATATTCTTTTTGGTACTGGGTGACCATAATTTACCTAGTTGTATTTTGCGGGAAGGGGAGCTACGCTCGTGGTGTCCCGCCTTTGTATCTCACAGTGTCTAGTTTGCTCTTAAACTCATGAATGGTTTTTGCACACACTATTTCATTGTCCAGTTTATTCCAAGTGTCCACCACTCTATGTGGAAAATTGTTTTTCTTCAGATCTCTTCTGTAGCTATGTTTTTTCATTTTCTTTCCATGTCCTCTTGTGCTTCTCTTGTCCCAGTTTAACAAATCCTCTCTATCGAGTATCTCTGTGCCTTTCATGATTCTGGAGATGGTCAGTAGGTCACCTCTCTCTTTTCTTTGCTCCAGAGTTGGTAACTCCACTTTAGCCAATCTCTCCTCATATGACATGTTTGCAAGTGCAAGTGCCATTTTTGTTGCTGCTCTCTAGATTCTTTTTATTTTCTTTATATTCTTTTTGGTACTGTGTGACCACAATGTCGCTGCATATTCTAGTCTGGGCCTTATCAGTGTGACCAATATTTTTAAATAATTTCTTTGCCCAAATATGTAAATGCCACTTTCATTGATCTTAGCAAGTTGTATGTATGTACATATATATATATATTTACCTAGTTGTATTTTACGGGAGGAGAGTTATGCTCGTAGTGACCCGTTTTTGTATCTCTTCACATCCAGTTTATTCTTAAAACCTTGTATAGTTTTGGCACTCACTGTTTCTCCATTTAGTTTGTTGCAGACATCAATCACTATGTGGGAAGCTATTCTTTTTCAAATCTCTTCTGTAACTGTCCTTCTTTAGCTTCTTTTCGTATCTTCACATTTCCCTTCTGTCCCATTTTAATAAGTCATCTCTATCAAGAATTTCCATCCCTTTCATAATTCTGTAAAAGGTCAACAAATCACCTCTTTCTCTTCTCTGTTCCAGTGTTGATAGATGTAATTTATCCAATCTTTGTTTGTATGTCAAATTTGATAGTGTAGGTGCCATTTTTGTCACTGCTCTTTGAATTCTTTCTAATTTTTTTTTTTTTTTTTTTTTTTTTTTTTTTTTTTTTTTTTTTTTTTTTTTTTTTTTTTTTTTTTTTTTTTTTTTTTTTTTTTTTTTTTTTTTTTTTTTTTTTTTTTGTGCTTGGTGCCCATAGTGTTGCAGCATACTCTAGTTTAGGTCTTATCAGTGCAACCACTGTTTTCTTTACCATTTCTTCATCCATGTAGTCAAAGGCCACTTTCATTGATCCTAATAAGTTAAAACTCTCTCCAACTAATTTATTGACATGTTTATCAGGTGTCAAGTCACTTGAGATAATAACTCCCAGGTCTCTTTCTGAATCAACTTTTTTGACTTCCTTGGTACCAATTTTATATTGACCCAATATTCTATTTTGGCTTTTTCTAAATTCCATTATACTACATTTCTTAATGTAAAAGTTCATTTCACACTTCTGACTCCATTCCCATATTTTGTCCAGGTCTTCTTGTAGTGATCTGCAATCTTCTGTGCTTACTCACTTGAGTAATTTGACATTGTCGGCAAAGAAGTTCATGTAACAATTCATTCCCTCATCCATATCATTTATATATATGGCAAACATTAAAAGAGCCAATACAGAGCCTTGCGGGATGCCACTTATCACGTCTTCCCAGTTTGAATTTTTGTCTCTAAGTACCACTCTCATTTTTCTCCCACTTAAGAAATCCTTCATCCATTACAGTAGCTTACCTTGTATTCTTCCTATTATTTCAATTTTTCTTATTAACTTTTTATGTGGTACTTTGTCAAAAGCCTTCTGCAAGTCCAAGAAGGTGCAATCTGCCCAGCCATCTCTTTCTTGTATTATCTCAATCTCAAGTAAAAGCATATTAAGTTTGTGGTACATGATCTTCCACTTCTAAAGCCAAATTGTTTAGGGTTTAATATTTTATTCTCTTCCAAGTGTTTGATCCATTTGTTTCTGATAACCTTTTCACATATTTTTGCTACTGTGCTTGTTAGGAATACTGGTCTGAAGTTTGTAGGATCTTCTTTGTTTCCTCCTTTATATATTGGTACTATGTTTGCATCTTTCCAAACTTGTGGTACCTTTCCTTCTTTGAGTGAAAAGTCTATTATCTTGTAAGATATGTCTGTCAGTTTGTCTATACATTCTTTCAGTATCCAATTTGCAATTCCATCTGGTCCATGCGATTTCCTAATATCTAGGTTTTTTATTTGGTCTCTTATTTCTTTCTGTGTTACCTTTATTTCTTTCATTATAGGGGATCTTTCTTGTTGTCCATCTTCCCAAATTTGTGAGTTCTCAATTGTAAAAACAGACCTGAAATGTCTGATCATAACTTCTGCCATTTCTGCATCATCTATATATTCTTTATCTCCTTCACACAGTTTTACAATTTCGTGTTTGTCTTTTAATTTATCATTTACATATCTGTAAAAGAGTTTAGGTTGATCCTTACATTTGTCCATAATATCTTTTTTTTTTTCTTTCCTGCATATATTCACATATTTGTTCCTAAGTTTTATATATGTTTTCCATTTGGATGATTTTTGTCTCTTTTCCATCCATTCCAGGCTTTGTCTCTTCTGTCGTTAGCCTTGCTGCACCTTTTGTTATACCATCACTATATAAATCTCATTTTGCATCTTCTTTGGTACATATTTATCAATTCCTTCATTGTACTTTTCTTTGAATATGTTCCATTTGTCTTCCATCTTTGTTTCCTGTTTGGAGAATTTATCCCAGTTTGTGTTTTGGATTTTTTTTTTTACAAAATCTGTTTTGTTGTACATTAATCTTCCTTTTCTTTGTTTTTCATTCTTTCTTACATTGTTTTGTTCTTTTAATTCAAACTTTATTGGCATATAGTCAGTCTTTCCGATTGGTGTTTTATACTCCATTTTATTCATGATATCTGGTTTAGAAGTTAATATTAAGTCTAGTTATGACAGTTCCTCATTGTTTCTATATCTACTATTTTCTTTAACCCATTGTGTTAAGGTATATTCGATGGTCATATCCAGCAGAATGTTGCTCCAAAGTTCTTCCCCCCTTTTACTATAATTTCTTCCCAGATTATATCCTCTGCATTAAATCATCCATAATTAATATGTTACCACCCTCTTTCAGTAACTCATTTAGCACATTCATTGTGTCTTAGAGTAATTTAGAATGATCACTATCAGACCAAGCCTGTATTTTTGGTGGGACATACACAGCTACAAATTTTCTACTTTTCGTATTTTCATTTGCAACTTTTATCATAATTAATTCCACATTAATTCCTTCATTTATCTTTGTCACATTTAAACCCTTTTTGGTCAATATCATGACACCTCCCTGTTTGTCTGTTCTATTTTTCACCCAGTGGTTTTATAGACCTTGTCCCACCATACTTGTTGATAGAGGACCTTTCAGTTTTGTCTTCACAGTTCCCATAATGTCAAGTTTCTCTATTTTCAGATAGTTGTTTAGTTCATTAACTCCAGAGATCATACCATTGATATTTGTGTATGCCACTTTTATCTTCATGTTTTCTTCTCCTTTTTGGTTTAAGTTTCCATTTTACTGATGTACCACTTTTTCAGTCTGGGATCCAGTACTCAAAAAAAAAAACTAATTTTTTTCTGTCTCTGTTCTTTTCTCATTTCTATCATTGGCTTCAATTCTGAGAGCTTTGTCTTTGTCTTTTTCCTCATCACTCATTTCCTTTTTTATCCATATATGTTTGAATAGTACCTCAGCTATCATTTGAGTTCTTAGTTTTATTTTCAGAGGTCTATGTTGTTTTTCTTTTGAGTATTTGCCTATCCTGTGAATCTCATCAATTTCTTTGTCAAAATTTTGCCCTTCGTCCTGAATTTCTTTCAGAATTTCCTTAGCTATTTCCTTTTCCTCCTTTTCTCTCTGGTATTTATACACATGTTTTTCTTGGATACCATGGACCACAATGCATTTACCTTTGTCAACTGTATCTCTCACCCAATTTTCCTTTTCTTTAATTACTTTCATAACTGTTTCTTTTGTATTTTCCTCCATCTGCTTTTGTACTATTTCTCTAAAAGATATTTTTTGTATTTTCCTGTTCTTGTTTCCATTGATATTTTATTTCAAGGAGGTCTGTTTCTTTGATTGATTCTTCTACTTTTCCGGTCACTACCTGTAATTGCTCTTTGACCTTTTTCAGTTCTGCATTATTATTTTTGTCCTCATTTTTCATTCTTTTGTTTTCTCTTTTGAGCATATCAATTTCGCTCTTTAGGTCACTTAATTCTCTAATCATTTGCTCGTTACTCTTACACAAAGTAATCAATTCCCTAAGTACAGCTCGGTAGTCCAATTTTAAATCTATGATTTCTTCCAATAATTCGTTTACTTCATGATTTCTTAATGCATTGCTATATCTAATTTCTCTATCTACATCTAACCCTTTACCTATTTTTCCTGGATTTCTTTGAAAACCTGAAAAACTGTTGTTCTCCCACCTTTGATTTATTCTTGGTGTGTCAGTTAAACATGTCCTCTTGGGAAAGTGACTGCCTATACAAGCATGGGTACACAGATAGGAGAATCCTAGTTGCTAGCTATTGCAATTGTAGAGATTAATTTATTTGTATATATATATTTTAAATTATAGTACCCAAACTACATGCAAAATGGATTATTGATATTAGTGTGAATGTTAATAATTACAATGTTACATAAACATAGATGCTGTGGTAATCAAGACAGACATGTTCTGTGCAAAGACATTAGGGTGTTGTATTTACCTAGTTGTATATGGGAAGGAAGCTATGCTCATGGTAACCAGTCTTTGTATCTCTTGGCATCAAGTTTTTTCTTAAAATCTTGAATAGTGTTTGCACACACTGTTTCTTTGTCTAATTTGTTCCAAGTATCTATCACTCTGTGTGGGAAGCTATTTTTTTTTTTTTTTTCAGATCTCTTCTGTAATCATCTTTTTTTAGTTTCTTTTCGTGTCCTCTTGTTTTTCCATAGTCCCATTTCAATAAGTCACTCTTATCTTAGATTTCCATTCCCTTCATAATTCTATAGATAGTATGTTCGTATGTCTGTTTCTATGCATGGAAGCATGGTTTTGCCGTATGTATAACAGGAATGTCAGTGCGAGTTGTATTATTGGTGGAAAAATATTTTTTAGAACTCAGTTTTTGAGGTGAGAGAAATCACACCTGAGACAACAATCAGGTCCACTTCCATATCTTTTCTTATTCTCTCATTTCTGATCCTATCTCTTCTGGTGACTCCCATAAAAACTCTCAGTACAGTACTTTAATTTCTGTGGTTCCTATCATAGATTTTTTCTTTGTCATGATCCATGTCTCTGAACCATACAAGACAGATCTTCATATAAAAGTAGTGTATATAACAATTTTACACTTAATCAGTACATTCTTGTCTTTTAAGAGTGGATACAAAATGTTGACATTCATGTTAATTTTTTTCATTCTTTTCATGGTTTCACTTCCCTGGTGATTATCCTGTGCAAATAAAACTCCTAAATAACTGGATTTGCTGATTTTGCACATAGGGTGCAAAATCAACTTCAACCATTTAGCCAAGTATTGCATTCACCTTAAAGTTTCCCTGTTAAGGCATGTTTTTTGAGGATCTGAAAATATTTTTTACTTTTTATGGGTCACCCTCTATATGAGGGTAATCCATACTGGGTGTGGTACAACATGTACAATTAATTGACACTTCATATTGCATCTGAAATGTAATTCAATTGAACTTAACAACATATATTTCAAGAAATCATAGAAAAATAATTCACTGATTTTTCATGCACCATTTTCCATGTGGTATGTTATTTCATCATTATCTCGTCAATTTTTTTATTATTTTTTTTATAATGATTCATCAATTATAAAATGGCTTTGTGGGAAGAGAGAGAACACAAAAATATGTTAGAAGAGATGAGGATAACACTAAATAAGATCATGGAAGATGGAGGAAGAATAGTTATAATGGGTGAATTTAATTGTAAAGAAATCTGCTGGGAAGGGATGACAGTGAAAGGTGGATATGACCTATGGGAAAATGTACTACTTGATATGATTATAGAACATACAATGAGGCAATGGATACAAGAGAATACTAGGTATAGAAATGAGGAAGAACCATCGAGGCTGGACCTGATGATCACATCAGAACCCGAAATAGTGAACAAGATGGAGGAAGAATAGTTATAATGGGTGAATTTAATTGTAAAGAAATCTGCTGGGAAGGGATGACAGTGAAAGGTGGATACGACCTATGGGAAAATGTACTACTTGATATGATTATAGAACATACAATGAGGCAATGAATACAAGAGAATACTAGGTATAGAAATGAGGAAGAACCATCAAGACTGGACCTGATGATCACATCAGAACCCGAAATAGTGAACAAGATTGAATATAAGACACCAATAAGTAAAAGTGACCGCATATTGGTTGAGTTGGAACTAAATGAGGAAAAATATATGGAAAAAATGAACAATATAGAAAGGGAAGATTGATGTATGAAAAAAGAAATTTTGATAAGATAAGAGAATTCTTTCAAAAAGTAGATTAGGAAAGAATACACAAGGAGAAAACAACAGTAGAAGAGAAATGGAATATTTTGAAAAAAAATTTATAAAGGAGTGGAAAAATATGTTCCAAGACAAAAACAAGAAAAAGGATATGTAAAGTGTTGGTACAACAAAAGATGTAGGGAGTTAAAAGACAAAAGGGATAAAGCTTGGATAAAATGGAAGAAAGACAAAAGACCTGAAAAATGGAAAATATACACTAGTTATAGAAATCAATATGTACAAGTGTGCAGAGAAGAAAAGAGAAAATACGAAAAAGATGTCATAGAAAAATGTAAAGATCAACCAAATCTATTTTATAGATTCATAAACAACTAACTGAAAAACAAACAAGAATTAGTGGAACTATGACAAGGAGTTGAATACACAGAGGAAATAGAAATGGCAGAAATTATGAACAAGCATTTTAAATCTGTGTTTGCAAGGGAGAACATACAACTTAGAGATGTTGAGGGGAAAGTCCCCCCTATGAAAAAGATAGAAGTAACAAGGAATGAAATAATGAATCACTTGAGTAATCTCGATGTCAGAAAATGGCATGGACCAGATGAAATGGCAAACTGGATTTTGAGAGAATGCAGGAATGAACTAACAGACAAAATACATAGTCTAATAAGCAGTTCATTGAAAGAAGGAAAAGTTCCAGAAGATTGCTAAAGAGCAAATATAGTACCAATATATAAAGGGGGAAACTAGGAAGATCCTACTAACTATAGACCAGTCTCTCTTACAAGTATAATAGCTAGAATTTGTGAAAGAATGATCAAAAGTAGATGGGTAAGGCATTTGGAAAAAAACAACGTACTAAATTCAAGGCAGTTTGGATTTAGACAAGGACAATCATGCGTCACAAACTTAATGTGTTTCCATTCAAGGCTAAAAGATGTAATAAATGAAAGAGATGGATGGGTTGATTGTGCATTTCTAGACCTGAAAAAAGCTTTTGATAAGGTGCCACATAAGAAATTGCTAAAGAAATTAGAAACTGCAGGAGGAATACAGGGCAAACTGCTGAAGTGGATGGAAAACTTCTTGCATGAAAGAAAAATGAGAGTGGTGATAAGAGACAAACATTCTAATTGGGATGAAGTGATTAGTGGAGTTCCACAAGGAACAGTTCTGGCCCCAATAATGTTTGCTATATATATTAATGATATGGATAAAAGAATTGAAAGTTATATGAGCTTCTTTGCGGACGATGCAAAATTGTTGAAAAAAGTGAAATCTGTAGAAGATTGTGAGTCACTGCAGTGATCTCAATAAAGTATGGAATGGAGTAGGAAGTGGGAGATGGAATTCAATAGTAAGAAGTGTAGTATAATGGAATTTGGAAGAAGCAAAAAAAAAAAAATAGTGGGATATAAATTGGGAGAGAAATAAATAAAAAAGTAGAAAATGAGAAGGACCTGGGAGTCATTATTATGAATAATATGTCCCCTGAGAAACATATAAACAAGATTTTTGGAGAAACTTATTATTCAATAAGAACAATCCAAGTGGCATTTACATACCTGGACGAAGAAATGGTGAAGAAAATACTAGTCACTTTGATAAGACCAAGATTGGAGTATGCAGCGACGATATGGTCACCAAGTACAAAAAAATGTATAACAAAACTTGAAAGAATACAAGCAATTACGAAATTGGCACCAACACTCTCAGAACTATCATATGAGGAGAGACTAGCAAAACTTGAGCTACAGACATTAGAGCAAAGAATAGAGAGAGGATACTTAATAACTATTTATAGAATCATGATAGGCATAGAAACTATTGATAGAGAGGATCTAATAAAATGAAATAGTAGAGATACAAGAGGACTTGGAAAGAAAATCAAGAAAGACATTTAGAGAAGAGACCTGAAAAAGAACAGCTTGCCCCACAGGATAATAGACGTTTGGAACAAGTTAGATGAAAATGTGGTGTGTGCAAAAACAATACATGATTTTAAAAACAGTCTAGATAAAATGAGGTATGAAGACTGGACACCACGAGCATAGCTCCACTTCCCGTAAAATATAACGAGGTAAATACTGTACATAGTGTGTGCAAACACCATACAAGAATTTAAAAACAAACTAGATGTTGTGAGATACAAAGATGGGTTACTATGAGCATAACTCCCTGTATAATAAAACTAGGTAAATTCATATATACATATATATATATATATATATATACACATGTATATATGTACTGTGTGTGTAAGAGAAAGAGTATGAGTATGAGTTGTGATGATCTTGAGGAGGGGATGGCAGTCAGTCTGTGCCTATTATCTCAAGCTTGAATTCTATTTCCTTTGCTGTTTCTACTGGTACCCATATTCTTCCCCAAAGCAACAATTATTATTATTGCTATTATCATTGTTATTCTTATGAATATAATTGTTATGATTATCTTTATTTTAGTATTACTATCACTATCATTATTATTATATTATTATTAGCATTATCATTGCCATAATAAAAATGAGAGCTAGTGGCATAATCAGAAGCATGCTGGTCTAATATTTACGTAGTTGTGTGATAGAACCCCACACTCCTCTCCAGTTCTCAGCAGCGACTGTTGCCTGCCCCAACAGTCCAAGCACATAGGGTAAATATGATGGTTTCAGTCAAAGCAACGTTCCTCCAGCTGTAGGCTCTACACCACCTTATGGTAAAGATAATACGTGTGTGTGTGTGTATTTACCTAATTGTAGTACACAGGAAAGGACCTACACTTGTTGTGTCCTGTCTCTTACCATCCAGTTGTGATACCAGGTTTAAGATTTTTGTGTGGTTCCAAACTGGATTCTTTGATTCTGTATGCTATTCCAGGAGTTCTATGCATCAATACAGATAACCATTTTCTTCACATCCATCAGGCATGGTTTTTTTCAATTTATTCCTATAAACTTGTGATGTGTGTGTGTGTTTTTTTTTACTAATATGTGTGAATACAGGCATGATGAATAAATATTTTTAGGCTTTGGCCAATGGGGTCATCTATATGCTTTCCCAACAATCCATTAAAGATTATTAGTTTGATTTTATTCTAGTTAAAGTTAAATTATTGTCTTCAGTAAAAAAGCATCTCTTGGGGTACATCCCTCAGGTGAAAATTTTGTTGCTAGCTATAACAAAATTTATAAAAGATATCTGAGGCTGGTCCATCAACTGGTTGTACTTACCTTGAAGGAATTAATCATCTTGTTAAATAGAGTTATGTTCCTAAGTCCCATTTTTGACTGAGACACCTTGCTTACCCTTAATTTGCAGGCCCAGTTATGGTGGGTCAGGGCGTGTGCCTTCCCGGAGTGCCACAGCGACGCCTACAGGTTCTCCAAAGAAGCGGCAACTTCCACAGATTCCCCCTTCCTTGCAGCATGCTTCCCGGGACAAAGTTACGCAAGTAAGTAGCCTTACAATTCTAGATATCATGTTTTATTATCATCTAACATTACTCAATTTCTTTGGCTTTTCTTAAATTTGTGCCTTCGCATATTATGATAACCCATACAAACAACAATGAACTATGATAGATTAAAGTGGCAAATATACCAACAGGTGTTTTGGCTTATTATGAATCAAATATTTGTTTACAGATTGCACATTTTGTGTTGCTCCTTGTCTTGATATTTCTTATGGCACACTATTTATGAATGTATATATATTCATGAAGAGCTAGAGTCTAGGATTCATTGCTGGAAAGAATACAAACATTGGATTAATCATTAGAAGTTTATTCCTACATTTTGAATCCTATCTGGGGTTCATCCTCATGAATACAGTATAGGCAAATGAAATCTGTAAATAGGGCACATACGCTACAAGGGGATAACCCAAATTGGCCATTACACCAGCCTTCCAGAAAATACACCCATCATGTGGTTGGACGCCTGTTTACAAAAATATATAAACCCAAATAAGAATGGAAATAACAGAAAGAAACTAAAAATTAAGAATGTAAATAAAAACATATGTGACACACCACTCCAATCAGACTGTTCCTTTTACAGCTTATCACCCATAACAGAATAAAACAAAAACAAAATTAAAATACCATGAATAAATAGATAAATAGATAATAAAATAAAATAACATGGGACAAAAATGACCACGTGTATGAGTGCCTTGACACATGTAGATAAACCACTTGGTAAAAACTAAAAAGATAGGAGAATGAAGGAAAGAAATAACCAGTGGGGGCCTGCTGTAGCTAGGTTGATAGAGTGCGCATCTGGTAATTGCATGGAAATTTCAATGTTGTTCAAATCCTGGCCACAGGGCAGAGGTAAGGAAGGGCATCTATTCTGAGTAATGGCCTTGACTGCTGCTCACCTCAGACCTGAGGTGACTTGGACATCACTGTGTGATACATTAGCCTCCTCTGGGTATCTTCATTACAGTGACATACCATGGACACTGTCTCCTTCATTAAAGTATGAACGGTTCCAGACTAGGTTGAGGTCTGAGGTGGGTATCAACCCCAGAAACCTTCCCACTTCTGACTCCATTTGCAAACCTTGTTTAGGTCTCTCTGTAGTGATTCACAGTCTGTTTCGGTTTTCATTTTTCTCAACAATTTAGCATTGTCTGCAAACAAGCTCATGTAACATTCAGCATCTTCATCCATGTCATTCACATAAGTATAGCAAACATTATTTAAACCAATACAGATCCCTGCAGAACTCCACTAATCACTTCCTCCCAACCTGAACACTTTTCTCTGAGCACTACTCTCATTTTTCTACCATGCAGGAAATCCTCCATCCAGTTTAGTAGGGTGCCTTGTATCCCTCCTGTGTTTTCCAATCTTTTTTAATAATTTTTCATGTGGTACTTTGTCGAAGGCTTTTTGTAAGTCTAGGAAAGCACAATCAGCCCATCCATCCCTTTCTTGTATCATATCTATTAGTCTTGAGTAGAAACAGATTAAATTTGTGGTACATGATCTTCCCTGTCTGAATTCAAATTGTCTCAGATTTATTATATTGTTTTCTTCTAGGTGTTTTACCCATCTATTCTTGATAATTTTCTCACATATTTTGGCTACAGTACTTGTTAGGGAGACCAGTCTGTGATTAGTTGGTTCTTCCTTATTCCCTCCTTTATGTATTGGTACAATGTTGGCATTTTTCCAGTCCTTTGGTATCTTTCCTTCTTTGAGCAACTTATTATGTTGTATATGTTGTCCATTAGTTTTTCTTGCATTCTTTTGTGTTATTATTATGTCCCTCATGGGAGGAGATCACACTTCACTTCCTTCATCCCAATGCTGTACTTTTTCTCTAGTGAAAACAGACTTGAAGTGATTGTTCATGACATTGGCCATTTCTAGATCTTCTGTGTATTCTGTATCTCTTTGGTGTAGTTTCACCATTTCCTGTTTATCTTAAGTTTACTATTCATTTATAAATAGAATAGTTTGGGTTGATCTTTACATTTTTCCATGATGTCTTTTTCATAGCTTCTTTTTCCTCTCTGGGCACTTTTACATATTCATTTCTATAGTTGATATATATTTGCCATTTTCCTTTTTTTTTTATCTTTTCTCCATCTTTTCCAAGCTTTGTCTCTTCTATCTTTTGCCTCATTGCATCTTCTGTTGAACCAACGTTTAACATGCACCTCTTGTTTCTGTCTTGGTACATACCTATTCACTCCTTTGTTATAGATTTCCATCAAGATCATCTATTTCTCTTCCACTTTTGTCTCTTTATTGTAGAATTTTTCCCAATTTGCACATTTAAAGAATTTCTTAAGTTTTCCAAAGTCCGTTTTGTTGTACATCAATCTTCCTTTTCTGTACTTTTCATTTCTGTCCATATATATTTCTTCCTTTAGTCCAGCCTCTATTAGTATGTGGTCACTCTTTCCAAATGATGTCTTGTGTTCAAATTTATCCACAATTTCAGGTTCTGTTGTAAATATTAAGTATAGTCTCGATGGTTCTTCATTACTTCTGTACCGTATTTTCCGGCGTATAGTGCACGACTTTTTTCTGTTGGAAGGGCCTAAAAATGGGGGGTGCGCGTTATCCGGTGGTGCGCATTATCTACGGCCTACGGTAAAAATTCTGCGGCTGTGTGTGTAATTTTTTTCACAACAACGTGACGATGTTGGCCGTCACAAAGTCGGGACGGCACATTTCTCCGTGACGTTCCGTGAGAACAAGAAGAACAGCCATGGTGACATGAAAGAATACGCCAGCATGGGCTATATAAATATTTGGTATAGGTAGGTATCTATCGATTCTTATTTTTCATGTTTAAATAGGCCTAAACACCATGAAACATGATCAATATTCATGATATTTGCCCATGTTCACAGCATCCTAGTTTGAATTTTTGTTGGCTTTGTTGCTTCACTTTAGGTATGGTACAAATTCCGTTGCGGCCGTTCATAAACTCGTGTCAAACACCTGACTACAACACCCTCTTTCAGGAGTTATATTAACTAAACGTCACCTCGATGAGAGACTGTCCTATTTCACCACTGTCATTGCAGGTTCATAGCTAAAACGAAACAGTCTGTAGTTTGTTTCAGTATTAAATAAAAAATGGTAAAGACGAATTATTTCCTCAAGATATAAAATGAACATTTTCTGTAAAAATCCCGAAATTTTTCTGTATATTTTACTTTCAATAAACTTTTTTTAGATCATATTTCCTACAAACTATTTAAGCTACAAAGTAATAAGGGACCAACGCACAACATGAGTCATATACCGGTACATGTAGTTCCGACTTTTTCTTAGTTGTGTCCTGATTGATGCCTAAAATGACACTTAATTTAGTGACAAATCAACAGATTTCCCAGCGGTGGCTCTAGCCAATGAAAAATACTTCATGTAACCTCGTTCACATGATACTGAGTAATTAATTGCCGTTATTTCATTGGTTTATTTTTACTAACATTAATTATCGTAGTCTATGCAAATATTTGGGATCCGTAAAATAGCACTGGTACCAACATCATGAACGTTGGCCGTTTTAGCTCACCCGGAATATGCTAGATCAGGGCCGAGATTAACAGTTCTATTGCCAATCTAGCCTACACTAAACACCCTCTTGCGAGAGTTTGTTAAACTAAACGTCACTTCAGTAAAGACACTTATGAACCGAAACATAGTTTCTTGCTGCATGGCGATAAAAACTTGTACACGGCGATAAAAACTTGTACACGGTGATAAAAACTTGTAAGATGAATTATTCTTTCAGGATAGTAAATTACAATTTTTCTGTAAAAATCTGAAATTTTTCATGTACATTTTGTATTCAATAAACTTTTCATGGCTCAAATTTCCCACAAAACAATGAACCAACGCAAGCAGGAGTCGCATACATGCAGTTCACGAGCTTTAGCCACCAGTGACTTTTCCTGGCATGCGTGTTATACGTCGGTGCGCGCTATCTGTGTACTGAGATTACGAAGTGCATGGGTGCGCATTATAACCCGATGCGCATTTTAAGCCGGAAAATACGGTATATGGTATTTTCATTGACCAGGGTTTCCCTTCGTAAGATGGTGTGGTGTATCTTTGGAGTGATTCTTAGTTGCACCTGATGTCAGATGGTATGACAGTCTACGCGACAGCTTCATGGTGGTCATTCCAATATAGAAAGAAGGTTGGGTTGCACAGTCCCCAAGGTTACACGTATACCTATATATGGCATGAGATCTCTGAAGTTTATCAATGATGGGCTTGTTCTTGATGAGTAGGCTTGATGTCTTCTTATTTTGGTAATATATGGTAAAAATAATTTTGGTGTCTGACATCAGGTGCACCTAAGAATCACTCCAAAGATACTCGCCACACCATCTTATGAAGGGAAACCCTGGTCAACAACACAGAAATTTTAGCCACACACCAATACCCTAGAAGATTACCTATCCTGGAGGCCCTTTACATAAAAGATCTTTCCCCAAATCTTAATATACATGCCCATGACCTGCAAGCATTACCAGCATTAGGAGGTCTGCCCATTACGGTGCTGGGGCGCAAACTGATGACGTCACGCACCTTTCAGCCCATGGGAGAACAGACCATACCTAACTGGCAGCAATCCAGCCAATCACCATCCACCTTCCAGGTATAAACGTTGCTGATCTTCATGGAATCTCCATTACTTCAGTTCCCACTGAAGAAGCACCAGGTGTGAAAACGTGTTTTGGCTTTTGACTATGCCTATTTCTATCTCATGGCATACGGCGAATTACTCTGACTCCTGCCTATGGAAGGCAAAGTCGCCTTACGAAAGAGAGAGAAAATTGACAAAAAGCTGTGTCACAACAAGCTTGCCATTTTATTCAATGATATATATATATATATATATATATATATATATATATATGTATATATATATATATGTATATACATATATATTCATATATATATGTATCTATATATGTATATATAATTATATATGTATGTATATATATATAAATATATATATATATATATATATTATGTAGAGACATTGGGACAAATTATGGGAAAGGTGGAGGGGGAAACACGGGTCTTTATCTGATTATCGAGTTT
Organism: Oratosquilla oratoria; assembly: GCF_046742065.1. NCBI lineage: Eukaryota > Metazoa > Arthropoda > Malacostraca > Stomatopoda > Squillidae > Oratosquilla > Oratosquilla oratoria. Next base: position 59,926,732 of record NC_134783.1, read on the forward strand.
ATTCCTGACCGTTTTCGCTTACAATACAACACTCCTCTGAAGAAGCTATTGTAAGCGAAACCGGTCAGGAATAAACTCGATAATCAGATAAAGACCCGTGTTTCCCCCTCCACCTTTCCCATAATATATATATATATATATATATATATATATATATATACACACACATATATATATATATATATATATATATATATATACACAAAAATAAATATATATATATATATACACAAATATAGATATATATCTATATATATATATATATATATATATATATATATATATGGGCAAAAATAAGGTGACGAGGTGTACATGAAGAGAATGTGGCCGCAAGAAGTGAGTATTAAGGGAGAGAGACTGGAGGAAATGGATAGCTTTAGATACTTAGGTGTGAATATGGCAGGAAAGGGAGGAATGGAGGTGGAGGTAGAATGTAGATTAAGAGAAGCAAGTAAATGCCTTGGGGGAATAAAAAGTGTAATGAGAAATAGGCATTTGGGAATGGATGATAAGAAGAGATTGTATGAAGGAGTGATTGTGCCGACAACACTGTATGGGGGCAGAAACATGGAACATAAAGAGGAAGAGTTTAAATTTGTTTGAGATGAAATGCCTGATAAGTATGGTAGGGGTTACTAGGCTGGATAAAGTGAGAAATGAGGAGGTAAGGAGGAGAGCTGGGGTGGAAAAGGAGTTGGAAGATAGTGTTGATGAAAGAGCATTGGGATGGTTTGGACACATGGAAAAAATTAGTGAAGAAAGATTATTAAAAAATGTATGGAAGGCAGAGTTGGAGGAGTAAACATGAGGGGGCAACCAAGCATGAAATGGATGGGGCAAAAGGGGCATTAGGAAAGAGGGAAATGTCTGTTGAGGAAGAACAGGAGAAGACAGAAGGCAGGGGTGAGTGGAGGATAGTTGGGTATGGATGATGCTGTGATGCATAGAAGGGAATGGGTGGGGGATGGGAGGGGTGAGAGGGTTTGTGTGAATGATATTTTGATGCAGCCCAAAGGGATTTCTCCCCATCTTTTCTTTTCTGCACAAGGAGACAGAGGGAGTTCACCGATTAAATGAAGCGGCCTTGCTGTGGATGTGCTGTCTTGCTACATTGCTTCTGACCCAGGACAGTGGGCGAGATGCAAGGATGACCCGTCATCCAGAAGAAGCCAAGATAAGAGGGAGGAAGGGGGATGAACGGGAGTAGAGTATGTGGGGATGGAATTGTTGGGAGTGGATTTTATGCTTTTTTTTTGGGGGGGGGGCTACTCTCCTTGTAAAGGGAAAAAGCCATTGATATGTATGTGTGTGTGTATATATATATATATATATATATATATATATATATATATATATATATATATATATATATATATATATATATATATATATGAGTATTTAAAAGACTCCACTTTAATGAGTGATTTCTTCCTAGATATATATATATATATATATATATATATATAAATATATATATATATATATATATATATATATATATATATATATATATATATATATATATATATATATATATCTTGGAAGAAATCACTCATTAAAGTGAAGTCTTTTGAATAATCAAACCCAGCTGTCACAAGCCTCGAGCTGGGGTCCATCAAAATGTTAGGGCACCACATTACCAATAAGACCACAGAGTGCTCAGTAAGGTCTTATGCTGTAGAATGATCATGACTGCCAGCTTCCATCCAAATATATCTATCATGCTAAACATGAGATATAGTAGCATATGACCAAGGTTTTTATTTGCTTTGCCATTGTAACTATCTTGGAACAAATGATTTGTTATAGTGGAGTCTTTCAAATGATTAAACCCAGCTGTTGCAAACATTGATCTGGGATTTATTAGAATGCTAGGCCACCACCCTACCAATATCATAGAGCATTCAAAAGAGCCACAACCTAGTATGGTCTTGTACTGTAGGATGATAGTGACTGTCATCTGCCTTCCAAATCTATCTTTATATCCAGCTCCCAACATTCCTACATATATACATGTTTTCATGTATTTACTTAGATGCAATTACACTTAGGTAAATACATACATATTATGTACAGGACCCTCATATGGGGGATGGGTGGGGGTCATATGCCTGAGAGTGGCACTTTTAGGGGGGGCAGTAATTCTAGCCTGGACTTGCTGCCCATAGGTGTGACATTATAATGATAATAGAAAAGAGGTCAGATAAGCCCTGAATATTTTACCATACAGTAATTGATTATTTTTGTATTAGAATCAAGAAGATATGAAATATTTTCCCATTTCCTCGCTGCAATAGGGAAATTAACCTTTTCAGTATGATTCAAATTCTCACATGCAGCGTTGGCTGCCATATGTATGATTCATCATGTTACTTGCATTATAAAATATGAAGTCACTGCTTTATTACTCATTCTCTTTTACTTTGAGTAATAATAAGCACAGAAAACATGATCAAACCAGTTCACAGAATCTGGGGGTAACTCATGTACAACTACAAAAAGATATATAATCAAAACGCTGACACTGGCATTGTCCTGTACCCACTTGTGCCTCATGATGCATACATAGGCTTCATTGTACCAAAGTGGTTAAAGACAAATTTTAAAATCTGTCTAATTATTTCACAAGCCAATAGTTGTGGTGTAGGTGGGAAGTGGTGATGGAGCATGGGCATCACTGAGAACTTTGCCTTTGGGAGCACTTAGACATGTAAGGGCTCTGTATACATACACACAGCAGACTTGTGTATATATATAGGTAGCCAGACTATTAATCTTCAGGAACAAATAGTCTTCATATGACAGCTACTCTGATTATTTTCATTTTATATTAAAAAATGCTAGGAATACAAATCTGAGATTAAAATAGGTGATACAACAATACAAATTATACAGTACTAAAGGTGCTGTGTGAATTGTAGCTCAGATAGGATAAGGAGGGTGACTTAACATTCTACACTATCACCCATCTCTCCCTTCTAGCACTCGTACATGGACCGGTCATCTCAGGTAACGCCTTCACAATTTCTTTCTTGCCCTACCATGCTATCCCTGTAGTCTTGCTTGCTGACCTGTTCATGATATATCTTGCTTGCTCACCCCTGTCCTGGAGACCCAAAATGACTACCCTCTCAATCTCTTATGTTAAGTCACCCAAGTTTGCCCCTTCATTTCTGCCTGCCCTCAAACCATGTTTGCCTTAGTGTATTGATTCAATTTTTAGTATATCTTGCCTTTTGCTCTGACTTTAATGTTTAACCCAAAATTCATCTCTGATTTCATCTCTTGGTGTATGACTGGTTTTTCATGACCCTGTTCATGTGTTGTACTTTTTCCACACCCATCTCTCAGTCAATATCCACTTCAGTAGCATGAGTTGCAACCTAAATTCATCTGAAGTAATTGATAGCATATCATTTGTTAAAATTAAGTTACTAAAACATAATTAACTTGTGTATCATTTTGTGCCATCAACTGGCAGCTTCACCAACCAAAATGATATTCAGATGCCTCCTGGCCACAGAGGCATCATATTACTCCACCTCCACAAAGAGGTACAGCCATGAGGTGTTGGTTCCTAATTTTTAGGTTGGGCCCTGACAACTTCCTATAAATTCATCTCCTTTTCTTTTACTTTTTTCACATAAAGAAGTCATTATTCCAACACCTGCCATCCTACACCTCCTTCTAGCTGGAGACATAAAAACCAACTCAGGCTCATACACATGTCTAACAAGCACGAATTCTTAGGTTACTCACACACAACCATCAAGTGGAAGACATGCTACATGGACCATAGATGCCAACACAAACCAGTACACAAAGAGTTGAAATTTATTTATTTATTCATTTATTTTTTATTATTATTTTTTTTTCTTTTTTGGCTGTGTTTGTTGACCTAGTTGTATTTTACAGGAAGAAAGCTATGCTCATAGTGATCTGTCTTTGTATCTTTCAGTATTAAGTTTGTTCTTAAATTCTTGTATAGTTTTTGCACTCACTGTTTCCTCATCTAGTTTATTCCAGATATCCACAACTCTGTGTGGGAAACTATTCTTTTTCAGATATCTTCTATAACTATCCTTTTTAAGTTTCTTTTCATGTCCTCTTGTTTTTCTTTTGTCCCACTTAAGTAAAGCTTCTCTGTCGAGGACTTCCATCCCTTTCATAATTCTGTAGATGGTCACTAGTTCTCCTCTTTCTCATCTTTGTTCCAGGGTTGGTAGTTCAAATTTGGACAATCTCTGTTCATATGTCAGTTTGGAGAGTGTTGGTAACATCTTTGTTGTTGCTCTTTGGATTCTTTCTAATTCTATATTCTTTTTAGTTCTGGGTGTCCATAGTGTTGCAGCATACTCCAATCTTGGTGTTATCAATGTAACTAATATTTTCTTTATCATTTCTTCATCCAAGTAGTCCAAGACCACTTTCATTGATCCTAGTAAATTGAAGGTTTCTCCAACTATTTTGTTGATATGTTTGGTGCCATGTTATTGCTGATAATTACTCTTAGGTCCCTTTTCGAGTTCGCTTTTTAACTTCCTTTGTACCAATTTTATATTCTCCCGATATTCTATTTTTACTTTTTCCAAATTCCATTATACAACATTTCTTGATGTTGAAGGTCACTTCACACTTTTGACTCCATTCCCAGACTTTATCTAGGTCTTTACAATCTTCCTCTGTACTTACTCTCTTTGTTTTGCATCATCTGCAAAGAAGTTTAAATAACATTCCACACCTTCATCCATGTCATTTATATATATGGTAAACATTATTGGAGCCAATACAGAACCTTGTGGGACTCCACTTATCATTACTTCCCAGGTTGAGTTCATGTCTCTAAGTACTACCCTCATTTTTCTCCCATTCAAGAAATCTTCCATCCATTCCAATTACTTTCCTTGTACTGCACCTGTTATTTCAATTTTTCTTAGCTTATTGTGTGGTACTTTATCAAATGCTTTTTGTAGATCTAAGAAGGCACAAGCTGCTCATTTGTCCCATTCTTGCATTATTTCTATTAGCCTTGAGTAAAATCAAATCAAGTTTGTGGCACATGATTTTTCACATTTAAATCCAAATTGTTTTAGATTTCCAAATGTTTAATCCATTTACTTTTGATATCTTTTCACATACTTTTTGCTATTGTGCTAGTAAGGGAGACCAGTCTATAGTTAGTTGGATTTTGTTTGTCCCCTCCTTTTATACTGGTACAATATTTGCATTTTTCCAATCTTGTGGTACTTTTCCTTCTTAGAGTGAAAAATCAATTATCTTGTGTATTTTGCCCATCAGTTCATCTATACATTCTTTTAATATTCAATGTGCAATTCCATCCTGCCCATGTGATTTTCTGACATCAAGGTTTTTTATTTGGTTCCTTATTTCCTTCTGTGTCAGATTTATTACTCATTCTCTTTCACTCTTAGTAATAATAAACACAGAAAACATGATCAAATCAGTTCACAGAATCTGGGGGTAACTTATGAACAGCTACAACATACATATACCAAAGGCTTTTTTTCCCTCATAAGGGAGGTAGCCAAAAAAACAAAAGACATAAAAACCACTCCCCATTCCATCCCTGTCACACTCCACTCCCCTCCACCCTCTTCCCTCCCTCTTATCTTAGCACCTCCTGGATGACGGATCATCCCTGCATCTTGTCCACTGCCCTGGGTCAGAAGCAGCGTTGTAAGACACAGCACATGCACAGCAAGGCTGCTTCATTAAATCAGCAACCCCCCTCTCCGTCCCCTCATATAGAAAAGGAGAATACGAGGAGAAATCCCTTTGGGCTGCATCAAATTTTTCTCACACATACTCCCTCCCCCCCCTCCCCCATCCCCCACCCATTCCACCTCATGGCTCACATCATCCATACACAACCATTCTCCATTCACCCCTGTCTTCTGTCCTCTCCTGTCCTTCCTCAACAGACATTCCCCTCTTCCCCAATGCTCCTTTTACTCCATTCATCTCATCCTAGGTGGCCCCTCTTGTTCACTCCTTCCATATCTGCTTTCCACACCTCTTTTACTAATCTTTCTTCACTTGTTCTTTCCATGTGTCCAAACCATCCCAATACTCTTTCATCCACCCTATCTCTCAACTCCCTTTCCACCCCTGTTCTCCTCACCTCCTCATTTCTCACTCTATTTAGTCTAGTAACCCCTATCATACTTCTCAGACACCCTATCTTAAACACATTCAAACTCCTTCTCTCTTCCTCTCTCATGTTCCATGTTTCTGCCTCATACAGTGCTGTTGGCACAATCACTACTTCATACAATTGCCTCTTACACCAAGGCATTTACTTGGTTCTCTCAATCTACATTCTACCTCCACCTCCACTCCTCCCTTTCAGGCCATATTTGCACCCAAGTATCTAAAACTATCCATTTCCTCCAGTCTCTCTCCCTTAATACTCACTTCCAGTCTGCTGCCACGTTCACCCCTCGTACATCTCATCACCTTACTTTTACCCACATTTATCTTCAACTTCCTTCTTTCACACATTTTCCCAAACTGTGTCACCAACTTCCTCAATCCCTCCTCTGATCCTGCTACAAGCACAATGTCGTCCACAAACAACAGCTGTCTTATTTCCCACTTTTCTCCATTTTTTTTAACCATCTCCAATCCCTGACCCACCGCCCTTTCATTTACCTCTCACACCACCCCATCCATGTATAAGTTGAACAGCCAGGGTGACATAACACATCCCTGATGAAGTCCCACATTTACCTCAAACCACTCACTCTCTTCATTTCTAATCCTGACACACACACTACTACTCTCATAAAAACTCTTGCCAGCTCCTAAAAGCTTTCCTCCTATCCTGTATATCTGCAATACCTCCCACAGTGCCTTCCTGTCTACCCTATCATAAGCCGTTTCCAAACCCATAAAAGCCCAAAAAAACATCCTTACTTTTTCCTATAGCTTTCTCACATATCTGTCTTACCACAAAAATTTGATCTACACAACCTCCACCTGTCCTAAACCCACACTGTTCCTCACCAATTACTCCCTCTGTTCCTCTCCTAATCCTCTCAATCAAGACCCTCCCATAAGCCTTTCCAACTACACTTAACAAGCTAATCCCTCTGAAACTACCACACTTACACTTGTCCCCATTTCCCTTGTAAAGTGGAACTATACAGGCACTCCTCCAGTCCTCTGGCACTCCACCCTCTCTTAAACAAACATTAGGTAACCTCACCAGCCAGTCCACCATCACTATACCTCCTTTTTTCAGACATTCTGCATGACATCCATCCATTCAGACCAGGTGCCTTATCTGCTCTCATCATCTTAACAATTGCCTTCACTTCATCCTTCCTTATTTCTCCGCCATTTTCCTCACTCATCATGGTCATTTTCTTAGCGCTTCCCACTGCAACTACCTTTCCCTCCCTATCTTCCTTCACATTTAGCAGCTTCCTAAAATACTCTGCCAATCTTCCTCTTACTGCCTTCTCTTCCATTATCATCTCTCCATCTGCACCTTTTACCTTTTCTTCTGCTTGATTTGCCTCCTCTTTCTCTCTTAATTTCTTTCCAAAAAATCTTTTTATTACGTTTAAAATTTTCTGTCATACTCTTACCCCATTACACATCTGCTCTCCTCTTTGCCTCCTTTATCTTATGCTTAACTTCCCTTTTCTTTGTACCTCTCATATGATTCCCTCATCTTATTTTGTAACCAATCTGTGAAAGCTTGCTTTTTCTCTTCTACAACCTTCTTTGATTCCACAGCTACAAAAAAATATATATGATCAAGATGCTGATGCCAGCATCCTTGTGTACCTACTCGTGCCTCATGACGCCTACGTAGGCGTTATCGTACCGAAGAGGTTAACATTAAGAATATGATGATCTAGTTTTATCTTATGCCTAGCCAGTCCCTAGACTCCAGTCAGTGTTTCCTCTTCTTTCTGCCCAGAATCCCCGGTTTTCCTCTTCCTGATCCTGTTCCTCCCAACTTTTTTCACTACTTTGGTCAAATTTCCCATTTTCATTAATTTCCTGGTCATCTTTTGATGTTTGGCATTATATTATGGGCTCAAACATATATGACTGGATGGATGAAAAACAAACTCCAGTAACTCCCCTCCTTCAAATTCAATTGAATTCTGCAACATTTTTCAAAAGAAACCACAGGCTTGTATGCAGTAATCAACTCTTAGACTCTGTTATCTAGATACAATGTTTGACTACTATGACATTCCACCGATGTTTGATGAATGGATGTACATCCCAGGAATCTTAGGAAATCTTCAGAAATCTGCTCTTATAAACACTTATTTTAATCAAAATATGACTATTACAATGGTGGAATCGACTGGGATAATTTACAAAATCATTTCTAAAAGGGAGAGGGTGGTTTAGAAAAATTGCTTCATGTATTGCACTGACCTTTAATAATGGCATGTGAATAGTAGTGTTTGATTTCCAAAACTTTTCAAAGTGGAGATAATTTATTCAGAGTTGAAAAATAACCTTTTTGTTGCCTAAATTCAAGTTTAATAAAAAAAAAAAATTGGGAACAGTTGACAATGTCTCCCGTTGTGTACTCTGACTATTAAGTTTACTGTATCCTTCTGTTGACCAGATAATCAGCCTTCTTGTATTTTCAACAGTTCACAGATCTCATCCTTCCTTGATTTTTCAAGCCCTCATTTGCTGTTATGGTACTGATGCGATTTATTTTTCCATGTGTCAAAGTCTCATTTTCATTTTTAAGTTAATAAAATTTAGCTTTTTCAACCAGGTTTGGGGCTTTCACTCGTTCAGTTTTTGTAATGCTGGTGTTTTTAATAAACAATTGTTGGGTTTTTAAGTGTTTATTCAAGCTCTGTGTTACTCTCTCTTCATGTATTTTATATACACATGATTACAACTTGAACAAACATAAGGATTATGGACCAAAGTCCTATGGTCTTACTAAACTCACTAGGACATGATGAAATTTATAGGTAGTGTGACAAAATTTTGGCATGTGGATTGAGTTAATCTTCAATAAGGCAAGTGGATTACCTACAATGATATCCACCAGCCATAACACACACAAAAAAAAAACATGAAATCCCTTCCTTAACTCAAATTTTTTACCCAAGCATACAGTGAGCAACATAGGTAACACTATGTTAGCTCGAATGTTAAAACTAATATGTCATGAAATGTTTGTGTTGGGTCTGGGCGTTGGGGCTTTGGTTCTCCAACTACCCTGTCATGCCCTAAGCTCAGTTTTTGTGTGTTACATCAAACTCTAAAACAGAGTTTGAGTAATTCATACAATCCAGAGTCTCAGAGAAGAATCGCCCCTTTATAGATACGTCCAACACGCCAGGATAAAGAAAGAAGATATACAAAATCACCGAAATATTTATTAACACAACTAATGAGAATATCTCTTACTTACAAGTACCGACAATGCGCAGAGGTCGAGTGCGGAGGGAGCAGCGTGGGTGACCTCACCCCCTGATTTATACCCCAACCGCACAACACAAGTGCTATTGCCCAATGCCAACTTATCTTAATATACATTTCCTATCCCTATCCACCCAACTCCACACATCCATTACTTCCTTTATTTATGCATGGAGAGGGTTCACAATAATTCCCTAGCTTATACCTTAACCTACAAGACAATGAGGTAGAAAGGAGGGGAGGCACTACTTCGCCTTCTTCTCGATTCACGCGCCCCTTGACCTCAGCTAGCGGGCGGCGTTGGCTTCGTATCACTCCGCCGCTTGCCTACGAGAGCTTTCGCGCGCGTTCCAGGTCAACGGCCTTAGCGGACAAGGAGTCATTGTTCATTCTCACACAAAGGGGTAGCATAACACAGTGTAATTATGCTCAAGGAATAAATATGTCACATCACGAGTATGAACCCAGTGTGACATGACAACCCTGTCAGACATAATGCACAAGCTAAGATGACACTTCTAGGCCCCTGCTACTGCATACTGTGATACCTGATTTCTTAATCTGGTAGTGACCTAATTTTTCCTAATTCTGTATGCATCTACATACCTAAGCTGATTTAATTTAATCAGGACACTCGTAGTGACATACCTACTTCTGGTGTTATGGGACTACCCTATCTTCTATCTTTCTCCTTAAATGCAGAGTTTTTGTAAATAACTTAAGGCAAAGTACTGTCCTAATGGATTTGGGCAAGTGTGCCACCCACTCCAGGCATGTTTTCTGTGTGAAAACCTGGAGAGTGCAGTAGGGGTGGGGGTGGAGAGGAGGGCCTGTTGCCGACTGCATCGTTACTCAAGAAAAGTCAGGTAGGCAACTAAGGGGGGAAAAGAGGGGGTGTACATCTCACAGCTTATGGGTAGTTTGAACTATGATTTAATTGATCTTCAGACATCCAATATAACAAAATATCTAGACATATGAAAAGGCCAAATCTCAGCATCACACTATTAGGCTGTGAAACTTATTTGTAGTGTCAAAATTATCACTGTAATTTAAACAAAGTTAAAACAAATATACCTTTATTTGTTTCCTATTCTGGAAGACATGGAATAAAAAGTTGTTCAAAGAATTTTTTTGCCCAGAATTGGAACCATCAATTTTATGCTTCAACAATTACCCTGAATAGCATTGCCCCCTCCCTCGTGTACTCATTTGGTGTTTTTCTTAATCAGAATTAAAACTAAATCTTGAAACATTGATTGCCATGCTGACATCTGTTGACTTCATGTGTGTGTGTGTGTATTTAGCTAATTGTAGTATACAGGAAAGGAGAAATGTTTGTTGGGTCCTGTTTCACTATATGGATGGAGAGATTATGAAAAACTAATAAAAAACCTGGCAGACCCAGTTCTTTTTAGTCTATCTTTGTATAGATTACTTGCTAGATTAGGAACTAGTTTGGTTGCTGCTTTTTGTATTCTATTAATCTTGCTTATATCCTTCACTTTTATTTTTGTATTTACCTAATAGTAGTATACCGTATTTTTCGGACCATAAGGCGCTTCGTACCATAAGACGCACCCGTAATTTGCTATTCCCCGTCCTTACATAAGGCGCACCTGACCATAAGGCGCACCTAGTCCTGGTCTCGACATCGGATAATCATGCATATGTGAGTGCATTCAGAACTGAACATTTTCATTGTTGAATGAGAAAAATCTGTTGGGATTTAGCAAAATTACAAAAATAAATGATATATTTTTTATTTTGGTCAGTGAAATCAGACCACCTCCATGGACGGTCTGCCCTGCCAATACCCCTATAAAACAACAAACATGTTACGGGAATTGTGGGGAATAAAACCAACAGTAGCAGTTTATTCCCGGAATTCTCTATTCACTTAAAAACACAAGATTACAAATGAAGGTAAATTTTTAGTTTCGACCATGGGCGCAATATAGCAATAGAAAATTAATTATTAATTTTGTAAATAATAATGTATCAACGTAATATGCAATTTTGTGAGCGGAAATAAAAAACAAAATATGTGCTGAAACAGATTTCGTAAGTAACGAAGTCGTGTCGGACGAATGATACGCCATGTTTGTTATGATAGATGCCGACGTCGAAAAAATGAAAGGGTGATCAATTCGTCTAACCTAATCTAACCTGTGTTTAATGAATCATTACCTGCAAATTAAATGTCATCCGGCTCGTCCTCGTTGTCGTCGTCATGAGAGACGTTGGCGTCCCGATCCTATGCTACCGACTTCTTTCATTAGCATATTACGTTGATACATTTTAACTTACAAAATGAATGATTAATTTGATATTGCTATATTGCGCCCATGATCGAAACTAAAAAAATACCCAAATGACTACAGTCTGAGTGGAGCGAGACTAGACCAATGCAAAATGGCTGTCTGTGTTGTGGACTCTATCATGTCATAGCCATGATAGCGTGAATGAATGCGGTGGCATGGACTTGAAAACTGTTGAAGTTTTCGCAATTTTCTTGTCAAGATACATGCACCTTGGTTATAACTTGGTTGTAACTTTTGTTAAGCCTATGCACTGTCGCCGTCGGCAGACTAGTTACGAAACGTGTCAAAATAGTACGTCACTATCCGAGGCATTTTTTTCACTGAAGCCACACATAAGGCGCACCGCACGATAAGGCGCAGCACCCGATTTTGGCCGATTTTAAGGATTTTGCCCGCGCCTTATGGTCCGAAAAATACGGTACATGTAAGGAGCAATGAGCATCGGGTCTGGTCTTCTATTCTCTATTTTATTAATCTATTTATTTATTTAATTATTTATTTTCACCATCTGAGGTATTGGCTGCATGTTATTGTGGGGTTAGAAGCTACTCATTAGCAAGCAGCTGATACTTTAGGGTCTGTATGGGGCACCCTTATGGGCCAGAGCCACACATCATTTTGTCTGTGATAGAGGAAATCTCTATTCATAGAGAAAGATGATACTTTATTATACTACAACTGTCCCTCTGATTTGCTGTTCTGTACAACTTCTCTGAATATTTATTTCCTTTTTTTTTTTTTCATAGAAGAATACTGCCACTGAGTGTTTGCACTTGAGTCATAAAAGGCAACAAAAACAGGACAGGGATAGGACTAGGCATCCTACTCTCTGTAGCCCCAAAAGATTCCTAAAATAAGTAAAGGCATAAGAGGGTCTGGGAGGAGTTGTCCTAACAGAACCCCAAGGTTTGGGTCTTAATGTGCATGGATGTAGCATAGATGAGAATAAAAGGGAAGAGACTGGCAGTATGTTTGTGAGAAGAAAGATTGTGTTGGCATTGAGTGAAACTAAGTTGAAAAGGGAGGGGTAAGTTTGAGTTTGGAAGTGTAGTTGGGAGGGTGTCAGAAGTGAAGAAAGGGGTGGCTATACAAATTAGTGAAGAAATAGGTGAATATGTGGTGGGAGTGGAAGGAGGTTTCTTCAAGGTTAATGGATGAAGGTAAAACTGGGAAGGGAGATATGGGTCTTTGTAAGTGCATATAGGCCTGGTAGTAAGAAGAGTGTAGAGGAAAGGGAGGCTTTTTGGATAGATTCAAATGAGTGCATAGAGGGTTTAGGGAGAAATGTCAATGTAGTGGTATTGGGAGATCTTAATGCTAGGGTAAGAAACGAACCAATAGATGGAGTGGTTGAGAAGTCTGGAGTTCTAGGAAAAAATTGTAGTGGAGAGTTGATGGTGATGTGTCTAGAGAGTTGATGATAGCAAATACAGTGTTAGGAAGAAAGTCAAGCATAAGTACATATGGGAGAGGGTGGTGGATGAAAGGTGGTAGATAGGACATTAATGGACTACATAGTGGTAACCAGGAGAAGAGCAGGAAGAGTTTTGGATGTACATGTTCTAAGGGGAGAGAGGGAATATCAGATAATTTTTTGGTGGAAGGTTGTAATGGGAGTGTGTATTAAGGTTGTAGTGTTGTATAATTATTTACCAATGTATATGTAAAGAATCAACTGGCATGTTCCTGTTAGTGCATTTGTATTCACCACCAAATAGATTAATATTTTCCCGCACATTTGAGCATGGGACATCTTCCATTATCTTATTTTAGTTTTATCCTGTTATCCTTGTGTCTTCTAAAATATTCTTGTGTTCTCTCTCTTTCCATGAAGCCATTTTAGGAGGCACATAAATTACCACAAACTTCCTGCTCTTCTTGTCCCTGTCCTCTATTTCTATCATAATTATCTCCACTCTATTCTTTCCATATGTAAAATTCCTCACATTTATATCCTTCTTAGTCAGGAACATAACTCCACCACCTTGTTTTACTTTTGTTTCTAATCCAATAATTATATACACCATGTCCTACACTGTTGGGTGGTAATGAACCTTTCAATTTTGTCTCCATAATCCCCATTATGTCAGGTTCCTTTTCCATCAGATAATCATTCAGTTCATTCAAGCCTGTTATTAATCTATTTATATTTGTGAAGGACACTTTTAAATTTCTGTTACCTCCATCCTGTTTTCTGTTTCCTTTCTGTTTTTCTCTGCTATGAACCATTTCCTCACTTTCATATCCACTACTCTCCAATAGAATTTCTCTTTGTCTGACTCTGTTCTGTTCACATTTTTTCCCCTTAGCTTCGATTCTTTTTGTTTTCTCTACCTCTTTCCTCTTTATTCATCTCTCTTTTTATCCATACCTGTTTGTACTGACCACTTTCTGCTAGTTTTCCATAAGACATTCTGTGTTGTCATTTGTGACCTGAAATTAACTTTAATTGGTCTGGTCTTGTCTATACTGTATTTCCCCAGTCTATATATTTCTTCAATTTCTTTTCCTATTTCCTGTTCGCCTTCTTGAAATATTTTAGTACCTTGTTCACTCTTTCTTTCTTCTCTTACTCTTATAGTCCTATTTGGATTATGTTTCTCTTCCATTCTTAATATAAATATACATTTCTTTTTATCTGCTAAATCTCTTACTATATTCTCCTCTCTCATCACTTTAATAATTGTCCTTAGTGTGTTCCTTCATCTGTTGTTTCATTATATCTCTAGATTCAATTTTGCTATTCTCCTGAACCTTTTTCCAACCACTTACCTCTTTTGCTATGGACTCTTTATTCTCTCTATTATTCCTCTTTAATTCCTCATCCTTAACTTCTTTTAACTGTCTTTTTAATTCTTCTATTTCTTTATTTAGGTTTTCGTTCTCCTTTAGTTCTTCCAATATATCAACTCTTTGTGTAATCAGTGCAAATTAACTAAACCTAACCTCACGTGATTCATTAATTTTTGTTAGTTTTTCCTCTAGACTTGCAAATCGGGGAGGTTGTCATCTCCTCCCTCATTAAATCTTTAGAAATAATTATCTCCACTTTCTGTTGTGCTGCTCTTATCTATATTTCTAATTCTTATGCCTTTACTGATTTCTTCGACTTCACCTGTGTCATCTGCACATCTCTTGTTTACATTCCTTCTGACATCCGGGGGCCATTCGTCCCCTTCCTCATTTTTTTCCATTTTTCTTAATAATCCCTCCCCTTCTCCTTTTTCTTCACCTTCCCACTACACCACGAGCTTTCCCCTTCCCTAATAACACAACACAGGTACTCCCTCACTGTTGAAATCCTAAAAAATTGCGTTGTTTTCCGGAGTTCCAATCTTTGCCGTCAATTTGACGATCATGTGTGTGTGGGCATGTTTGTGGTGCATAATGTCATAGACTTGCTTATATTTTGGGTACTGTTCTAATATTTGAATAACTCTTTTTCTTGCTAGGACCTGGAGGAGCGAGCGCGGCAGATGAAGATGCGCATGCGGCAGATGCAATCATATCGAGGGTCATCCACACACCATGGAGGACACTTGCATAGTGGCTATTCTGACTCTGAACTTGGGGTTAGAGGCTATGACAGGTGAGTATGGATTTGTATATCATGTAACGTGCTTAAATAATTTTCTCCATGTCCTTTTCATGATTTTATATGATTTAGATTCCTACTTCACTTCAGGTAATGTCATATTTTGCTCACAGTATTGTGAAGTGTTGTTCATACCACAATCCATGAATGATTTTTTTTACAATATGTGAAAGACTTTTAGGTCGGTGCAGTGAAGTGGTTCCAAAGTCGAAGTAGGGATCTGAAGCTCAGGGTAATCTGCTTATGTCAATCTGATGGGACACAAGTGATGTAATTACACATTGATACTGTGAAATGAGCAGATTAAAGAAAGGTGAAGATGTGGGCAAAGGTTTTCTCCCTGCCCCCTCCCCCCCCCTCCTCCTCCTGGGTTACCTCTCTGAGGACTGGCATTCACTTTCATCAGGTATGATGAGGCAGCAAGTTTGGATGCAAAGGTAGCTAAGGCTTACTTCAAAACTTTTGGCAAATTGATAGCAACCAAAGGATACACCCCTCAGCAAGTCTTCAACTGTGAAAGAGGGCTCTTCTGGAAGAAGATGCAGAGGAGGACTTACATAACGGCAGAGGAGAAGATGCCAGGCCACAAACCCATGAACAATAGCTTGACTCTTGTACTGTGCACCAGTGTGAGTGGCAATTGCAAGATCAAGCTACAGCTAGTGTATCATTCAGAAAACCCCAGAGCCTTTAAGTCATGTGATTACAAAAGAAAAACTGCAAGTTATGTGGAAGACAAACCCAAAGGCATGAGCCACCAGTCAATTCTTTGTGGAGTGGGTAAATCTGATCTTTGGTCTTTCTGTTAAAAAGTATCTCCAGGAAAATGAACCCATGCAAGCTCTTCTTGTCCTTGACAATGCTACTGCTCACCCACTGAGCCTGGAAGACAACATCCTTGAAGAGTTCAAGTTTATTAAGGTTTACTACCTTCCACCCAACACCACCCCTATCCTACAGCCCATGAATTAGCAGGTGACATCTAATTTCAAGAAGCTCTACACGAAGCACCTGTTCCACCACTGTTTTGATGTCAGGGAGAACACAAATCTCACCCTTCGAGAGATCTGGAAGGACCACTACAACATTGTGATATGCCTCAAAATTATTTATATAGCCTGGCAGAGTGTTACAACAAAGACCTTGACCTCTGCATAGAAGAAGCTGTGGTCTGAGGTTGTGACCGAATGGGGCTTCAAAAGATTCCAACCCGAACCCAAAGTGTCAGTGGAGAAGGATATTGTGTCTCTCAGAATGATCTTGGGCCTAGAGGTGGATGAAAGAGATGTGAATGAGCTCATTGAGGAGCACTCCAAGGAACTGACAACAGAGGAGTTAAAGGGGCTACAAGAGCAGTAGCAAAAATGTATGAAGAGGTTATCAGAAAAAAATAGATCAAACACTTGGAAGAGAATAAGATATTAAACCCTAAACAATTTGGCTTTAGAAGTGGAAGATTGTGTACCACAAACTTAATATGTTTTTACTCAAGATTAATTGAGATAATACTAGAAAGAGATGGCTGGGCAGATTGCACTTTCTTGGACTTGCAGAAGGCTTTTGACAAAGTACCACATAAAAAGTTAATAAGAAAAATTTAAATAATAGGAAGAATACAAGGTAAGCTACTGGAATAGATGAAGGATTTCTTAAGTGGGAGAAAAATGAGAGTGGTACTTACTTAGAGACAAAAATTCAAACTGGGAAGATGTGATAAGTGGCATCCCGCAAGACTCTGTATTGGCTCCTTTAATGTTTGTCATATATTTAAATGATATGGACGAGAGAGTGACGTGTTACATGAACTTCTTTGCTGGTGATGCCAAATTACTCAAGAGAGTAAGAACAGAAGAAGATTACAGATCGCTACAAGAAGACCTGGACAAAATATGGGAATGGAGTCAGGTGTGAAGTTAACTTTAACATTAAGAAATGTAGTATAATGGAATTTGGAAAAACCAAAAATAGAATATCAGGTCAATATAAAATTGGTATCAAGGAAGTCAAAAAAGTCTACTCAGAAAGGGATCTGGGAGTGATTATCTCAAGTGACTTGACACCTGATAAACATGTCAATAAATTAGTTGGAGAGACTTTTAACTTATTAAGATCAATGAAAGTGGCCTTTGACTACATAGATGAAGAAATGGTAAAGAAAATAGTGATTGCACTGATAAGACCTAAATTAGAGTATGCTGCAACACTATAGGTACCTGGCACAAAAAAGAACATAAGAAAATTAGAAAGAATCCAAAGAGCAGTGACAAAAATGGCACCTACACCCAAATTTGACATACGAACAAAGATTGGATAAATTACATCTATCAACACTGGAACAGAGAAGAGAAAGAGGTGATTTGTTGACCATTTACAGAAATATGAAAGGTATGGAAATTCTCAATAGAGATAACTTAATAAAATGGGACAGAAGAGAAACAAGAGGACATGAGAAGAAGCTAAAGAAGAACAGTTACACAAGAGATTTGAAAATGAATAGTTTCCCACATAGAATGAGTGATGTCTGGAACAAACTAAATGTAGAAACAGTGAGTGCCAAAACTACACAAGATTTTAAGAATAAACTGGATGTGAAGAGATATGAAAATGGGTCACTACAAGCATAGCTCTCGCCCCATAAAATACAACTAGGTAAATAAATAATGTTTCTTGTCCATGTTAATAACATGATGGAAGGGAAAATATATATGCCAAAATGTTTGCAGATGATGCAAAAATCATGAGAAGAGTGAAAAATGAGGAGGACAGTAGTAGACTATTGCAAAAAGCTCTAGACACTATTTTTGCATGGAGCCAAGAAAGGGAAATGAAGTTTAATACCAAATAATGTACTGGGAATGGGCAGTAGTGACAAAAGACCATCCCTAAACTGCTCCTTGGGAAGTGAATCCATTACAAAAGCAAAAGAGGAGAAAGATTTGTGAGCTTTTATAAAAGACAACCTGTCACCTGACAGACATATCAGGAGGATTGTGAAAGAGACATATGGACCACTGCAGAAGATAAAAGTGGCATTTTACTATATGGATGAGATGATGAAAAAATTCGTCAAAACCGTAATCCATTCAAGACTGTAATATACATCAGTAGTATGGTCCCTGCACAGAGTGAAGGATATAAGCAAGATTGAGTTAATACAAAGGGCAGCAACCACACTGGTCCCCAGTCCGGCAGATAAAACCTATGAGGAAAGACTAAAAATACTGGGTCTGCCAATTTTGAAAGATCAAAGAGAACAAGTTGATATGATTACAGTATTTAGGTCACTAATGGGGATAGATTGCATTGACAGGAAAGATCTCCTGATGTTAGGGTTTTAAGAGATCATGGGAGTAAATTAAGAGAGACTGCATGTCAAAAGGATGTCAAGAAATACAGTTTTCCATGTAGATGCATAAGTACCTGGAATAGCTTTGGAAGTGATATAACCTAAACTCAAACAAGACATGAGTTCAAATCAAAATATGATAATTGGAAATCAAGGATGTAGATTAAGTTGAAACCATATACATGAATTTGAGGCTAGGTAGGATAAATTATTAGAGAATAAGAGATGGAACCCTGTTTACTACAATTTGGGAAATACACACACACACTTCAACGAACGGACGGCATAGACGACGTTCTGAAGAAAAAGTGAAATTTCGTGGATCCCGAAGCAAAGGAAGTACCTATTGTATTTACAGGGTGGGGGGGAAATTGCTCGTGGTGTAGGGGAAAGTGAGGTAAAAGGAGAAGGAGAGGGATTACTGAGGGAAATGGAAGGAAATGAGGAAGGTGAAGACTTGGCCCAGGCAGGCAGATGCCATCTAAACAAAAGAGGTCCGGACCAATTTAGCGATGACAAAATGTCTAACAAAAATGTAAAGATCAGAAGTATAGATGAGAGCAATACAGCAGAAGGTGATGAGAATATTTTCCAGGGATTTAAAGAGGGTGGGGGGGACACAACCCCCCCCCCCCGATTAACAAGACTAGAAGAGAAGCTCGATAAGATGATCGAGCACTGGGAACTTAGGTTCGGTCACGTTAACAACATTGTGCAGAGGGTTGAAAAATTGGAAGAACTAGAGAAGGCGAACAAAAACTTAACTAAGGAAATTGAAGAATTAAAAAAACAGTTAAAAGAAGTAAAAGAGGAGAATAAAGTCTTAAAGGAGAATAATAAGGACAACAAGGAGGGTTGGAAAAAAATTCAAGAAAACAGTAAAGTTGCATTTACTGACATAATCAAACAGCAAATGAAAGAACAAACTGAAAACTCAGTTATTAAAGTGATGAGACAGAAGGAGAATATAGTAAGAGACTTAGCAGATAGAAAGAAATGTATAATTATATTAGGAATGGAAGAGAAACATAACCCAGATAGAACCACAAGAACCAAAGAGGAAAATGAAAAAGTAAGAAATTTACTAGAATTAGTTCAGGAAGATGAGCCAGAAATAATGAAACAAATCAAAGAAAAATTCAGGCTTGGGAAATATAGTACAGACAAGACCAGACCAATTAAGATTAAATTCAGGTCACAAACTACGGCAGAGAATATCTTATCCAAAACAGGGAAACTAGCAACAAATGAACAATATAAGAAGGTATGGGTAAAAAGGGAAATGAATAAAGAGGAAAGAGAGGAGGAAATAAGGAATAGACATGAAGCTAAGAAAAAAAACGAGACCAGAACGGAGACAGAAAAACAAGAATTCTACTGGAGAGTAGTGAATATGAAATTGAAGAAATGGAACATAAAAGAGAAAAACACAAAAGAAACAGAGAATACAATGGAAATAACAGAAAGTTAAGAGTATCCTACACAAATATAGATGGATTAATAACAGGACTGAATGAACTGAACAAATATCTGAAAGAAAAAGATCTGGACATAATGGGAATTGTTGAGACAAAATTAAAAGGCCCACTACCACCCAACAGCATAGGACACAATGCATATAATTATTGGATTAGAAACAGAAAGATAAAACAAGGGGGTGGAGTTATGTTCCTGACTAAGAAGGATATAAACGTGAAGAGTGTCACATATGGGAAGAATAGAGTAGAGATGATAATGATAGAAGTAGAAGATAGAGATAAGAAGAGCAGAAAGTTTGTAATAAACTAAGTGCCCCCAAAAACAGCCTCATGGGAAGAGAATGAACATAAAAGCATGTTAGAAGACACAAGAGTAACACTAAACGAGATAATGGAAGATGGAGGAAGAATAGTTATGATGGGCGACTATAATTGCAAAGAAATATGCTGGGAAGAGATGACCGTAAAGGGTGGAGAAGACTCATGGGGAAGTGTTCTACTTGAGATGATTATTGACCACACAATGACACAATGGATCCAAGAGAACACTAGGTATAGAAATGAAGAAGAACCATCGAGACTAGACCTAATAATCACATCAGAACCTAAAATAGTGGAAAAGATAGAATACCAGGCACCAATAAGCAAAAGTGACCACATATTGATAGAACTAGAACTAAATGAGAAAAAATACATGAAAAGAAATAAACAATATAGAAAAGGAAGATTGATGTATGAAAAAACAAATTTTGATAAAATAAGAGAATTCTTCCAAAATGAAAACTGGGAAAGAATACACAAAGAAGATACAACAGTAGAAGAGAAATTGAATATTTTGACAAAAATCTATAAAAAAGGAGTAGAAAAGTATGTCCCAAGACAAAAACAAGAAAAAGAATATGTAAAATGCTGGTACAACAAAAGTTGTAGGGAGATAAAAGACAAAAGAGACAAAGCTTGGACCAAATTGAAGAAAAACAAAAGACCAGAAAAATGGAAAATATATACTTGTTATAGAAATGAATATGTACAAGCGTGCAGAGAGGAAAAGAGAAAATATGAAAAAGATGTCATAGAAAAATGTAAAGATCAACCAAAACTATTCTACAGATTTGTAAACAACAAACTGAAAAACAAACAAGATTTGGAGAAATTAAGACAAGGAGTTGAATACACAGAGGAAATTGAAATGGCGGAAATTATGAACAAACATTTTAAATCAGTGTTTACAAGGGAGAACATACAACCTGAAGAGATTGAATGGAAAGAGAAAGTCCCCCCTATGGAAGAAATAGAAGTAACAAAGAATGAAATATTGAACCACTTGAGTAATCTTGATGTCAGAAAATCACATGGACCAGATGAAATAGCAAACTGGATTTTGAAAGAATGCAGGAATGAACTAGCAGACATAATACATAGCATAATAAACAGTTCCTTGAAAGAAGGTAAAGTTCCAGAAGATTGGAAAAAAGCAAATATAGTACCTATATATAAAGGAGGAAATAAAGAAGACCCTAACAACTATAGGCCAGTCTCTCTAACAAGTACAATAGCAAAAATTTGTGAAAGAATTGTCAAAAATAGATGGGTAAAATATTTAGAAAAAAACAATGTGCTCAATCCAAGGCAATTTGGATTCAGACAAGGACGATCATGCGTCACCAATTTAATATGTTTCTATTCAAGACTAATAGATATAATACAAGAAAGAGATGGATGGGCTGATTGTGCATTTCTAGACCTAAAAAAAGCTTTTGACAAAGTACCACATAAGAAGTTGCTTAAGAAATTAGAAACTGAAGGAGGAATACAGGGCAAACTGCTAAATTGGATGGAAGACTTTTTGCAAGAAAGAAAAATGAGAGTAGTGATAAGAGATCAACACTCAAAATGGGATGAAGTAATAAGCGGTGTTCCACAAGGAACAGTTCTGGCCCCAATAATGTTTGCTATATATATTAACGATATGGATGAAGGAATTGAAAGCTATATGAGCTTTTTTGCAGATGATGCAAAACTATTGAAAAAAGTGAACACGGAAGAAGATTGTGAATCACTTCAAAGAGATCTAAATATAGTACAGGAATGGAGTAGGAAGTGGGAGATGGAGCTCAATACAAAAAAGTGTAGTATAATGGAATTTGGAAAAAGTAAAAACAGAATAACAGGATCATATAAATTGGGAGAAGAAGGAATAAAAAAAGTAGAAAATGAAAAGGACCTGGGAGTCATGGTTATGAATAATATGTCACCTGAAAAACATATAAATAAGATTTTTGGAGAAACTTATAATTTAATAAGAACAATCAAAATGGCATTTACATACCTGGATGAAGAAATGGTGAAGAAAATTCTTATCACTCTGATAAGACCAAGATTGGAATATGCAGCAACGATATGGTCACCAAGTGCAAAAAAAAAAATGCCTTAAAAAACTTGAAAGAATACAAAGAGCAATTACAAAATTGGCACCAACACTCTCAAAACTATCATATGAAGAGAGACTAGCAAAACTTGAACTACAGTCACTAGAGCAAAGAAGAGAGAGAGGAGATTTGATAGCTATTTACAGAATCATGAAAGGCATAGAAATTACTGATAGAGAGAATCTGATAAAATGGGATGAAAGAAATACAAGAGGACATGGAAAGAAAATAAAAAAAGACAGCTATAGAAGAGATGTGAAAAAGAACAGCTTTCCTCACAGAGTAATAGACAGTTGGAAGAAGTTAGATGAGAAAGTGGTGTGTGCAAAAACAATACATGAATTTAAAAATAGTTTAGATAAAATGAGATATGAAAACGGGACACCACGAGCATAGCTCCCCTTCCCGTAAAATACAACTAGGTAAATACACAATTAAAAGAAAATGTTTTCCATATATATTCATAAATATGTGGAATTGCTTAGAAGGTGATATAGCCCAGGCTCAAACAATACATGAGTTCAGGTCTAAATATGATAACTGGAAATCTAGGATATAGATTAAGTTGAAACTGCACAAGAATCTGAGTCTAGGTATGTTAGAAAATTAGAGAATAGCAGACAGGAACCCATGAGTACTGCTCCTTTCCTATATACTACAATTATGTAAATACAATTAGGTAAATACACAAAACCCTTCTGATGTGGATTTGTCTTACAGATCCAGTGGTCGATGTCGAGAGAGACTGGTCTCCCCCGAGCATGACATGGATCGCGATTTAGGTGACAGTGCCAGTGATATTGAAAGCATTGTGAGCGCAACAAGTGCCTACTCTACACAGAGCGAATTAGCGCCCCGCTCTCGCAAACTCAGGTGAGTAATAGTAGTGCCTGCTGTGTGTTTGCCAATGGCAGTGCCTACTGTGTGTGCACATATCTTTGTGCATGAGTGGATATGTATGTGTAAATATTTTTTTTTACCAAACAAAAATATAAACAGACTTGAAATATCGCATCTACTGCCTCACATTTCAATCCTAGGATATTCATCAGGGGTACTATTGGTAATAGTGAACACAAACTAAATATACATCTCTAGGTTCTACTTAAAAAAGAAACTGAAAGCCTGAGGCCTGCCACGTTCCCACTATTGTATAAATGTATAAGATTTAACTTCTTAATGTCAGTTTTAATAATCATGTTCTTTGTAACCAGGTAAGTAGGGTTGATGTCTATACACCTGTTAATGATGTTCTCCATGGTTGCCCAAGCCTCCAAGAACAGTCTTCATCCAAATCAATGTAGTTTTGGCACGCCATGGTGTGCTTGTTGCTTGTTGCATCCAACTGCCCATTGGTGTTCTTCCACCCTGGATACAAGTTTCTTTTGTCTCCTTGTATTCTGCAACACAGTCATTACGGCCAATACTGCAATATAAAGGCAGAATATATTAACTCCAAAGTTCTATTCTCGCAATTTTGTCATGGAATCAGCAGAAAGAGGCAAATCATATTCTTGACCTCTTCAATATGATGATGCTTATGTAGATATCATGAGGCATGAGTGGGTATACAAGAATGCTGGCATCAGCGTCTTGATTATATTTATTTTGTAGTTGTAGCTGAGTGACCCTAGAATTCTGTAAGCTGATTTGATCACATTTTCTGTGTTTATTATTACTCAAAGTGAATGGGAATGAATGATACAGCAGTGACTTGATATTTTATAACACAAGTAGTGTGATGCATCATACATTAGGCATCTGATGCTGCATGCAAGAATTTGACCTGTATTGAAGAGGTTAAGGTGGGTTAATCCTGTCTTACCATTATATTGGGGTCTCAACAGGTAGACTTCATTAACTCCACATGTTTTCTACATTATTAGAAGGCATAATGTGTTGACTTTTTGCTTAACATTTTGTGGGAATCTAACACCATAAAGCAACAGTTCTAATGTTAATCCCCAGGGTTGCAAAACTACAAAATGCAGACATAAGTAGTAAAAAAGCAGTGAACATTCAAACCCTCACCATTGATTTTCCCAAAACAAGGATTTTGGAGTTAATGTGTTTTGATTATTTACAGCAGAACACCATACAGAACACCCATCTACCATTTGCATTCTTCTTGATCTTTGACCCTGATTAAGTTGTGATGTAGGGTATGGCATGGTTTATGTGCTACTTGCACCCCTTTTGCTTGTAGTACCCTATCTGTCACCTCCTCTATGCTTTCTATGTAAAGTGTAGCCTTTGTGTTTGTGTTGTGCCCTTGTCCATATTCATGTGGTCATGCAAGGGTAACCATTAACTTAAAAAAAAAACATTCTGTGGGTATCTCTTCCTCGGACTTTGCATCAATGATGAGAAATACCTTTTGTTCTGTTTCAGTGTTCAGTTTAGAGACAGCCATAAGAAGAGGTGAATGTTGCTGGAAGCTTGAGCAACAAAAGAGAAGAGTATAAACAAATGTATAGACATCAACCCTATTATCCTGGCTGTGAGGAACAAGGCATGCCTCAGGCTTTCATTCCCCTTGCTAAGTAGCTCCTTAGTATATATATTTAGGCTGTGTTCACTATTACCCATAGCACCCCTGAAGACAACCCCTGGACTAGGATCAATACATCAGGCACCAAACCTTACACTTTAAGTCTGGTGTTTAATTTTCCTTTGATATAGATCCCAGACTCCAGGTTTTCACATATGTTGTATGTGTTTATATATATTTATCTAGTAGAAGGAGAGGGAGACAAATAGAGAGAGAAGGGAAGATGTGTGTGTGAAGTATATTGCTGCATGTATTTACCTAGTTGTATTTTACGGGATGAGAGCTATGCTCGTAGTGACCCAATTTCATATCTCTCCACATCCAGTTTATTCTTAAAATTGTCTATAGTTTTGGCACTCACTGTTTCTCCATTTAGTCTGTTCCAGACATCAATCACTCTATGTGGGAAGCTATTCCTTTTCAGGTCTCTTCTATAACTGTCCTTCTTTAGTTTCTTTTCGTGTCCTCTTATTTCTCTTCAGTCCCACTTTAATAAATTGTCTCTATCGAGAATTTCTATCCCTTTCATAATTCTGTAAATGGTCAATAAATCACCTTTTTCTCTTCTCTGTTCTAGTGTTGACAGATGTAATTTTTCCAATCTTTGTTCATATATCAGATTTGCAAGTGTAGGTGCCATTTTTGTCGCTGCTCTTTGGATTCTTTCTAATTTTCTTATGTTCTTTTTTGTGCTAGGTGCCCATATTGTTGCAGCATACTCTAGTTTAGGTCTTATTAGTGTAACCACTATTTTCTTTACCATTTCTTCATCCATGTAGTCGAAGGCCACTTTAATTGATCTTGATAAGTTAAAAGTCTCTCCAAATAATTTATTGACATGTTTTTCAGGTGTCAAGTCACTTGAGATGATTACTCCCAGGTCCCTTTCTGAATTGACTTTTTTTGACTTCTTTGTTTCCAATTATATTGACCTGATACTCTATTTTTGCTTTTTCCAAATTCCATTATGCTACATTTCTTAACCACTTCACTCCGGGCCAAAATCTTGTGGGCAGCATTAGCTGCCAGACGTATGATGTTGCGTCATAATACTTGCATTATAAAAAATAGTCACCGCTGTATCGATCGTTCTCTCTTTCACCCGTGAAGTTTGATAACCATAGAAAATATGAAGAAGCCAGTTTACAGAGTATGGGGGTCATGCAGGCACAACTACAATAAATATAATCAAGATGCCGACATCGGCATCCTCGCATACCCACTTGCTCCTCATAATGCTTACGTAGGTGTTACCGTATGGAAGGGGTTAATGTTGAAGTTCATCTCATATTTCTGACTCCATTCCCATATTTTGTTCTAGGTCTTCTTGTAGTGATCTGCAATCTTCTTCTGTTCTTACTCTCTTGTGTAATTTGCCATTGTCAGCAAAGAAGTTCATGTAACAATTTACTCCCTCATCCATATCATTTATATATATGGCAAACATTAAAGGAGCCAATTCATAGCCTTGCGGGACGCCACTTTTCACATCTTCCTAGTTCGAATTTTTGTCTCTAAGTATCACTCTCGTTTTTCTCCCAATTAAGAAATCCTTCATCCATTCCAGCAGCTTACCTTGTATTCCTTCTATTATTTCAATTTTTCTTATTAATTTTTTATGTAGACAGAAAAGGATTACAAGGTTGAAAAGAAAGATTGACAAGAGGTCATAGTAAAAAATGTTTAAACATATCAGTAAGTATAGCTTTCTACATAAAAGTGTACACTTATGTTATAAGCTGGATGAAAATAGAACCCAAGCCAATAAAGTCACAAGAATTCAAGGCAAGTGTGGCGGAGCCAACTGGGACTCCACAGATCAAATGGACAATCAGCATCATAGCGTCCGTGACGTAGACAGACTTGGGACTGAAGGTTATAGAATCACGGGGATATTTGATGCGTATTTAATGCAGATCTGATCCATCGTGCAGGATGGATCCAAGGGGATTTCGATAATACGTTGGAATTGATGAAAAACTGTAAAAAGTACTATAATTACTATAGGCTAAAAGCTACACAAGATAAAGGTATTACAAAGGATGCACTAGAATACTCTAAACCTCAAATACAAAGAGTTTTAAGACTTACATAGTTGGCTAGGCGTGGGGTGTGTACATCTTTCTAGATCGGACCAAGACTGGCGCCTAGAGGTGACGTGACATCACACCACAGCAACCGGTTCTCACACACCTTCTTAAGTCTAATTCTTTAAGTGCACATTGCACAAATAATGAGATGTTATCTTGCAGCACAGCTTGCAGACAACTTACAACGGTAGTATTTTTAAGCAGACGAAGCTTCTGCTCGCAACATACTTAAATTAAAGCATTACAAAAAACAACAATGAAAACCCCTTCCGAGGGGAAACAAGCTCAAAAAAAAAAAAAAAAAAATGTAAACATTGGGAATACACGGACGTATAAAAAAAGCCCCGTTACCTCTCGTAACGGCACACTCCCTTCCTAATTTTCTAGGGGGAAAAATTACCAAATCTATTGACCTAGCAACACAAGCTCAGAAATGGGTCTTACATATTCATGGGCTTTGTTGTTTACCACAACTCTTACTTGGACCTTCCTGACTAAATCATCCTTGCTAGGGAATACTTTGTTTACAATACCCAAGGGCCACTGTCCTTGGGGACACTCTTGATTTTTTACCAACACTACATCATCCACCTTTACATTTGGAGAGGAATTGACCCACTTTCTTCTGGGTTGCAAAGAGGAAAGATACTCTTTCTTCCATCTCTTCCAGAATTCCTCAGCAAGGTGATGGACATGCTTCCATTGAGATTTGTATACTGCCTTAATATCTATCTCTTCAGGAAGAGTTACAGGAATATCAGTTTTCTGAGTGAGAAGGATGGACGGAGACAAAATGAAAGGACTACTAGGGTCCGAGGAAACAGGAACTAAAGGTCTGGAATTCACGATCTTACATACTTCTGCAAAGAAGGTTACTAACACCTCATGTGTTAATGCCTTGGGGTGATGGTTAGTCAGTATCACATTCATGATGTTGCGGACTATCCCCACCATACGCTCCCATGCTCCACCCATGTGAGAAGCATGAGGAGGGTTAAACAACCAAGTGCAACCTTGACTTGACAAGAAACTATTGACATCACCACCTTCATCGGTAATGGCAAGCAAGTTCAGTGCTTTGACAGCACCTACAAAGTTCGTGCCTCTGTCAGAACGCATCATCTTAACTGGGCCACGAATACAGATGAATCTCTTTAAGGCATTAATGAAGGAAGAAGTACTCAATTCTTCTACAGTCTCTATGTGGATAGCTCTGGAAACAAGACAGGTGAACAGAACGCCCCATCTTTTACTTTCGAGGAAGGAACTTCTAGTGCGCCGAGTTTTTATATGCCAGGGGCCAAAGAGGTCAACTCCTACATAGGAAAATGGCAGATTGGGAGTAAGTCTATCGACGGGTAAGTCTCCCATCTTCTGAACACACACCTTACCTCTTACCCTTTTACAGGTGACGCATTTGGAAATTACCTTAGAAATGGTACGTTTTCCTCCCAAAATCCAGAAACCACCTGTACGGACGGCTCCTTCTGTAATCACTCTCCCTTGGTGGTGCACTGTCTCATGGTAGTGACGGATCAACAACAAGCCTAAGTGGGATTCCTTTGGAATAATGATAGGCCTTGCAAGCATACCAAGTACATCACCACCTTGACTCAACCTGCCTCCTACACGAAGTAGGCCCTTCTGGTCTAAATAAGGAGACAGAGATGCAATGGGACTGGAAGGAGGTAAACAAACTTCACCTTGCAATTTAGTCATGGCAGACGAGAAATAATCCTTTTGGTATGTCTGAACAATGAGATCAGCTGCATCTTCTAGTTGATCGGGTGACTTATGTTTGTTGCACATATGCCAACCTGAACAACACTTGTTACCTTGTTTGAAAGAACGGGCTATATGCTTAAGGAGAGCTACCGCTCTTACGAGTCTCCTCCAACAGGAGAAATTAGAGAACCTCTGAGCTAATGACGCAATTGCAGGCTCTACATTGCTCTTGTTTGCACTAACAAGGGGTTCAGACTCAATTGTGTAGTCTGATACCTTTACTTCTTTATCTGTCTCAGGGCTTACAAGAGGAAAACTTCCACTGGTGGATACAACATCCTCAAATAAGCTTGAGGGACCTGACAACCAATCACTCTGATTTAGGTCGGTTATTTCAAGACCGCGGGTAGCCAGGTCTGCTAGATTACAATCTGTAGGTACATAATGCCATTGGTTAGGTTCGGTGGACGACCTAATGTGGTCTACTCTGTTACTCACGTAGACATGAAATCTACGTCTTTCATTATGAATATAGCCCAAGACAATCATGCTGTCAGAATAGAAATGCCTTGCGTCTAAGGTTTTGTCTAAGCAATCTGTGATGGAGTTGCTAAGATTAACTGCCATCACTGCAGCACACAACTCTAACCTGGGAATAGTATGACCATGGTTGGGAGCTACTTTAGCTTGTCCCCTCACAAAACACACCTGGTAGCTTTTGGTATCACTGAAAACTTTAAGATATGATACAGCTCCTACTGCTACTCTGGAAGCATCTGAAAAGGTATGAAGCTCTATCCTGTGAGCTTGAGACAAAGAAATACTAGCAAACTGACGATTGATGCTTATGTCCTTGAGGTTCCTTAAGGACGTTAGCCATCTGGACCACTTGGTATGGATCTTAGCTGGTATGGGTTCATCCCAACCACACTTTAGATTGGTTATCTCTCTTAGGAGTAGTTTTCCCACTATTATTACTGGAGCTAAGAATCCCATGGGGTCAAACAGACTATTTACAACAGACAGTATCCCTCTTTTTGTCGAAGGCTTGTCTGAATCCATGAACTTATAGACGAAAACGTCTCTTTGGATGTCCCATAAGAGGCCCAGGCTAGACTGCATAGGCATAGAGTCAGAAGTTAGGTTCAGCTCCTGAAGGTTATCAGCCAGCTCACTGGTGGCAAACTTTTCCAGCACTTCCTTACTGTTGGAAGTGATCTTGTGCAAGCGCAGGCGTCCTCCTTATTGGAGTGCTGACTTAGAGTCTTGGATTAACTTGTAAGCAGTCTCCGCATCTGGCAGAGATGCTAACCCATCATCCACGTAGAAATTGTTCTCTATGAAATAGCGAACTTCAGGAGAGGCATTTTCTACAGACTTACGCAAGCCATAGGTGGCAATGGCGGGAGATGGCGTGTTGCCAAAAACGTGAACAGTCATTCTATACTCAATCAACCTTTCATCAGGGTCATTATCCTTGTACCAGAAGAATCTGAGGTAATCTCTTTGCTCAGTCTTCACTTTGAAATTGTAGAACATCTGTTCTACATCAGCTGCCACTGCTACAGCTTCCTGACGGAAACGTAGAAGAATCCCGAGAATACTGTTTGTCATATCAGGACCTGACATCAGCATATCATTTAGGGAGAACTCTCTGGATTTGGCAGAAGAGTCGAACACAACCCTGATCTTGTCAGGTTTCTTAGGGTGGTACACCCCAAACAATGGAAGATACCAGCACTTCTGATCAGACTTCAATGGTGGTGCAACCTCAGCATGCCCACGATCTAACATCTTTTGCATGAAGGCCATCATATGCTGACGTTTTTCAGGCTTTGTGCTGAGGCTACGATGGAGAGACAGTGTGCGGTGCCACACAAAGTCTCTATTATTACTGGTGGCTACAACATTGGGACGGAAAGGCAGTGGCGCGACCCAATGACCACTTTGATCCTTGCGGAACTCTGAGTTCATAACATCTAAGAACTTCCTGTCTTCAATCGACAGGGCAGCCTTGTCATCATCTTTGGTTACCTTGAACAAATCATCCTTTACTTCAGAAACATGAATCTGGTTACCACATGGTGCGACTATAGAGGGACGTCTATCATGTACAAAGGATGTTTTGAAACTGCTAATGACAGGAGGCCTACAAGTGCCATGGAGACACACTTCCCCAATGATTGCCCAACCCAGACTGGTCTGTTGAGCTAGAGGGGCATTGACAGGTCCAATTCTCTGGTCAAAAATGTAATGAGCTGAAGGCACATCTCGACCAATGATGAGTAGAATCTCAGCTTCAGGAACCAGAGGTGGAATACATTCGGCCAGGTCGGACAGATGGGGATAACCACGAGCTATGGCGGGGGTGGGTATCTCTTCTCTTACATTGGGAATGCTGTCACATTCCACTAACTGAGGGATATGTACCTCTTGTGAGTTATGCCAAGACACGATGGTGTAATTTTTGGTGGTGCGCCCAGAAGCGCCCGTTACACCTGCACAGGTAGCTAGACGATATGAAACCCGTTTGCTCAGCTTGTCAAACAAATCGAAAAACTCAGACCTTGCTAAAGAGCAATTGCACTGATCGTCTAGGATGGCATAACACCACACTCCGAGCTCTGGCTTACTTTCAGGATAGACCTTTACCAAGAAGGTCTTGGCGCAGGACTTACTCATGGAGGTGGGGTTACTGCATATCAAGGTACATTTGGAATTGACCGCAGCATCCTCCCCTCCCTGAGTCTTTACTATGGGGGTAAGAACATTTGGAAGCGGCACTTGATTGACTACAGGGGAGCGAGGTGTTTTATCTTGAGCAACCTCCCTTCCATGCTGTGTAACCGCTTGAGTCGAACTCCTCTTCGACCTGGGTTCATCGTGATGTAAGGCAGTCACATGAGTATGGGCCTTACAGAGTTTGCAGAAAGTTCTCTCTTTGCAGCTGGAAGGAGGATGGTTACCTTTGCAACATCTGTTGCACACTCCTTTATCATTTAAGAAAACCTTCCTCTCGCTCACAGACATGGTGCGAAAAGCCCTGCAGAAATCCAAATGGTGTACGTAGGCATCATGGTAGACGCAAAAATCTCCCTTTTCTGCCTTTCTTTGCTCGGTAGGGCTAGCGGCGCCAACAGACCTGTCAGCGCCCGTGGTCGACTTACTGCCACTGGACAACATGGTGTCAGTCTTCTTCACACGCACTTGAGGAAACTTAGAGGGAGGTGGCTTCTCTGGTTTCACAAAACCATCGGCTACAAGGTTTTGATAAGAGAAACATGGATCATTCTCGACCCTTGCCATCTCCTTCACAAACTCAATGAAGAAGGAGAAAGGTGGGTACGGCACACCATGAGCAGTCTTGTAGTTCATGGCTCTGCCAGTCCATGCTTTCTGTATACAGGGTGGAAGTTTTGCGACAATGGGATTGATACCTGACGAGGCATCATAATATGCAAACAGTGTACTGTATACAGGGTTAGCCTTCAAGGCTTCTATCTGGTACAGAATGTCACACAGGTCGTATAACCTTAAGGTGTCTCTAGGTGAAATCCTAGAGAAGTTGGCGAGCTTCTTTTTAATTGAAGTCTCAATGATCGAAGGGGCAGCAAACCTGTCATCCAAGCGCTCCCAAATTCTACTGCACGCCAGGATTGGATTCTTGGCATTTGAGTTTCTGGTTGTACGGGCCCATTCTTTAGACTCAGGACCTAGGTACTTAACTAACAGGTCTATTTCCTCCTTACATGAGGTGCCTAACTCTTGCACGACTTCCTTGAAACTCTCTTTCCAAACTGCATAGTCTTCCGCAGTATCATCAAACGTAGACAGCCTGCTAAGAAGTAAATCCTTCCGCAAGAAGAACTTGCTCAAATCGGCAGAATTGGAGGTTGTCCCCAATCTAGGAGATGCACTCCGAGGAGGTTTTACTACAGGTGGTGACGCATAAGAAACATGGTTAGCAACAGGTTGCTGCGCCATGAATGGAACATTGATAGCAGGCTGTGAGTTAACTCTGAAATCAGAACAGGGCTTGAAAACAGGGCTTTCAGGATTCAAGCCTACCGGATCCTTCTGACTAGCGGAAACATCAACTATACCACCCTGTTGCTCCACATATAGTTGGGTGCGGGTAGCGACTGTATCTTTTAATTGGTCCCAGTCACTGCATGTTTCCCAATCATCGTCGGCTCCTAAGTGCCTAAGTTCGGCTTCGGCTTCTTCCAACTCCTTTTGCTGTGTCATAACTTTGAACTTGGCCTGCAATTCAGCCTCTTCTCTTGACCTTTGAGCTTCCTTGTCAGCCTTCTCTTTCATAAGCTGACCCTCCTGTTCGGCAAACTTGACTCTGATACGAGCGGTCTCCACCTTGGCTCGTTGCTTCCTTGCAACACTAACACTGGTGCTACTGGAACGACCTGACCTAACTGACCTTCTTGAACTGCCCTTCGTGGAAGGGGGTGCAATAAACACAGAGTGGTCGACGAGGGATAAAGGAACTTGACTGGACTTCGGGTCATCTTGTAAAAACGGTTCAGTGTGGTGTTCCTCTTCCGTGACTTCAACTGAGGAAGAGGAAGCATAATTACTGATTACCTGACGAAAAGATGCCTGAAAATCCCTGTCTTCGTGCTTCACTGATTCAGCACGAGCCAGACTTTCTGAAGTACGTTCACGCATTAAGAATTCCAGATACCTTTTTACAATATCCTGGTACACAGCGTGGGCCTTATACAACCAAGGACTATGATTCGGTTCTTCCAATAAGGCTTGTACTCCTTCTCTACTCGCCTTTACCCTCTCTTCATGCTGATCAGACGCTCTCTGAAAAACCTCTTGCCCTTCAGCCGTAAGGGCTCTGACCCTACCGGGTGGTTGGAAGACATATTGCCAAGCGAGAGAAACAGTGAGAGACAAGACAGTAATATGATAAAGAAGACAAGGAAAACTCGAACTTAAACGAAAACCACGGAGTACGTTACCACACTCCTAACTATACGACTATTGAGGTAGACAACAACAGATTAAACCCTACATTTGGTTCAATCTAAAAATGCACATTAGTCGCATGCTTATATTAACATATGACAGGATTTTAGGCAAGGTAGCTTTGCCTTCAAAAGGAAAAAACATGCTTACATAAATACGATGGGGTTTGTTATGTAAACATTAGAACTCCGCAACCATACATTGTTGCCACATCACACTCGCGCGCCGATACGATTACTAAGACGACACAAGATCACTACACTTTGGCGCCACTACACTTAACTTGCGCCACTACACTTAACTTGTGCCACTACACTTAACCTGCGCCACTACACTTAAGTATACACACGCAACTTATGCCAGGAAGGCGGCACATCAAGTTCATGTGGTGACGACGAGGGGAATCTAGACGTGGCAACGGCGTGCAGGGCGTGGTCTGGCCGAAACCTCATTCCTATGCTTTCTTCATCTGTTCGTTTCTATCGAACTATTTTTTCATTGTGGCGGAGCCAACTGGGACTCCGCAGATCAAATGGACAATCAGCATCATAGCGTCCGTGACGTAGACAGACTTGGGACTGAAGGTTATAGAATCACGGGGATATTTGATGCGTATTTAATGCAGATCTGATCCATCGTGCAGGATGGATCCAAGGGGATTTCGATAATACGTTGGAATTGATGAAAAACTGTAAAAAGTACTATAATTACTATAGGCTAAAAGCTACACAAGATAAAGGTATTACAAAGGATGCACTAGAATACTCTAAACCTCAAATACAAAGAGTTTTAAGACTTACATAGTTGGCTAGGCGTGGGGTGTGTACATCTTTCTAGATCGGACCAAGACTGGCGCCTAGAGGTGACGTGACATCACACCACAGCAACCGGTTCTTACACACCTTCTTAAGTCTAATTCTTAAAGTGAACATTGTACAAATAATGAGATGTTATCTTGCAGCACAGCTTGCAGACAACTTACAAGGTAGGATTTTCGAGCAGACGAAGCTTCTGCTCGCAACATACTTAAATTAAAGCATTACAAAAAACAACAATGAAAACCCCTTCCGAGGGGAAACAAGCTAAAAAAAAAAAAAAAAAATGTAAACATTGGGAATACACGGACGTATAAAAAAAGCCCCGTTACCTCTCGTAAAGGCACAGCAAGATTTGAGTCTAGGTATGTTAGAAAATTAGAGAATAGTAAGCAGGACCCAATGAGCATTGGTCCTTTCCTGTATATTGCAATTAGGTAAATATAAATACACACACTTGCATATATACATATACATATGGTCACCAAAATCTTTTCCGTATGTGTTGGTCAGGTCGATAGAGGTAAGGTCATCCCCCTTTCTTGCATTGTATTGTCTCCCCTTTCCTTTCCTCTGCCTTCCCCCCCCCCCTATGGTTGCCACCTAATACTTACATTTAAACACATCTCATTTAGTCATTTAGTCTGAAGATGTAATATACGAAAGTACTTACTGTCTACAAGTTTCCCTTCTCCTGTGGTTATTTTGCATTTTTGCATCACAGTGATGTGATTGCTTGAATATATATATATATATATATATATATATATATATGTATATATATATGTATATATATGTATATATGTATACATATATATATGTATATATATATATGTATATATTGTATATATATGTATATATGTATATATATATGTATATATATATGTATATATGTATATATATATAATATATATATATATATATATATATATATATATATATATATATATATATATATATATAATATATATATATATGTGTATACCTAATTGTTTTATACAGGAAGGGAGCTATGCTCATGGTGACCCATCTTTGTATCTTTCAGCATCAAGTTTTTTCTTAAAATCTTGAATTGTGTTTGCACACACTGTTTCTTTATCTAGATTATTCCAGATATCCAGCACTCTGTGTGGGAAGCTATTTTTTTTTTTTTCAGATCTCTTCTATAGCTATCCTTTTGAGTTTCTTTCCGTGTCCTCTTGTTTTTCCATTGTCACTTTTTAGCTAATCATTTCTATCAAGGATTTCCATTCCTTTCATGATTCTATAGATAGTCAGTAGATCACCTCTTTCTCTTCTCTGCTATAGTGTTGGTAGTTCCAATTTGGATAATCTTTGTTCGTATGTAAATTTGGAAAGAGTTGGTGCCAAATTTGTTGTTGCTCTCTGTATTCCTTCTAATTTCTTTATATTCTTTTTAGTACTGGGTGTCCATAGTGTCACTGCATATTCCAGTTTTGGTCTTATTAATGTGACTAATATTTTTTTAAATAATTTCTTCATCCAAATAGTCAAATGCCACTTTTATTGACCTTAATAGGTTGAAGGTTTCTCCAACTATTTTGTTGATATGTTTGTCCGGTGACATGTCTTTGCTGATTAATAATCCAAGGTCTCTTTCAGAGTTCATTTTGTTTTTTTTTTCTTCAATTTTATAATTTTTTTATATTGTGTTTTTACTTTTTTCCAAACTCCATTATACTACATTTCTTGATATTGAAGTTCACTTCCCACTTTTGAGTCCATTTCCAGATTTTGTCCAGGTCTGATTGTAATGATTCACAATCCTCTTCTGTTCTTACTTTCTTTAGTATTTTTGCATCATCTTTGAAGTGCAGGTGCCATTTTTGTGGCCGCTCTCTGGATTCTTTCTATTTTCTTTATATTCTTTTTGGTACTGGGTGACCACAGTATTGCCACATATTCTAGTGTAGGCCTTATCAGTGTGACCAATATTTTTTAAATAATTTCTTCATCCAAATATGTAAATGCCACTTTTATTGATCTTAGCAAGTTGTAGGATTCTCCGACAATTTAGTTTATCTGTTTGTCATAGGACAAGTTGGTTGAGATAATTACACCCAAATCTTTTTTGGATCTCTCCTTCTTTACCTCCTTGGTTCCAATTTTATATTGTCCTAATATTCTGTTTTTGCTTTTTCCAAACTCCATTCTGCTACACTTCTTAACCACTTCAGTACGGGACTTAAATCTCGCGGGCAGCAGCCAATGCCAGCCATATGACGTAACGTAATAATATTCGCATCATAAAATATAGTCGCCGCTTATATCGATCGTTCTCTCTTTCACCCGCGAATTTTGAAAACCACAGAGAATGGGATTCAGGGCGCATTTGGGAGAATGTAAAAACACAGGGGCGACTACAATAAATATAATCAAGACGCCGATATGGCAGCGTCGCGAATCCACTTGCTCCTCATGACGCCTACGTGTGCGGCACCGTATGGAAGGGGTTAATACTGAAGTCCACTTCCCATTTCTGACTCCAGTTCCATACCTTATTCAGGTCTTCCTGCAGTGATTCGCAATCCTTTTCAGTTTTTACTTTCCTTAACAGTTTGGCATTGTCTGTGAGTAACAGGATGAGAGCGAGGGTGTGAAAGAATGGCACTCAACCATCTAAATATATGGCACTCACACGTGCTACAATTTCCATACATATATGAGTTTAGTCTATATATTCCTATTTGCCTGTCTTCACACATTCACTTCACATTTTATGCATGAGGAAGGCATACAATTTCTCATCAGCTACCTATCTATTTCCCACTCAGTTATACACTTGTAAATATCATGGCACTACTTCTGTGTGCCATTTTCATCCATGTGACCCTTGACATGGTGTTGGCATGGAGACTTGTGTCCCTTCACTTTGTGTTTCTTGGGTGACACTGTGGCTTTGTGCCATTTCTTCCTTTAGGGGGTTTAACTGTGGCTATATTCCTTATTTTAGTTTTTCTATATCCCTATATGTCTTCTTATAGTTTTTATTTGAGGGTGGAGGATAGATGGAAAAAGAGGAAAAGGACAGAAGGTAGAGAGGTGCTTAGAGTAAACTGCTTAAATGAAAAAGAAAAGGAGTATAAGAAGCTGAAAGAAGAGAGAGAGGGAGTGAACGATAAAGTAGAATTAGGAGTGGAGGAAGAATGGGGATGTTTCAAGGAAGGAGTCACAAGGTGTGCAAAGTTGGTGTGTGGAACAAGGAGGATGGGAAGAGGAAAGGTAGTGAGTGGTGGGATGATGAAGCAAAGAAGGTTGTAGAAGAGGTAAAAAGAGCATTAACAGATTGTTTACAAAATAGGAGAGGTAAAAAAAATAGAAGAGAAGTAAAGTTTAAGATAAAGGAGGCAAATAGATGAGCAGATGTGAAATGGGGTAAGAGTATAACAGAAAAAATTGAATGTAATAAAAATATATTTTGGAAGGAAATTAAGAGAGGAAGAGGAGGTGAATCAAGTAGAGAAAAAAAGTAAAAGATGCAGATGGAGAGATGATAATGGAAGAGACAGCAGTAAGAGGAAGATGGGCTGAGATTTTAGGGAGTTGCTAAATGTGAAGGAGAATAGGGAGGGAAAGGCAATTGCAGTGGGAAGCACTAAGAAAATGACAGTGATGAATGAAGAAAATGGAGGAGAAATAAGGAAAGATAAGGTGGAAGCAGTTATTAAAATTATAAGGTGCAGGTAAGGCAACTGGGTTGGATAGGTTTCTTGCAGAGTGTCTAAAAAAAAGGGAGGTATAGGGATGGGCTGGCTGGTGATGTTGTTTAGTGTTTGTCTAAAAGAGGGTAGAGTACCAGATGACTGAAGGAGTGCCTGTAGAGTTCCACTTTACAAGGGAAAAGGGGACAAGTGTGAGTGTAGTAGTTTCAGAGGGATCAGTTTGTTGTGTGAAGTTGGGAAGGTTTATAGGAATGTCTTGATTGAGAGGATTGGGAGAGGAACAGTGTGGGTTTAGGATAGGTAGAGGTTGCATGGATCAGATTTTTGTGATAAGGCAGATATGTGAGAAAGCTTTAGGAAAAGGTAAGGATGTTTTTAGGGCCATTATGGATTTGGAAAAGGCTTATGACAGGGTAGACAGGAAGGCACTATGGGAGGCATTGTGGATATATAGGATAAAAGGAAAGCTGTTAAGAGCAGTCAAGAGTTTTTAAGAGAGTTGTAGAGCCTGTGTTAAAATTAAAACTGGAGAGACTGAACGGTTTGAAGTATTGTGTTGCCTTGGCTGTTCAATTTATATATGGATGGGGTGGTATGAGAGGTAAATGCAATGGTAATGGGCTGGGGATTGGAGATGATTAAAGAAAATTGAGAAAAATGGGAGATAAGCCAGTTGTAGCAGGATCAGAGGAGGGATTAAGGAAGTTAGTGACAGAGTTTCAAAAGGTGTGTGAAAGAAGGAGGCCTATTGATTGATCAGCCATTGTCCTTGCCTGCCTTCATGAGGTCTGGGAAGTCATTTACAAGTGCCAATTTAATTACTTGTTCATGGCTTTCACCTGTATGTCTCACCAGTACAGTTAACCACTACCATACGGTGACACCTACGTAGGTGGCATGAGGAGTGGGTACTCGATGATGCCGACATCGCCATCTTGATTATATTTATTGTAGTCATACCTACGTAATTTCCATTCTCTCTAAACTGGCTTCATCAATTTTCTATGGTTGTCAAAATACACGGGTGAAAGAGAACGAATGATTGAACACTGACTTTATTTTTTATAATGCGATTATTATGACGCAACATCGCATGTCGGGCAGCTAATGCTGCCAGATGTGCGATGTGCCCCGGAGTGAAGAGGTTATCCTCCTAATTTCATTGGCAAACACATAGGCCTGTTTACCTGCCTAGTGTATTCTGGTTAGCTGACCAAACAACTCAAACATGCTGTGCGTGAAAACCTCCTTCATCTTTTTCCTCACTTTTTCTGCATCTGCTTGGTATGTATCATTCATTTCAAGGTAGATAGCTAATACATCTCCTTCTAGACTAAGGGTTATTATGTAACTAGCCACATCACTGACGCCCAATAACTTAGCTACTAATTCCACCTACTTTAGCCAGGCAATGACATCACTGCCATCAAATGTCTTTAGGGTTATGTTGCTCATCTTGAATGGTTCCCCCCTTGTGCCAGCCACCTTTCCATTACCTAGATAGCTTGTGGATGAAATGCACAATTCACTTACCTTAGTGCTGTTCATGCTTCTTCTCTTTGTCATTACATGATACAATGATGACATCACTTTTAACAACTCTCTCACTCGCTAATGATACCTGTCTAATCCTATGATTTATTCCTAACTATTATTTATATTTCCTCCACTGCACTTCTCTCACTCACTCCATTTCTCTCTCCTCAGTTGGTTAACCACTTCGGTACAGGACTTAAATCTCGCGGGCAGCAGCCAATGCCAGCCGTATGACGTGTCGTAATAATAATCGCATCATAAAATATAGTCACGGCTTATATCGATCGTTCTCTCTTTCACCCGCGAATTTTGAAAACCACAGAGAATGGGATTCAGGGCACATTTGGGAGAATGTAAAAACACAGGGGCGACTACAATAAATATAATCAAGACGCCGATATGGCAGTGTCGCGAATCCACTTGCTCCTCATGATGCCTACGTGTGCGGCACCGTATGGAAGGGGTTAACACTGTCATGTCCCCTTGACCGACACCCCTTCCTCACATTCTATGGGTTGGCCTTTGTTCCCCCCCTGCTGTGGGTGTCAACTGTGCAGCCATACTCACCACTCACCACATTCACACTGCACAATTCATTCCATCCTCTTGTGGGTGGGGGGGTACATATGCCACCATGAAGTCTCTTTTATTCTGCCCTTTAGCATTAATTTTGAGGTGAATTGCTTTAGCCTTGCCTTCACTCAGATTTGCCTCTTCCACCTTTATTTCACTTTTTACCACAAGCATTATTCCTCCACAAATTTTGTCTTTTTCTGTTTCTTCTCCAGGAGGTGTATCTATTGTTTCCCCAACTGTGGGTCCAAATTTTTGGGGAGTTTGACCTCCACTAGACACAAAATATCAAGCTCATTTATCCTTGTAGTCATTCATCTCCAACCTGGCCAATAGTAAACCATCAGTATTAGTTTGCACTACTCTAAGTTTCCTTGTGGTGTTTCCTTTCCAATATTGCCTTCCTGATTGACAATTTGCCCCCCAAAAAATTTGCTGTTGTTCTTCCATCCTATAATTTTTTGCTTTAGCTTCCTCAAATTGCTTTTGTATCCTTGCTTGTTCCTTTTCATTACATAAGAACATAAGAACAAAGGAGACTGCAAGAGACCATAAGGCCTACACTAGGCAGCTCTGTATCCATCACCATCTGTCATCTTTCCTAATCCAAATATTTTTTGCCATGGCTTGCAACTTGAAAACGATTTTCATTGAACTCTTGTACTGATGTAACCTACATTTGCTATCAACCTTGTGTGTGTTTATGTGTCCATTAACATCTGGAATCTTGGATCTATATTGTTGGAAAATATAAACACCAGCCTCGATGTGTGAGGTTTATTTCCCAACATTTTGGCCCTAGTTCTAGGACTGTCCTCAGGGGTGTCATGGGTTGGAGGGAGCACATGATATACATATTTTGCCCACAGCTGTATCTAGGACAGGACCTGCATGGCCAGGGCATGCCGCGTTCCATCCTATGTGCACATTCATTATGTAAATAGACTAATATTCTCATTTTTACAATATCATTTTCAGTTGCTCAGCTGTGTTTTATTAATTCTCTGTCTCTGTTTCCTTCTGTATATATATAAATACTATATATATATATATATATATATATATATATATATATATATATATATATATATGTATATATATATATATATATATATATATATATATACATATAAGGGGGGATGCATGCCACTGCGATGTCTTTTTCTATGCTCTTAATTTATAATTCTTATGTTCATAACCTAGGAAATTCCTTCTCCTATTTCTACTTCCAATTTAAGGATGTTGGTCCACTTTATGAAAAAATTGAAAACGTGCTAAAAATAGTTTCAAGTGTTGTCAACAATGTCCCAAAGTTTTAAACTGATATGGTGATTTCTACTATGAATAATTATAATTTCAATATAAATCACAACAAATTAATGTCGTAGCACATTGATTAAATAATACTGATGACCCACTTTCGGAGAAGAATAAGCGAAAGTAAAAAGATCCGTATATTTCGATCACTAACTGTGATTCTCTTCAGCAGATGTAAATTATAGAGTGGAGAACAACATGTATCTATACAGAAGTTGTGAGGTAAGCAGGAAGGGACGGGGGCTCAGGACGGACACACTACTTCTGTAGTGAATGCATGCTGTTCTCCACTCTGTAATTCATGTCTGCTGAAGAGGATCACAGTTAGTGATCAAAATATACAGATCTTTTTACTTTCACTTATTCTTCTCCAAAAGTGGGTCATTAGTATTATTCAATATAAATATTACATGCTGGCAACCTGGCATCAGAACACATGACTACATATATCTAGCTTTTTATTGTTTTGACTACATTTATTTTCTTACTTTGTCTTTTTAGATATGTATTTGGCAGCAACTCTGTGGTATGTATGTTTGTGTGTGTGAGTGAGAGAAAGGAGGGAGATTGCA
Source organism: Oratosquilla oratoria (assembly GCF_046742065.1). NCBI lineage: Eukaryota > Metazoa > Arthropoda > Malacostraca > Stomatopoda > Squillidae > Oratosquilla > Oratosquilla oratoria. The sequence goes on from NC_134783.1 coordinate 59,969,196, forward strand.
TCAGTTCCAGACACATGAGTAGGGACAAACACATGGTCCATTAGACCTGTTCAAAAAACTTATTCAAATTTTCATATGTTACTGTATTTTTCCCATGCATTTTGATGTGAAAAAGCCAAAAATCACGTCCATTTATATCTAGGATGTATGGAAGCATTGCCACATGAAAGCTAAAATCTTTTGCTATCTTACCAAAAGGGCCAATTTTGAGCCATTTGTAAGCATATTTTGTGGTATAATTATTTTGTCTATCCAAGATAGAATAACAAATTAGATACCAAATATATCAACTGTTAGAATTGATGAATTTTCCCTGTGACTTTTAAATACTTCAGTACGACTCAAATTCTTGCACACAGCATCGGCTGCCATATGTAATTTGCATCACACTACTTGCATTATAAAATATAAAGTCACTGCTGTATTACTTGTTCTGTTTTATACTCTGAGTAATAATAAACACAAATCGTGATCAAATGAGTTCACAGAATCGGGGAATAACTCATGTACAACTACAAAAAATATATAATTAAGATGCTGATGCCGGCATCCTTGTGTACCCACTTGCACCCCATGACCCCTACCTAGGCATCATTGTACTGAAGTGGTTAAATAGATATGAAATTGTTGAAAATTTTGACTTTTTTACTAACCTGGAGACTGTTTTTGCATGAAGCAAGATGGAGCAACAAAATAGTTATCAAATTAAAGCATTTTTAATGCTCTTCTAAATGTGCCCAATCTTATTAACATTGTACAAAAAATGGCATGTTATTTGTAACATTTACAGAAAAATAACAAGATTTCGGACATTTGACATATACAAAGTGAAAATGAAATTTTGCAATAAGTCAAACAATCAACTGAAACTACCAAAATAATCATAATAGTATGTATCAAAATGATGTTACAGTCTTTTGTTAAGTGTTTGCTTCTTGGGGCTTTTGAAGTTCCATCTGTTGTATTCCACAGCATGGAGGAGATATTCCCTCTGCTTGGGATCTGTGGTGATGACATTTGCAAAATCACTCATCATCTTAATGTTAAGCTCAGCAATGTCATTCACTACTCTGAGGTTTCTCACATATTCCAAAGCTTTCTTTTAGTCCTCATTCTCTGACCGTAATTTAATCTGATCCAGGAGCTAGTCAGGTCCAATAAAGAGGATGTCTAACAGAAGGTGGGATTCTAGACCAATGAGATCTGCTAGTGTAGTTTTGGCTGTCACCTTCTGAAACACAGGTTTTCCCCTTCTGAAGCTGTCTGGTGTCTTAGTGGCATGCAGCTGAGCAGAAATGTCCTGTTTCTGCTTGTCACTCAGCCTGCCTGCTGAAGGTCGCAAAAGGCATGGCTTCCTGTGTCAAGTACCATTTGTGATTTTCCATCTTCTGAAGAACTGCTCCAGCAACCTCTGGGTCTGATCTTTTGTACCTCAACATGTCCTAGATGAGCTGAAGATCATTCACTGGACCATCGGCAGCAGATGTTGACATCATCCACATTGGTGTGTAGAACAGTGCAAGGAAGATGTTGAGTTGTTTCAGCTTTGCATTAGTCTCTTCATCATACTCAAGCTGGTCACAAAACATCAGCATCTTCATGGAATACAAGTTCCTGGCCATCCATCTGGCTTAGTGAATGGCCCCTGGTTGATTCCTGTGAATCCTGGGAAATGTGCCTCCATGAATAATCACTGTAAGCTCAGCCATTTCCTTGTAGTCTCTTGTTCTGCTTCAGCTGCAAAATAATACAATGTGGTAACATGTAAAAGTACAAAATAATATAATGTGGTAACATGTAAAAGTACAAAATAATACAATGTGGTTACATGTAAAAGTACAAAATAATACAATGTGGTAAGCATGTAAAACTTCAAACTTGTTGTGATATTCAAAAGTATGATTAGTAAAATTATGAAAGTATGATTACCTTGTTCTTGACTCTGCAGTTGCCTCTCAGTCTGGCCTACTTGTTGCTGGGATCTTGTCTCAAAGATCTTGTCATTACCCAGCATGCAACCTTTCCTCTATGTCCTCTGGTCCTGGTAGAACGTAATGTCCTTATCTTTCTTCCCCATGAATAACAGTCTGTTGCTCTCTATATCCTGGACAACATCTGGAGCTCCTTTGTCAAACAGACTGTCCAATTCCAAGACAAATGCACTTCTCTTTCCTCCAGGATCACTTGCTCTTCCTTTGGTCTTCATCAGTGTTCTGTGTTTGTCATGGAGTTTCACAAAGAGCTTCATGCAGTTCTGTCTAGTCATTGTCTTGATCCTAGCCATTTGCCTGAATGGGATGATAGCTTCAACCGTTTCATAGGCAAGGTCTTGAACCATGGGTTTCCCTGTATTTTCTGGTAAACTTTGGAGATAAAGAAAATACTGGAATGCTTGTCTGTTTGCGGGAAGCAGGGAACCACTGATGCAAGCTGAAGGGTATCTGACCAAGAAGGTTTCAGTGAGAGATCTGGTGGACTTAATTCTTGTTTGTGGACTGTGGGTGGAGGTTCTGAGACATCAACTGTGCATCCTTGTAGCTCCTTGCTTAATGCCATTATGAAGTATCTTGTGGATAGTTTTCTGGATTTGAATCAAGTTTCTGTGCTGGCCTTGCGTTTATATTGTTCAGTACTGCCCAACATCAAGAACAGGTTTCTGTAAATATGAAATTAAATCCTGAAATTATGCATGAGTTTTGGTCTAAATTTACTTAACATCCAAACATTCATACAAAAACCATGACTCCAGTTTAGCAAAAAATCAGGATTTTCAACAATTTCATCTTTTAAAATTCTCTGGGAAAAATAATCAATTCTAACGGTTGTTATAAGTAAAGTAGATTCTGCCCTTTCATTTGGTACCTAATTTATTGCTCTATCTTGGATAGATAAAAATTATACCACAAAATATGGTTAGAAATGCCTCAAAATTGGCCCTGTTTGCATACATACATACATAAATTATAAAATTGGTGAAGAAGAGGTCAACAAAGTAAACTTGGAAAAAGACCTTGGAGTGATGATCAGCAAAGACATGACACCGGATAATTATATTAATAAAATAGTCAGAGAAACCTATAATTTATTGAGGTCAGTAAAAGTGGCATTTACCTATTTGGATGAGGAAATGATTAAAAATAAATAACTACACTAATAAGACCAAAACTCGAGTACGCAGTAACACTATGGACACCTAGTACCAAAAAGAATATAAAGAAGTTAGAAAGAATACAAAGAGCAACAACAAAAGTGGCATCAACTCTTTCCAAAATGACATATGAACAAAGACTATCCAAATTAGAATTACCAACTCTGGAACAAAGAAGGGAAAGAGGAGACTTGCTAACTATCTATAGAATCATGAAGGGAATGGAAATCTTAGATAAGAATGACTTATTGAAATGGCACAATGGAAAAACAAGAGGACACAAAAAATAAAAAATAAATAAAAGATAATTACAGAAGAGATCTGAAAAAAAAAAATAGCTTCCCACGCAGAGTGATAGATACTTGGAAAAATTAGACAAAAAAACAGTGTGTGCAAACACTATTCAAGATTTTAAGAAAAAACTTGCTGCTGAGAGATACAAAGACGGGTCACCACGAGCATAGCTCCCTTCCCGTATAATACAACTAGGTAAATAAGTTATTCAGAGAGACTTACAACTTATTAAGATCAATGAAAGTGGCCTTCGACTATATGGATGAAGAGATGGTTAAGAAAATAATTATTACATTGATAAGACCGAAACTAGAATATGCTATATCAATGTGGGCACCAAGTACAAAGAAATTAGAAAGAATCCAAAGAGTGGCAACAAAGATGGCACCCAAACTATCAAATTTGACATATGAACAAAGATTGGAGAAATTACAACTGTCAACATTGGAGCAGAGAAGGGAAAGAGGCGACTTGTTGACCATCTTCAGAATTATGAAAGGGATGGAAGTTCTCAATAGAGATGACCTATTGAAATGGGACAAGAGAGAAACAAGAGGAGATGGTGAGAAGCTAAAGAAGGATAGTTACAGAAGAGACCTGAAAAAGAACAGTTTCCCGCACAGAGTGATCGATGTCTGGAACAGACTAAATAGTGAAACAGTGAATGCCAGAACTATACACAAGTTCAAGAATAAATTGGACGTGGAGAGATACGAAAAAGGGTCACAATGAGCATAGCTCCGATCCCGTAAAATACAACTAGGTAAATATACCAAGGCTTTTTCTCCCTTACAAGGGAGGTAGCCAAAAAGAAAAGGCATAAAAACCAATCCCACTCATTCCATTCTTTGCAAGATAGAAAAAAAAAAATCAGCCTCCATACAGCCATGCTTCCATACATCTTAGATAAAAATGGATGTAATTTTTTGCCTTTTCAGGTCAAAAAGCAAGGGTAAAGTACAGTAATGTGTGAAGATATGAAAACGTTGCTTGAACTGGTCTAGTGTTCCATGTGGCTATGCACTGTATTTTGTTTTTGCTTCCATTTGGTTTCCTACAGCCAACAACATTTACAAGTGTTTGAAATGCTTAGACCATTGAAAAAGAAGTGCTGTAGCAGAGAAGGGGAGCAAATCAGGCATAAGGAAGAGAGAAAGCATGAAGAGAAGAGAGATTGGTAGCCCTTTACTAGTAAAGGGCTACCAATCTCTACCTTTAGAAACACATTGAATGCATTGATTTACTTGAATAATGAATTATCATTTAATCTATCTGCATATCTCACCAATCATGCCCATAAATGTTTGGAGTGTAAAAACTGACTACTATTATGACAATTTCTGGTCTATTTGCATGACAATTTTTTTTTTTTTTTTTTTTTTTTTTTTTTTTTTTTAAAGCAAATACTTGGTTCTGCATTCTGTACATAGTTTTTATGATGTTGAATATTGGAATTTCTAGCAAGATTTATGTTAAATCAGTTAAAAATTCTTTAGGGATAAATATTTCAGTAGAAAAAAATAACCATTAAACCTAATCATATTTAGTATGTTGATATTTTTTATAACCATGCCCGATACGTTCTGTAAAAAAAATGCCAAAGCATATGTTTAGGTAGTTGGAGACTAGTAGCAGTTTGAATATTGATTATTTTTGCACAACAATATAAGGTTTTTATCGTAAGTACAGTATCTATTGACAAACTTCAATGAAACTTGATCAGAATGACTACAATGATGAGCATAACTTTCAGTTAAAAAAAAAATCAGCTTCCTAGCTCGATCAGAAAAAAAGAGTTTGAAATGGACCACTGTCCTTATTGCTTTTTTCCATCCCTTATATCACACTTCTGTTTTATTCTCTAATATACCTTCTTCATATGTTGTACTTTTCTTCACCTGAATGAACAATAATACATCCATTGAGCTTAGTTTCAGCAAAGCACATCATATCTGGTCCTTTCTCCATTAGGTAGTAATTTATTTTTTCATTTTACTGATATAAATCTGTCTATATTTGAGTAAGCTACATTTAATCTTCTTCCCTTCGCCGTCCTTATTTATTTGTATATTTATTTATTTATTTATTTTTTGAGCCATTCACTTTATGATCTACCACTTTCCAATTTAACATTGTCATATCCTGTTCTTTCCTAATCTTGTGTTTTTTATCTTGGCTTCTGCCATTTCTCTTCTTGTGTTGCTCTTGACCTATATTTATCTTATACAATCCTATAGATAATTATATTTGTAAGGAAATAGCCAATAATTACAAAATGTAAGAATGCTGGACGTGTGACCCATGCCCAGACAATTCGTCCACTACCTTTCCTAGTGTAGTTCCTTATGCTCTTGCCATACTATATTATGTTTGCTGTACCCTCTTCCTTTGTAATTTACACTGAAGATGTAATATACGAAAGCGCTCTGCTCCATTTGTTTATTTTCTTAAGTGGTTACCTTGCATTTATAAAGCACACATTCCTAGTGATTTTATTGCATATGTGTGTGTGTGTATATATATATATATATATATATATATATATATATATGTCTATATGTATATATATATATTTATATGTGTATATATAAATATATATATATATATATGTGTGTATATATAAATATATAATATATATATATATATATATAATATATATCTATATATATATAAATCCTTGTACCTCTTAAACTTTTAACTGCGATAGCTGTCATTCATTGATTTGATATTTTCTTTGTTTACTGTTGTCTTCTAGTTGCTCTGCTTCACACTGACCTCTAACTTTTTTTTATTATTTTTTTAATTCCTCAAAAAATTATTTATATATATGCATGTGAATAGGTGTGAACCTCCTTTGCATGTGTTTGTAACATTTTTCATTTTCTCATTATGTCATGTATTATTCTCCATTTAGTTTCTAGGTTTTTATACATTTCCATTATTCCATGAATCTTTAGCAAATACAGTATTGGGTCAAAATTATAATAACTATTCATGGAAAAATCTTTAGTAGAAATTTATTTATGATTTTTTTTTTTTATGATTATGCACAAAGTAGTTACAATGAGAGATATAAGATAATCTAGATAATCAAATTAAATATTTTAAGAGAAATGAATGATATATTTGTAACTTGACTGAAGATCCTCACTGGTTCCTAGAGGGAGTTTTACATTAAGAAATACTGAAATAGAAAACAAAAAGTGAAACAATAGAAAAGTGAAGAAACATGAGTATTGGTAATGTGCTAACAGGTTCAGAATCTAGTGAAGAGGTTAGTAGGGGGGTTCTCCTTAAGGTTTCTTGGTGAGAGAAATAAAAAATTGAAACCATTGTTTGAACCAAAGAATTTAATGTATAGAAATGACCAGTATAATCTATCCCCACTGTTTACTAAGGCTTTTAAAAGTCTACATTTAGCTGAAGGGAGAGGAGTATAAGGCTTCTTGAAAGTTTTAGAATTTACAATATATCAAACTGTGTATGCCTTCAAATTGACCAAGACAGCTTGTCTAATTTTAGGAATCCACCAACCACTGCCTCTGATGTAGTTTACTGTACTACCAATCCCTAGGTATTTTGATTTCACATAAGCATCAAGTATTACAAGTCTGGCCAGACTGCGATGCGGCCACCACCCAGCCCTTCTAAGCTACCAGAAGAGACTGGATGACGGCATTGTGGACAAATGCCCAGGATGTAATACTTCACCCCATACTATTCAACACATCATGGAAGACTGCATTATACACAATCACGCATGCAAACAACACAACATACACTCCAAAAAGGATTTGTGGGAAAACCCCGTTCTGGCCGTGGCATTCCTTGGGGAGACGGAACTGCTGGACAGACAATCTAGGGAACAACAACAATGACAAGAAGTCTGGCCAATGAACTCTTTTTATGAATCAAGATGGGATTTCCTACCCCATTACTGGTAGGGGTCTTTGAATCCTTCCTTTGGACCTAATCAAGCCTTCATCAAGGAAAAGATTCAAATTGGGGAATAGGGAGATTCTGATCTGATGACATGAATAAAAATCCAATTCCTCTTGAAAAAAGGATTCCTGTGACTACTTTATAAGAAATGTGTGAGCCTTATCCTGCACTTCTGAAAAATCTAAGCTTTTCCTTTTAAATTTATTAACAGCTTGAAAGACAGTGCAAGTGATGGACAAAGCTTCTGTTAAGGAATGTTTAGATATGTCTATCAAGGATTGCTGCCCACCCTTGAGTGTGGCAACCATAGCAGTAGGAGCATAGCAGTAGGAGCCTCAATGAATGATGGAGAAATAGAACCTAAGTTCCCTAGGGGCCATTTATTCCTGGACTAATCTAACTAGGGCCATGAGTCCACTCCTCTAATCTTTATAAGAACTCCTTAGATTTAGAGGTTCTGGTAAGGACATCCATTATATTGTGCTGAGCAGGAACATAGTTGAAAGAAATAGCAATATCCCTTTCTGCAAAGTGTTCTAGAATAGTCTTCATATCCTTAATCTCTTCACTCCGGGGCACATTGCACATCTGGCAGCATTAGCTGCCCGACGTGCAATGTTGCATCATAATAATCGCATTATAAAAAATAAAGTCAGTGCTCAATCATTCGTTCTCTTTCACCCGTGTATTTTGATAACCATAGAAAATTGATGAAGCCAGTTTAGAGAGAATGGAAATTACGTAGGTACGACTACAATAAATATAATCAAGATGCCGACGTCGGCATCATCGAGTACCCACTTGCTCCTCATGCCGCCTACATAGGCGTGACCGTATGGAAGTGGTTAAGTCTGTTATTGATGAATACATTCTTTTTTTAAGATCCAAGACAATTCTGCTTGATTGTCAGAGAAGAGGTGAATATTTCTAATCTTAATTTTTAGAAATGTGCAGTTCACTTAAGTAAGACTTGAGATGTACAACACCCAACTACAGTGAGTCCTCCTTATACAGTAATTCTTTATCCGGTAAATTCACAGTTACGGTATTTGGTAATTACTTCCTCGATTCTATCTATGGTAAGAAAAATTCACAGATACGGTATCCACTCGTGTTTTGTTTACACCATACCGTAGTGCCACCATGACGTGCGGCCACCACAACAATCAGTCTCTTCCCGCGTTTCTCTTTGAACACAAGTTAAATCCTTACAGTGTGTTTTTTGTGGATATTATCACGACGCACAGTGACGCACCCATAATGGCCACAAAATGTTTTGCAGACACTGCTGGAGTTGAAAAGGCAAAGCAAAAGAGGAGTAGTCTGTCATTGGAGGTAAAATTAGATATTTTTTAAGAAGAAAGAGCAGGGAGAAGGTACATCTGCCATAAGTCAAAACTTGGTCCTAGCCCAGTCGACAGTGTGGATGGTGTTGAAGAATTGTGAGGCTATGAAAAAAAATAGAGAGAATGCAAAGCATCTGCAGAGCAAATTGCTAACAAAACACTGTGAGCCAATAATGGATAAGATGGAAAGGTTGCTCAAAATGTGGATCAACGACCAGAATCATCAAAATATGGCTGTCTTTGAATTTAATCTGTCAGAAAGCATTGTCCATTATAGAAAGATGGAAGGTAGAAATGGGAGTGGAAGACTTTGAATTTAAAGCAAGCAGAGGGTGGTTTGATAAATTCAGGTGACGTTCAGCTCTCCATAATATCAAGGTCACAGGGGAGGCTGCTAGTGCTAACAAAGAGGCTGCAGACAAATTCAAGCCAGAATTAGAAAAGTGCATTGAAGAGAAAGGGTACAGCAAGAAACAAGTTATAAATTATGATGAAACAGGACTTTACTGGAATAGGATGACCAGTAAGACCTATATTGACAAGGAAGAAAAAAGTGCTAAGGGGTTTAAATCCTCTAAGGACCGCTTAACTTGGAGGCAATGCAGAAGGGGATTTGAAGCTAAAACCACTCCTCATATACCACTCAGAAAACCCAAGAGCACTCAAGGGGTTACTGAAGCAATACTTACCTGTGGTATGGAAATCAAATCTGAAGGCATGGCTGACCACTTCAATTCACCAGGACTATTTTACATCATATCTGTCTCCAACTCTTAAGGAGTAGGCATCAGCTAACAACATTGCCAACCGATTCTTACTGATAGTTGACAATGTTTCCAGCAACCCAAGGGCTATGGAAGACTGGGCGGATAATATCGAGGTGATGTTCCTTCCCCCTAAACACCACAGCTTTGGTCCAACAGATGGATGAAACAGTCATCAAGACATTCAAAGCTAATTACCAGCGGCGAATATTAAGCATGCCTTAGACAACATCAAGTCATCTTGGGACGAAGTGAAGAACTCTACCATGAACTTGGTGTGGAGTAAAGTATGGCCAGAATGTGTGCATAATTTCCCAGGCTTCGCTGAAGACAATATCGGTGCGATCAGAGATGACATCGTAAATCTGTGCCATAAGTCTGGCTTCGATGGAGTTGATGATGATGATGATGTTCAAGATCTTTTGGAAAGCCATGGTAAACCTCTCACAAATGATGAACTTATAGAGCTAGACAAGGCATTACTCATACAGGAGGCAGAAAAAGAGGGAAATGAGGAAGGAGAACCTGTGCGTGGCCTGGACATCAAAACTCCTAGAGAATGTCTCAGAAGTATCAAAAAGGCCCTGGAAACCCTGAAGGAACGTGACCCAAATCCTACCGGAAGTAGCAAAATGGCTCATGACATAGAGAAAAGTGTCAAAATTTTATCAAGAAATCTATGATGAAAAAAGAAGAAATGCCAAACATTCCTCCATCTTCCATCAGCAAAAGATGAGTAAGGACTAAGATCCCTACTGTACTGTCCCTTAGCCTCGGGAGGGACATCATCTGATAGAATATGTGGCGAGTGAAAGGTAAATAAAAACATTTTCTGTTTATTTCTTTTGCACAGTACTTTACATTTTCTTATGTGACTATTTTCATGTATTTTCATGTCTGTAGGGGTGACTTTCAACGTGCTGGAACACATATCCTATTATTACATGTTATAATGGGTTCGGTATACAGTAATTTCAATTTGCGGTAAGGTTTTCAGGAACACATATGTACCGTATAATGAGGACTTACTGTACATAGCCAGTAATTCTAAGGTGGGCACAGTTCTTTCAACGATAGGAACCACTTTAATTTTGGAAAACATTAGATAAAATCTAGATTTTGGACTGCATAACAAGCAGATCCATAAGCTGTTTTGTTAGCATCACAGAAAACAAAGAATCTACTGGATCTGAATCTACATTTTGTAGATTATAAAAATCTTCACAGATTGATATCCATTTTTTAACTATTTTATCATCAACAGTTTCATCCCACTGAAGGTTTAGCTCATTTAGTTCTCACAGCATAACTTTACAATAAACAAAAAAGGGGGTTGATGAATCCAACTGGGTCAATAATTTGGGATATTTTGGAAAGAATTTTCATCTAAGTGTTTGCAGAAGGGTCAAGAGATTTGGTTCTAATTTGCATGGTATCAAAAGTAGTGCCATAGTTATAACCTAAAACTTTGGCATTAGTAACCTCAGACTTATCCTTTTCAAACTGTTCCCTAACAGCATAATCATTAAATTGCCATTTGCAAAACTCTAGTCCACCTTTAGCCAGTGCACGCTTGGCCCCATGGTACATAGGTTACAATTAAAGAAGAAATTATCTATATAATTTTTTTTTATTTAGAGTGTGTCAAGCATGGAATTTAATGATGTAGTTCAAGATAAAGTAACTAGCAATAAAGCCAAAAGTTATTGTAGTATGGCAGTAAGCTATGAATTTGCCTTGGTTATACAAAAGTAAGGAAAGCCTATTTTTATCCTCCACTAATATCAGGAAACCCTCTATGATATCACTGAAGATGGTAATAACATTAAGTTAGAAATAATAAAGTGCCACCAAATTAGACATAAGGTCTATACCAGGGTACGCTGCATCATTCAGAGAAGGCTGTCCTCCAGCTTTCAAGAAACAGTTAAAAACTGGTCGTACCTTAGATGTGGCTAAAGGATCTTCCTTAACAACGGGACGATGTGGGATCCATATATGTTTATTGGGATTATAGCCCTCAGGAATCTCTTCAATAAAATTCAAGTCGAATTGTTGTTGAAAGACTTACATGAAATTTTATGTGGACCTTTGGCATGATTGTTTTAAGTGACCTTAACTAAAAGATGCTTAGCAAGGTGATGATTAGAAAGGACCTTTCTGATGATTTCTGATTTCCATGGTACATACATATACCAAAGGCTCTTTTCCCCTTACAAGGGAGATAGCCAAAAAACAAAGGCATAAAATCCACTCCCACCCATTCCATCCCCACATACTCCACCCCTGTCCATCCCTATCATACTTCTCAGGCACCTCCTCTCAAACACCTTCAAACTCCTCTCCTCCTCTCTTATGTCCCATGTGTCTGCCCCATACAGTGCTGTCAACACAATCACTCCTTCATGCAGTCTCCTCTTAGCATCCATTACCAAAATGTCTATTTCCCATTTCCATGGTAAACATGCATAATATTTGTTATCCTCTAGCTCAATAATTTCAGAAAATTTAGCTATCTGTTGATCATCATAAGTACTATGATCCTTTTTAATCCTTATACTTTCCAAAGAGAACATACTCTCTAATATATAGTCTACACTAGAGCTTTCAAACAAGTCATTAAATGGACTAAAATATGATAGAGTAAAAGTCTGAGGAAAATTTGTTGCCCCTTTAAAAAGAATTGGTTTTGCTAGAATGTTTTCTCACCAAGTCTCATGAATTTCCATTGAGAGGCCCTGCATTGGCATAGGCACTAATGTGACCAGTAGCCATGCAGGACTCTCCAAAGTTCACTGTTTCCTAAGGGGAAAGTCAAGCAATATCATGGGGAATGTGATTATCATACATTTCAAGAGAAGAGAATCAGCTATATCACTATATAAACACCAGGTTTCTTCATTATCTTTAAGACCACAAATGATATGGTCACCCATGAGAACCTTATAAGTCAGTTCCTCACGTATCACTTTACCATTTATGCAAGGTTTTACACTAAAGGAAGATTTTGAGGGTAGTGAGGATTACAATTTGACAAAGGATCTGTTTCATCTCTAATACTTTGTTCTGAGGACAGCAGCTTATCTAGAGATCCAATAGGAATGAATCCATTTGCTAATTTTAAGACCTTACCAGCACCACAATGCACAAGAAAAGAGATTAATCAGATCACATCCAATGATTCCTGTAACATGAATGAGGTCAGAGTGCAGTTGGGGAAGGAAGGACTGAGAGGCAATTTTTCCTTCAAGATCTGAATAGTCTGATTAAATTTGGAGGCATAAACACAGAATTTTGATTTGTTAAAAGTGAAGAAGGTGGCTTTTGGATTGAATCATTAAGAAAAACCAACTGACAATCGAAGAGAGAACCATTATCCTCTTTAATATGATTCAAATTCTAGCAGGCAGCATCAGCTGCCTGATGTATGATGATTCAATGCTGCATCACAATACTCTCTTTATAAAATATAAAGTTACAGCTGTATTACCCAATATCTTTCACTCTGAATTCTAATAACCACAGAAAATATGATCAAGCCAGTTAACAGAATATGGGGGTCACTTGGCTACAACTAGGAAATACTGTAAATATAATCAAGAAGCTGACACAGGCATCCTCGCATACCTACTTGTACCACATGATACCAATGTAGGCATCATCATATGGAAAGGGTTAATAGTTTTGCAGCCATCTAATCAGCTCAAAGAGGTTTGATAAGAATGAGGATGTCTGTTTTGCAAGGAGAAGGCAATATCTGAATCTCTGAAGCTCAATTGAGCACCAAAATCAATTAAAAAAGAAACCTGGAAAGATCCCTCTGGAGTTTTGACTAACACATTAATAAGAGGATTAATGGATTTAGGACAGAACAAGGAGGACTCTCTATAGGATAGTCATCTGGGTGAATACTCTTGATCACCTAAACCAAGTGACAGTGTCCTTTAATTTGGTTCTACAGAGAAAGTTCAGATGTCCTTTGTCTCCATAAAAATTACAAGGTCTAAAATTAACAAAGCAGCAATGAGGAGCAGAGTGACTCCTTTGGGTATACTTGGCAAAATGTGACTCACTTTTAAGTTTGGCTAACATGGCTTCCAATGAGGGGTATTTTCTGCAGTAAGTAGAAGCATGCGGACCTTCACAAAATTTGCAAATATGGGGACCAGAGTTGATAAGATTGAAAGATTTGTATGATTTGAAAAAACTAGGAGTATTTGAACCTGATTCATTAATGGAGGATTTATCATACCTTTTGTCGGATATTATAGAAAAAAGATCATTAATGTTAAGTAGAGTGGAAATTTCGATACTATTTTGTAGTAAATCAGGATAACTGGGGTAGGATTTGTTCACTTTCCTGCACAGTTCTTAGAGGAAAATACAGGAAGTTTGGATCATACCAGTTTACCAAACTTTCCAAACTCTACCAGCTTGAATTGTAGGTCAGTGGAAAAGAGTTTAATGTCTGTTAAATCTTTGAGAGGAGTAGAGTTGATCAATTGTCCAAGAGTCAGGTCAGTTAACTGGTGTTGATCATAAAACTCGGCTTTCAGAAGAGACATAGCCTGATCATAATTCTCCTCATTACCTGAAGATGTTCAATTAAACCAAGATACCAACCCCTTAGGTTGGTTCGCAAAAGTATGAACTTTCTAGTTTTGCTAAGAAAAGGGAATGGATCTATAGCCTTTGTAAAAGAACTTTGAAAATGGGAGAGAGAAAATGGATCTCTTTCTTGGTCAGAGAACATATCAATCTTGATAGGAGGCTACTTGAAACCTATACTATCAGTATCATGAAAGGAGGAAGGAGGTAGCAGTGAGAGTTTGAGTCAGAGGAAGATTACTCTGATTTGCCAGTAGCTTAGCAAGCTGCAGTTGAATACTACTCGGGTATTCTTCAAACTCTTCAATCTCCTTCATCATGCTTTCTTCATTTTCATGACTGAACTCCCTGGCCAGAGCCTGCACATAGCCATCATGTATGGCCTTAATTTCATTTATGGACTCCTTTTTTTAAAAGTCTTGGTGATTCTCATTTTGAGAACAGTGTGGCTCATCTTTGGATTATACAGAGGTCATTATTAATATACAAAAGACTATATCTAAAAAGTTTAAAACTGGAAAATTAGATAAGGCAAGGATGGACACAACGGTTTTAATTTGAGGACCCAAATATGTAAGGATTTTACAGAAAATATCAAATTTAATGACTTTAGCAATAAATTTAACTAAAAAAATGTTACAGTTTTTTAGGATAACACATTTAATCCTGTAGCAATGCAACCATAGGCTAGCAGCATTCAGGTGAACCCCATCTTGTTTGTATAGTTTTTGCTGCATTATAGCACTGGACCCTTGCACTACAATATGTCTGAATGAGGAAGACATGAGGGAACACACGGTTTGAACTAGTACAAAATCAAAACAAAGTCTAGGCGATCTCTTATAATTGAGTGTGTGATCATTGTATGAGCGATTTTAACCAAACTAATGTAAAACCTTAAGTAGAAATTTTTCAACCAAACTCGGGTTGAGAAAAAAAAAAACTTGAGTAGAAATTTATGATGATTATGTAAAAAATCTTAAGGAGAAATATATTTGATAATTGTTTGATGATTATGTGCAAGATAGTTATTATTCCTCTATTGGCATTTTATTCGTATCTGATATTGATTTGGTATTAAAATCACATGTTTTATCATAACCCAAAAATTTTTAATATCACTATTTTTTCTATCCCTTATTGTATACCCATGCATATATCCAAACAATGTTTTATGTGTACTATGATTTTCCAAGTGGTATTACTGATGGACATTGACCAACTTTTCATGTTTTTATGTAAAATTTCCTTGAACTTTGCCCTATGTCATGCTAGGAACCTAGTGTTCACTTGTTCTAGATTCTGTTGTTGCTGCTGCACCTTATTAGCGGCAGGGACACTGTTAGTCCCGGAAGATGCACTTATCCTGGATAGTAATATGCAGCTCTTTTCACATGAGCAGATTTTTTCACTAAATCTAGCTTTTAACCTACAATAATCTCATCTTATTAAATTCCTAGATAACTAATTGAATTTCCTTTCTTTTTTTTTCTTTTTCTTCTTTCCTTTCCCTAACCCTTCTTCCTAATTCCCTTTAGTAGTAGAGGGCACTTAAGTAGTTTACGGAGCCATAACAACTATCACAGCTATGACTTGACCCATCACCCTGACCTTGACCCCGACTCAACAACACCCACAGCCAACTTGGGGGATACGGCTTGGGTCGGGGGTCGGCACCGCTCCAGGAGTTTACTTGATACTGTGCGAGCTCAACAGGGTACTGCATCCCCTCCTCCACGCAGAGGAGTCCTCAAACGCTCAGCTTCTGTTGGGGTAAATCCCTCTGCTCTCAGTGCTGCTCATGCCTCACTCTATGCCTCCTCCTCCTCCTTCTCCTACCATAAGAATGGCATACTGAGGAGTGCTGTTTCAGCGCCTCCCACCAGTGGCCGACACCAAGCTCAGCTGCGCCGCAGCCACACATTGGGTATGTCGGTTGATCCTCCAGCTTCCAAGCCCCGCCTTTACAAAAGTCACAGTTTGGGAGAAGAGTTCCCAACACATTTCAAAAATGACCTACATAGCCATCGCCTTTACGCTTATGTTGATTACCCAATTGACTCTGTCATACGCAACTCAAGCTATGACGACTACACCCGCGAGCGAAGTAAGTCACTCTCGCGAGAATTGATGGCAGCCGGAGATCAGGGCTACGATGTTCCACTAACTCAGCCCCGAAAAACTGTAACTTATGAGGATGAAGTCTTGGCCAGGCAGAAATCCCTAGAGAGGAAAAAGTCGTTATTATTTGCAGATGAAGTCAAAGAAGCTTCTGATGTGGTAGTGGTGGACAATTCAGTGCCTTATGATACAACTATGGCTGTGAGGAAGGGTGCAGCATTCGGAGACGCTACCGCTCTGCACAGCATTGATCCATACTACAAATCTCCGTCCGAAACCAACACCAACATCGACCACTCTCTTAAGTCTGGGGACATTAAGAATTACAGAGAAAATAGTAGACGACTGCAGCGACGTCGCAGTTCGATATACCGTGACGGTCACAAAGCAGGGACGTATTATGGCTATGACTCTGAGTACAGTGGAGCAGAAACTGAAGTTTTTCTTTCTGATCGTTCACTTGATCGATCTACAAGTCAAGAACAGGACTTAGATATTCCAGATGAGCAGGGAGTAGAGGGTATTCATTATGAGCTCAATCCTTTGCTGGAGACCCAAGCAAGGGATTACATTCCTATTGATAGACCAATGACACCTCCGGGCCAAGACATTCACAGCCACACACTCCCTCGAGCCCGGAGACCTACCCGAAACAATGGTAGTTATACCCTTCCTGCTAGCCAAAATTTCAAACTACATTCAAACTCTCCATACTCAAGTACTCACTATGGGGACCCAAAAAGAATGTTTAGCAGAGCTAACACAGAGACTGCGTTACTTGTGCGTCAGAACTCATCGCGGCTACAGGCATATGATGAGGCCATGGCTACCTCTGAGAAGTCACCTCATATAGCACCTTCCAGTTTTCATCATCATGGCATGAGGGGTGCACCTCTAAACCAAGTGTTTCGACATAACCGAGTCAAAGAAGGTTATGAACCCTCTGTTGACAGTATGTTCATGGCTACTGATGGGCGAAGGCAGGACATTATTCAGCATAACCATAGGGTGCAAAGCAAGAGTGAGATGTCTCCTACTTTTGAAGGACGACCAGCTAATCGAAAACAGATGGCCAGTGACCATCCATTAGATGATGACTACTATGACCAGCAGCGAGATCAGTTAGCTGCCAGAGATATGAGAGATTCCAAAATTTCAAGAGATCCAGGATACAATGTTGACCAAAGAAATTTCTCAGAACGAATCGATCGAAGAGATTCACTAGATATCCATGACACAAGAGAAGCAATAAATCCGAGAGATTCCACAGACACTAGAAATATTAGAGATTTAAGGGAAATTGGGGACTTACGAGAAGGCAGAGATCTAAGGTCAACAAGAAACATAAGGGATGTAAGAGACCCAAGGGATGTCAGGGATACAAGAGATATCCGAGATGTAAGAGATGTTATGGATCCAAGAGATGTCAGAGATTCAAGAGATATCCGGGAACCAAGAGACACTGAAGATCTAAGAGGTACTAGGGATCTAAGAGAACTTGGAGATCAAAGGGATACTAGAGATTCAAGAGAAACCAGGGACTTAAGAGACGTTAGAGATTCCAGGGAACTAAGAGATACTGGGGATCCAAGAGATATGAGGGACCCCAGAGATGTTAGGAGTGCCAGAGATCCCAGGGATCCAAGAGATATCAGAGATACAAGGAGTATCAAGGACCCAAGAGAGATCAGAGACATAAGAGAAATAAGAGATCCACGAGATTTCAGGGATCTAAGAGACATCAGAGATTCAAGAGAAATCAGAGATCCTAGGGATGTTAGGGATTCTAGAGATTCCAAGGATCTGAGAGACACCAGGGACCCAAGAGACGCTAGGGACTTGAGGGATATGCGGGAACCAAGGGAAACCAAGGGCTCAAGAGATATCTGGGATTCGAGAGATGGCAGAGATCTACGAGATGGAAGGGACTCAAGAGGCATGGTTGACTCCAGAGACTTTGGAGATCCTAGAGGACTGAGGGATTCAGAGGGAAGAAATCCAAGAGACTGGAGGGACCCGGAGTACCAGGTTGCCCATTCTGATAGTAGTGCTGCCATGGCTACCAACCCCTATGAGCAGGGTGGTGCCAATTCACCAGGTCTCGAAGACGTGTCATGTAACTACGAATACCGAGATGACCTGATCGGGTACACCATGGACAAGAAGCCTGACCTCCAATATTATGATCGACACGCATGTGACCCTCGTTATGAAGGTAGCGAGCAGGAGGGCGGTGGTGCCCGACAGCTGGAAGACCAACATCGTACCTACTATGACAACTACTACGACTATCACCCAGGCCTCCCACCGGCCTCCAGCGGCAGTAGACGAGACAACCAGCTCCATTCCAGCACGAGCACTACCACCAATACTACCACCATCACTATGCACCCGTCCCACCACAGTAGCCAATCCTTCGCCCACGCGCACACTGATGCTTGTGCAGCAGGTTCCTCAGCCCCCACCCAGTACTCGGATTGTCCAACCCGCAGCACCGGGCCTGACCCCATCCTGCGGGAGGAGGCCGACCCCGACTCCGCCTTTGACCCTGACACCCCGCACCCTAACCCCTCTCACCCCCACTCGCCCCGTGTACGACACAGCTCCTCTGTTAGCATTAATGAGCACCCCGAGTACTTTGAATTTGATGCCAATAGTCCTCCTAGTAATGAGCCTCGCGCAGATGCTGATGTAGCCCCTTCTTCTAACCCTGCTAGTGAGTTTAGCCAACGGATGACCTCCCACGGCCCCTCTGGATCCGGCTATGGCGCCGCCAGCAAACGCGGCCAGCTCGGACGCAGTCTTTCTACGGGCGAGGTCCCGGAAACTGAAAAATCAGGTACGTACTGATCTCTCTGTCTGGTGTTTGTCTATCTGTCTGTCCATCTTTCTTCAGGTTGCCTGTGGCAGACCGGCTGTGGGGCTGAGACAATAACTGTCTACTATATATGCTCCCAAACCCACCTGCACATGTGCCCGTGATAGCGCTAGTAGCCCTGCTACAATATTCTTGTCCTTGACTTCGGTCATTGGATTTGATGGGGTGGGGTGGGGAAGGTCAAGACTGCAGCCTCAAAATCATCACCATCTCTCACACCAACCTCTGCTTTCTAGCTTTGTTCGCTTTAAGACCACACCTTTTAGGTAGTATGGCATTGAAGCAGTTCAGCCTCAATCCGGTCTGCCATAATTGATAAATTTTTTTTACTAATTTTGTTACAAGGAACAGTTGTTATGACCAAAACTATTTGTCATTATAACTTACAAAGTTAGGCCAATAATTTTATTCAGCCTTTTATACACTCAAGTTTTTATAAGTTGACAAAAATATAACAAAGATGTATGTTATCACCCATTACAACTACTTTTTGTATGAATTACTGAAAATAGGCTGTTCATTAATGCAGCAAACCAAGTAGATTATTAATTTGCTTAGGACTACAAAAGCTATATTATACATAATTATAATTTATTTGCTCAAGTGTCGTACCACAAACTCACTTGAGTGTTTGAGTGCTTTGATGCATGTCACAAAAATGCTACTATTGTATTCATATCACTTCTCAGACTCGTCATTCCAGCTCATGTTACTAATACTGTACCTTCTTTTAGTAAAGAATATGTGATTTTTTGCTTTAAAACTTTTTCTAAGTTATTGTTAAGTCATTGCTATTTCACCATGGTATACAAAATGTACAATTATTGTTATTATTCTTATTATTATCATTATTATTATTATTATCATTATTATTTATTATTATCTTTTTTATATTAAGCCCTTTGTAAGTGCATTTCTTTTACTGCATTTGTGAAATATCCATTTTATCTTTTGCCAGGCAATTTTGTTCAAGTGAGGGGTTAAACCCATCTCCAAAAAACCTTTCACTGTGTTTGAGAACTTATACTTTTATTTTAGCTGGCCCTATGCAAATTGTTCAGCTTATGCAAATGATGTCCTCAATTGGAAGGGTTACATTAAAATCATGGGAATTTAATATAGGCTACACAAGAATACACAAGTATTAAGAATAAAAGATAATCATATAACTGATAAAGATATATGACATGAATATGTGATATATATAGATATAAGCATGAGTAGGCATATTAATATAAATTAATGTAAATGTAAGTGCATATATTCATGATACATGGTCTAGTTGTCAGCAAATAATGGAGAGACTTTTGACGTACTAAGATCAATGAAAGTGGCCTTTGACTACATAGATGAGGAGATGGTTAAAAAAATAGTGGTTACACTGATAAGACCTAAACTAGAATGTGCTGCAACATTGTGGTCACCCAACACAAAGAACATAAGAATATTAGAAAGAATCCATAGAGCAGCGACAAAAATGGCACCTACAATGTGAAATCTGACATACAAACAAAGATTGGAGAAATTACATCTGTCAACACTGGAACAGAGAAGAGAAACAGGTGATTTATTGACCATTTACAGAATTATGAAAGGGATGGAAATTCTCAATAGAGATGACTTATTAAAGTGGGACAGAAGAGAAACAAGAGGACACAAAAAGAAACTAAAGAAGGACAGTTATAGAAGAGACCTGAAAAAGAATAGCTTCCCACACAGAGTGATTGATGTCTGGAATAAACTAAATGGAGAAACAGTGAATGCCAAAACTATACACGATTTTAAGAATAAGCTGGATGCGGAGAGTTACGAAAATGGGTCACTACGAGCATAGCTCTCATTCCGTAAAATACAACTAGGTAAATGCACACTGGTTTCTTGCCAGTGAGGAATGTATGTTACATATTCAGACAGATGAAAAAAAAAATCAATCCAAGGGACAAATTCCTTGAGTCCGTGGCCACCCACCCTTATCATGGTTAGCATTCTTGTTAAGTCTTGAGACAGGAGTCCCAGAGACTGAGCAATGGGTGGGTGTGTTCTCATGTCAGAGTCAGAGCACACATTGTGATGTAATGTGAAATCATTAACTTTTCTACCATCAAGACTCCTACAATATCTCTTTGTGGCCACTGATCACTGCAAGGCTGGACCTATATGAAGATCTTGGAGTAGCAGGGAGCCTCAGAGGTATGGTTTGCAAGCTCACCAATGTGTGTACATGTCCTGAAACCATACCAACCTTGTACCATAAGGTTTATGGGTTACTCTAGCCAGGCCTAGTCTAAGGGAGACAACTTAAAAAAAATCAACAGTGGGTGCCAGTTTGAAAACAGTTCCTAACCAGTGACAGGATTCTTGTGCTACAGCTCTGTAGTCCTACTGGTCACCTTGGTCCAACCTTGCCACCGAGTCCCAGTCTCCAGAGTCAAGATTATAGGACTGGTGACCGATGCAACCCCTTTTCCACCCTAATCTCCTTATTTTGCATATTTTTTTCCATCTTTCTATTCATCTATCATAAAAAATGCCCAGTGGCAATGTAAGGGGAGGAGAAGGAGGCAGGCTTTGGATAGAGCTACCATCCCCTAGCTCACACTCTACACATATGCTGTATAGATACGATCATCCCTGGGGCTGATAAGAAAATGGTAAGCTTCTATGTTGCTGTCTGTGTGACTGAGCAGCTCTGTTTAGGAAGGTGCTGCCCACCTCAGTCAGAGGGAGCTAGAAAAGGTAGCCCAAACAAATCCTGTTTCAAGCCACTTATTAGGCCAGGTGGCTGCTCCCTTATTATAAAAATCAACCTCATAATGCAGTGTTTAACAGCCCTTTCTCTGTAGTTTTAAGAGAAGCCTTTGTTTCATTGCATACAAAACCCAGAAGACTTTGTGGCCACTTAAAACTGATCATTACCCTCTCCCTCCCCCCCCCCAAAAAGATGCTGAAATACAGGGTTATATTGATGTGAATAACCTTTGTAAGTTTAATGACTATCAAATGGGTATGTGGCCCAAAAAGAAGACTTCTCCCCTTTTTTTGTTAAGAAGACAGCATAGTACTTATCAAAGACTGCCAGGACATACTAACACATTGGACTGAATACCTGAGCAACTTCCTCAGCTGTGTTAATCCTATGAATACAAATATATTGGAACAAGTCCCTTCTGTCTCACCAATTATGAATTCAGACAACAACAAGAATAATAAAGCTGCTGGGCCTGGTGAACTATCAGGAGAATTTTTTAAATGTGAAGGTTGCATGCTTACTAAAAGAGTACACAAGTTGTGGTTACCATATGGGAAACTGGAATGATTTCTTGAGCACTGAAGGATGTAATGAGTCATACCTTATAAGAAGAAAGGTAACAGCTCCAACTGTGTAAATTATCAAGGAATATCTCCCCTGGCAACTGCTGTTTTTTTTTTCCAAGAATAATTTTGTTCTGCCTTTTACATTATATCACTAATGCTGTTTTCGAGGACCAGTTTAGTTTCCATCTAGAGTGCTCCATTATTAATGTGATCTTCATTACCAAGTAAATCCAGGAAAAGTTCTATAAACAACAACATGGCTTTCATCTGGCTTTCATTGACTTAACCAAAGCATTTGACACTATTGGCAAGTTCCAATGCCCCCCCCCCTTATCATCATGGAATTCCACTCAAGAATAATAGCCAGAGTGATTGCAGATGGACTTGTGTTAGATATTTTAAAAGTGGGCATCAAGCTAGGATGTGTTTCCTAGTCATTTTAATCTATTTCATAGACTTTATGCCCTTTTGATGTTGATTCAATGGCAGACTCTTTAATCTAAGCTGCCTAAAATCCAGAATAAAGAAAATGCAGGCAACATTGTATTCCAATCATACTAGAAAAGCTTCAAAGAAATATCAACATCTATGATGTATAAAGACAATTAGAACTTGTCATCACTGCCAACAAAACTGAAAACCTAAACCAAGACTCAAGCATACAGAACGAAGAAATAACATTCAGTGTAAGCAAATACAAAATCTCTTGAATTGACAAGTTCATCTACTTAGGAATTCCTCTAACTACATTTGGGAAAATAAATGACAAAATAGAAAACCTTATACCTTGGCCTTGACATTATTCAGAAACCTCTGCAGTTATGTATTTGTTTTGTAGTGGTGCTGCAACAGAATACTCTACATGGGGCCCTGTGGAAAATAGCTGAGTCTTGGGCTGTGTACCCAGCCTGGTAGGGTTTCCATCCTACTCCACCATCTTGGTTTGTAGGCAAGTGTCTGTTCTGTGGCCATGCTGACCACAGTTCCAACAGCATGGTTGGAATGTAGGGGGATCCAGTCAGTCTAGGGAATGCATCCTTTGTACCCCTTGACACAGGAACCTTGTGTGGCTTGCTTGGTTGCACAGTCAGCACCTTCCCCAGAAAGCATCAGGGCTGGGCCTCTGTGCCTTAGAGGTCCTTTTTAACATATACCTGATGAACCTTAACTTCTTGAGAATGGGGCACAGGTTCCTGCAACATATTGAAGGTGTGAAGAAAGCATCAAACTCCATGGTCCTCACCAATACATGTATATATGTGTGTATATATATATATATATATATATATTTATACACGAGGTCTGTCCAGAAAGTATCCAGCCATTATGAATATTTGCAGAACTGGTAGTGCATTCCTAACAAAAGTTGGCTAACAATGAAAAAAAAAAACTACTGTGCATGCGTGAGTGGCCATAGTCCCATATGACAAATCATTTACCGGCCAGACACAGTTGAGTGAAGGTGTGTACTGTTTAACTGTCGCATTGACAGTGACTGAGCAAGTAGATCAGTGAATCTGTGTCAAGTTTTGTTGCAAACTTGAATATTCGTTAGTGGAATCTATTTGAATGATTAAGAAAGCATTCCAGGATGATTTAATGAGTGAAGAAGCACAGATAAAGATGTGGTACAAACACTTCAAAGAAGGCTGAGAATCTGTTGAAAGTGATCCACATTCTGGTAGGCCTTCAACAAGCAGAACACCTGAAAATGTTGAATGTGTGAAGACTGCAATTAATGAAAATTGGTGATTGACACTCTGAGAATTAGAAGATGATCTTGGTATCCCACAGACAAGTGTTTCAGAGATTTTGACGGAAGATCTGGGCATGACACGTGTGGCGGCAAAATTCGTCCCGCGTCTCCTGACCCGTGAGCAGAAGGAGTTTTGTGCTAAAACTTCAGAGGACATGCTTCAAGCTGCTACAAATGACTCAAATTCCCTGAAACAAGAAATAACCGGAGATGAGTCATGGGCCTATGGCTATAACCCAGAAACAAAGCCCAGTCTAGCCAATGGAAGTCACCTGCATCTCCATGTCCAGAAAAGTCATGGCAAAGTTGATGCAAAGTCAAAGTCATGTTGACATTTTTTTTATTATTATTATTATCAGGGTGTTGTCCACCACGAGTATGCTCCTCAAGACCAAACATTGAAGTTCTTCACTATCTGAGGGATGCAGTGATAATGCACCTGCCCATTCTTCACGTGTCATGCAGGGATTTTTGGCAAAATATTCCATCACTCAGCTCATTCAGCCCCCCTACAGCCCAGATCTAGCTCCTGTGATTTCTGGATTTTCTCAAAGCTAAAGGCCATAGACGAAATTAAGAAGAATGCGACAAGCCAGCTGATGAAGATCCCAAAAAAGGACTTTGCAAAATGTTTTGAAACATGGAAGGAACACTGGGAGAAGTGTGTGAGGTCCAAAGGAGGCTACTTTGAAGGAGAGTAGGGCACCATTGTCCTAGTTAGAAGCATTCCTTGAAATTGTAAATGTCTGGATAGGCCTATAATCTGGACCTCATGTATACATATATATATATATATATGTATATATATATATATATATATATATATATATATATATATATATATATATATATATATATATATATATGTATATATACAGATATACAGATCCAAAGCCCTTGGGACCAGTTGTATTTTCGATTTCGGGATTTTTTGAATTTTGAAACAAATGCTAGCTGCCCCAGTGGAATCTGGTCAACACCCCATATTCATTTTTTTTTTATACTGCAGCAGAAATGTGTGAAATATTCACAATAGTTAGGATAAATAAAGACCAGTATTATTACAGCTTATTTATAGTGATATACTGATAAATAACATAATGAAATAATTAAAAGGGTGAACAATGAAACATTGCTTAAGCCATAAATACACAAATTTCAACCATACACAAAATCACAATATTTTTGTAGAAGAACATATGAATATCCACATGTAAGTGGAATAAAGCAAGACAGTTAATGTGCACATATGCACATGACCACAGACATACACCATCAGCTGACTGCACTTCACAGCACTGCACTGTGGTTCAAATGATTTCACGTTTGGTGGTAAGAGGCAGCCTACTTGGCAAGCATGGTCATGTCACCCAAGCTACGGTGTCAGGTCAAGTCTACAGTGTTGCCTTGGAATTCAAATATAATTTGTTGTAGAAGGCCATTCAAATGCTAAGACAATAACTGAAATTCCAAAAACTAGATATCACAAATGCTTTCACAACAGCTTCAAGAATGAAACAGAAAACTGAGAGAGCATGGTTAGAGAACAACACAAAGATGAATACATGCAAGAAACATCTAGAACATTTGAAAATTCATTCAAATTTTGAAAAATGATTCATAATTCGTGGCAAATTTTTCCTTAAATTTTTACTCAAAATTCCAAGTTATTCGAGTATTAGGGCATTCAAGTTCTAGAGGTACCACTGTATTTTCCCACCAAACAAAACTTGTAATTAACATCTTTCTGCTCCCCCTCCCCCCGAAATATAAAATATTTTGGAACTTTTCAGTTTTCAAAATTGGTATGTTTGTGTGTGTGTGTGTATATATATATATATACACACAATGAATGGGTCCCAGTGAACAAATATACATTTTTATCAACCACAATACACTTTAATTCTAAGCCATCAACATTCAACATCGAGAGAGACTCTAGGAGGCCAACATGCAGAGTCCTTGGTAGTACCACATTTCAATTTCTTCATGTTGGCCTCCTTGAGTCTCTCAATGTTGATGGCTTAGAATTAAAGTGTATTGTGATTGATAAAAATGTGTGTATATATAATATATATATATATATATATATAAATATACATATATATAATATATTTGTATATATATATATATATATATATATTATATATATATATGTATGTGTGCATATATATATATATATATGTATATATATATATATATATGATATATATATGTATGTGTGCATATATATATATATATATATATATATATATATATATATATATATATATATATATATATATATATATATATATTTGTGTCACTATAACATATGGAATTATTAAACTCTCATACTGGGATTTGAACTCTTGCCTGAGGTGTCATGGACTAGCCTCTGCATTTGAGCTGATGTATCAAATCTCGGCCATGATTTGAACAGTTCCTTCAGTCCAGTAGCTAGTGTGATAATTTGCCTTTTAAAGGGATTTTCTCACTTCACAGGGACAAACAAAAGGGTGAGGTGCAAAACTATTTAATTCACATTATATAAAAATATACAATGTACCTTAGCCTGGTGTATATCGGATATGCACAGGGCACGAGCAAGGGAATGAGAGGGACACCATTGCCTGCATCTCTTAGGTTTATACCAAGACTGCACAACACAGTGCCAATGGCAAGTGCCATTTTATTATGAATATAATCCTAATTTACCTCTGTTTACCTAGTTTCACACAATCTATACATTTCTTTATTTTTGTGTGAAGAAGGTTTACAAATCATCAATTTCTAGTTATCTAGATTAATAAAAGAATACATATAATGTTAAGAGGACACCACTTCTTTGCATTATTATTCATGGCAACCTTTGATCTTGGACAGAAGTGCCTCATGTACTCCCCTGCCAGTTTGTAAGTCCTCCTGCAACTGGGACACTTATATGAGAAAAAGCATAATTCATGTTTAGATATTTTCTAACTTAAGATAACAAACTTATTGGTTGACTTTAACATCAATAGTCATTTACATTAAAGATGGCAAGCAATTATGGCTCTTGCTAGGATGTGGCTTATGGTGCCACATCTGTGTCTCTTTGTGTTATATCCATTATGGCACATCAGAGAACATGACACATGATACATGGCATGCCATGGAACATAACATATCCCCCTTCCCTGGATAAAAATGTTAAGCCTGTTAAGCAAGGCTTGAACATTTTGTATCAGGACATGACAAGGCATCAGCTACTACATTTAGTTTTCCCGGGATGTGTTGAACACTTAGGTCATATCTAATGCCCATCTAGCTAATCTGTCATTTTTTGTTTTTCCACCTATGATATATTACAGGGGGTTATGGTCACTCAGAATGATCACTTCTTTATCTAGAAAAATTTGGAATTTCTTCAAAGCTAATATGAGGCTAAGGGGCCCCTTTTCAATGGTAGAATACCAACTTTGATAATCCCTAAGGATTTGAGACATGAATGAGATGGGCCTCATGAAACCATCCTTCTCCTGAGCAAGCATAGCACCCACTGCTACATGGCTGGCATCACAAAAAAAGATAAAAATTCTTACTATAATCTGGAGCTATCAACTCAGGACAATCCGATAGAAGCTTTTTATATTCCTCAATGGCTGCATCAGCACCTTCATCCCATCTGAAATGATTATAAGAGAGTATGTGGTTAAAGAAGCAGCTACCCCTGCAAGGTTTGGACAGTACCTCCGATAGAATCCAAGCATGCCCATGAATCTTTCGATTCTTCGGTTGTGTCTTTAAGACCTGGAATTCCATAATGTCCTTCACTATGGCTTCTAATGGTGTGATGCAATTCTGGCTGACTTGAGGTCCTAGATAGTCAGTGGTGCTCTTCCCAAAGGCACTCTTCTTCAGGTTGACAGTAAGCTGGGCTTGTTTTAGTCTGTCAAGTAAACCCTTCAACCTGTGTATGTGATCACTCCATGTATCAGAGAACAGAACTGTGTCATCCAATATGCTCTAACACCTGACAATCCCTTGACTAGCCAATTTACAAGGTGCTGAAAGGATGCTCCACTATTCTTCATTCCAAATGGAGTCACTTTGTTTTGAAAGTGCCTGTGTGGAGTAACAAAAGCAGATCTCAGTAGCTCTGCTTGTAAGAGGGATCTGATGGTATCCTTTCATTAAGTCCAATTTTGGCAGGTACTTTGCAGCAGAGACTTCCTCAATGAGATAATATATTTTGGGGAGAGGGTAAGGGTCTGCCTTTGTGACTGCACCCTCATCAGTGGTGTGACTGAAGGTGTGCGAGCATGAAAATCTTCTTCATTAAGACAACATGACACAGTTTGCTAGACACATTGATTGCCATAGTCTCTCTGATCTCACAGAAAACTGCTGCAGCTGTTGCAAAGCAATCCTTTCTCACAATGTGGCAAATGGCTCGATCTTGCTTTACTGTAGTTTTTCTCAGCCTACCAGTGGGTTTTCCTGCCTTACATGTACTAGTCATGTCATACTTCTTCAAAATGTCATTCACTACACTTTTGGGATATTTTACAGTCTCAGCAATGACTAATTGAGAGTTTGTGTTGGCAATGCAATTTTCCAATTAGTTTTCACAGAGAGAGAAAAGTAGTAGTGTTTTGAGGTATGTTCACTGTAGAAGGACTGGGCCTGTCCTGAGTTACATTCCAATAATGTGAATAAAGCAAATTGTTATGTAGGTGACAGGCAATTAAGTAAATTAATCCAGGTAAATTAAAGTGTCTGGATCATTTTGGACACGTAATTTTTAAGATTGAATTGCAAATATAATAATGATTTTCAGTGTATGTGTTCTGTTTCCTTCAAATTTTGTCTAGAGGTAACCAATCTTTGTAGGTTGCCATGTTTCAATTTTTTAAATCTGGTCTTAAAAATCAAGGATGATAATAGTAACTTTAATATGAAATCATAAGCATCCAGAACATTTTGGACACTATACTGTATGCAGTACTGTATACTGGTTCCATAAAATCAAGCTTCATTCTATGTACTACAATTAGGTAAATACATGAAGGGTATGTATGATCAAATCTAGAGTAAGAGACAGGGCCCATGAGCATTGCTTCTTATCTGTATACTACAATTAGGTAAACACAAACACCAACACAAAAAATTAATTAGAAAATTAGAATCAATAGGTGGCATTGCAGGTAAATTATTAGAATGGATGGAAGGCTTCCTGACTGGGAGAAAAATGAGAGAAGTAATTACAGACAAATACTCAGAATGGGAAGAAATGATAAGTGGTGTTCCACAAGGGTCGGTGCTGGCTCCAATCATGTTTGCCATATACCGGTACATAAATGACATGGATGAAGGAGTTGAATGTTATATGAATTTCTTCGCAGATGACGCAAAAATATTGAAGAAAGTAAGATCAGAAGAGGACTGTGATTCATTACAATCAGACGTGGACAAAATCTAGAAATGGACTCAAAAGTGGGAAGTGAACTTCAATATCAAGAAGTGTAGCATAATGGAGTTTGGAAAAAGTAAAAACAAAATTTCAAAAAATTATAGAATTGAAGAAGAAATAAAAAACTGTACTCGGAAAAGGACAAAATAGTCAGAGAAAATTCAACCTATTAAGGTCAAGGAAAGTGGCATTTGATTACTTGGATGAAGAAATTATTAGAAAAAATGTAGTTACATTGATTAGACCAAAACTGGAATATGCAGCGACACTATGGACACCCAGTACTAAAAAAAATATAAGGAAACTAGAAAGAATACAGAGAGCAACAACAAAGTTGGCACCAGCTCTCTCCAAATTAACATATGAATAAAGATAATCGAAATAGGAACTACCAGCACTGGAGAAGAGAAGAGAAAGAGGTGATCTACTGACTATATTTAGAATTATGAAAGGAATGGAAATCCTTGATAGGAATAATTTACTAAAAAATGACAATGGAAAAAAAGAGGTCATGAAAAGAAACTCAAAAAGGATAACTATAGAAGAGATCAGAAAATGAATAGCCTCCCACACAGAGTACTGGATATCTGGAATAACTTAGATAAAGAAACAGTATGTGCAAATACTATTCAAGATTTTAAGAAAAAACTTGATGCTGAAAGATACAAAAACGGGTCACCACGAGCATAGCTCCCTTCCCATGTAATACAGCTAGGTAAATACAATTTGGCTTTAGAAGTGGAAGATCATGTACCACAAACTTAAAATGCTTTTACTAGAAATTAATTGAGATAATACAAGAAAGAGATGGCTGGGCAAAGTACCACATAAAAAATTAATAAGAAAAATTGAAATAATAGGAGGAATACAAGGCAAGCTACTGGGAGAAAAATGAGAGTGGTACTTAGAGACAAAAATTTGAATTGGGAAGATGTGATAAGTGGCATCCCACAAGGCTCTGTATTGGCTCCTTTAATGTTTGCCATATGATGTTTAAATGATATGGATGAGGGAGTGAATTGTTACATGAACTTCTTTGCTGATGATACCAAATTACTCAAGAGAGTAAGCACAGAAGATTGCAGATCACTACAAGAAGACCTGGACAAAATATGGGAATGGAGTCAGAGATGTGAAATGAACTTTAACATTAAGAAATGTAGCATAATGGAATTTGGGAAAAGCAAAAATAGAATATCGGGTCAATGTAAAATTGGAAACAAGGAAGTCAGAAAAATTGATTCAGAAAAGGACCTGGGAGTGATTATCTCAAGTGACTTGACACCTGATAAATATGTCAATAAATTATTTGGAGAGACTTTTAACTTATTAAGATCAATGAAAGTGGCCTTCGACTACATGGATGAAGAAATGGTAAAGAAAATAGTGGTTGCACTAATAAGACCTAAACTAGAGTATGCTGCAACACTATGGGCATGTAGCACAAAAAAGAACATAAGAAAATTAGAAAGAATTCAAAGAGCAGCTAAAAAATGGCACCTACACTCTCAAATTTGACATATGAACAAAGATTGGAGAAATTACATCTATCAACACTGGAACAGAGAAGAGAAAGAGGTGATTTGTTGACCATTTACAGAATTATGAAAGGGATGGAAATTCTCAATAGAGACAACTTATTAGAATGGGACAGAAGAGAAACAAGAGGACACAAAAAGAAGCTAAAGAAGGAGAGTTACAGAAGAGATTTGAAAAAGAATAACTTCCCACATAGAGTGATTGATGTCTGAAACAAACTGAATGGAGAAACAGTGAGTGCCAAAACTACAAGATTTTATGAATAAACTGGATGTGGAGAGATTTGAGAACAGGTCACTATGAGTATACCTCTTGTCCCGTAAAATACAACTAGGTAAATACAGTATAAACTTGATGGAAAAGAAGTAAAGAAAGTAAATTCTGAAAGGGACCTAGGAGTAATCATCACCAAAGTCATGTCACCAGATAAACATATAAATAAAATAGTCGGAGAAACATACCATTTGTTGAGATCAATAAAAGTGGCCTTTAAATACCTGGATAAGGAAATAATTAAGAAAATATTACAAACACTGATAAGGCCAAAACTGGAATATGCAGCACTGATATGGTCAACCAGTACAAAAAAAGAATATAAGAAAATTAGAAAGAATACAAAGAGCAACGACAAAGATGGCCCCAACACCTTCAAACCTGACGTATGGACAAAGACTGGCTGAACTGGAATTGCCAACCCTGGAACAAAAAAGAGAACAAGGAGACCTATTAACCATCTACAGAATTATGAAAGGAAAAGAACGCCATGATAGAGAAGACTTATTAAAGTGGGACAGAGGAAAAACAAGAAGACATACAATGAAACTCAAAAAAGGATAACTACAGAAGAGACCTGAAAAAGAACAGCTTCCCACACAGAGTGATAGATATATGGAACATATTGGATGAAAAAATAGTGTGTGCAAACACAATACAAGAATTTAAGAACAAACTTGATCTTGCAAGATACAAAAACAGGTCTCCACGAGCATAGCTCCCCTTCCTGTATAATACAACTAGGTAAATACAAGCACCCAAAAAAACATACATGGTATGATAAATTGGAGTGATAGGATCTACAGGCTTTGGTCAAGGTACACTACATTTAGGTAGATATAAGGTACATGTGCACACAACACACACACATACACTCTCTCTCTGGAACAAAGAAGAGAAAGAGGAGACTTGTTGACCATCTATAGAATCATGAGAGGTATGGAAGTCCTTGATAGAGAAGACTTACTAAATTGGGATACAAGAAATACAAGGGGACATGGAAGGAAGCTCAAAAAAGACAGTTATAGAAGAGACCTGAAAAAGAACAGCTTTCCCCACAGAGTGGTGGATGTATGGAACAAACTGGATGAAATGATAGTATGTGCAAAAACCATGCACGAATTTGAGAACAATTTAGACACTGCAAGATATAGAGATGGGACACCATGAGCGTAGCTCCCCTTCCCGTAAGATACAACTAGGTGAATACAACTAGGAGAAAAACAAATCCCTAGTTGGTATTTGTATTTACCTAGTTGTACTTACCTAGTTGTATTATACAGGAAGGGAGCTGTGCTTGTGGTGACCCATCTTTGTATCTTTCAGCAACAAGTTTTTTCTTAAAATCTTGAATAGTATTTGCACACACTGTTTCTTTATCTAAGTTATTCCAGATACCCATCACTCTGTGTGGGAAGCAATTTTTTTTAGATCTCCTCTATAGTTATAATTTTTGAGTTTCTTTTCATGACCTCTTGTTTTTCCATTGTCATTTTAGTAAATTATTCCTATCAAGGATTTCCATTCCTTTCATTCCTTTGTGTGGGAAGCGGAGTGCTTGAGGGTACCCGAAATGAGTTAATAGAGTGAAAGTAAAGAGTGTCAAAGAAGAAAAAATGGACAATAGTCTAAACAGGGAGAAATATAGCAAAGCAACCAAAAGAAGACTAGATGTGAGCAGGGTTGAATTGCTGGTAGGTGTCATCCCTAAGAAAAGTTGTAATATTGAGACTCCACAACGGAATCAAAGGTATGAAGAGGAAAGTTATTTTGGTTTTTCTGGCTTTGCAAGAGATGATAGAAGACTGGGTAAAATTATAGAATTAGAAAGGGAGAGGAGTTATAGGAATATTTCATGGAATCAAGAGATTAAGGAGTTAAAGAAAGAAATTATAGATCTAAAGAGTGAATACTTTGCAATGTATAAAGAAGTGATTTAAAAAATGCAGAATTAAACAGAGAGGTGAAAAAAAAACTAATCAAAGAAAAAATTAAAATGAAAGGATGAAAAGTGAAGATACTAACAAAATGAGGCTTTGAAAAGAGAAGTAAATGAATAAATTAAAATGGTGACTTAGAAAGTCAGAGATAGTATAAGGGAGATAGATCTTCAAAAAATGAAAAACCAATGGAAATTAGATCAAGAGAGTAAAAACATAGCATTTAAAGAAATTGTCCAACAGCAAGTACAATTAAATGCAAAAGAAACATTTATTAAAGTAATCAAAGAAAAATGAAATTGTGTCAGGGACCTAGTAGATGAAAAAGAAAAGTGCATAGTGGTAAATGGTGTAAAGAAAAAACATAATTTAGTTAGGTACTTAAGAGAAAAAGAAGAGAAAAATAGCAAAAAAAAAAAAATTCTGAAAGTACAAGATGAAGCTCAAGAAATAGAAAAGGAAATAGAAGTGCATAGACTGAGGCAATACCTAAAAGAAAAGAATTAACCTATAAAAACTAAACTAAGGTCAGAAATGATAGCAGAAGTATTAGCAAAGACAGGAAAGTTGGCAAAAAGTGAAAACTACAAAAGTATATGGATAAGAAAGGAAATGAGTGCTAAGGAAAAAGAGAGAGACAAGTCACTAAGAAATAAAGCTAATAAAAAAAAAAGAGAGAGAGAAAATAGAGACAGTTTTTTTTTTTTTTTAGCATGCTGGACTTGAGGCCGAGAAAGTAGTACATCAAAGGAAAGGAAATGCAGGAAACAGAAAACAAGGCAGAAAATAAAAATAAAATTAAAGGTAACATATACCAACATAGTCTGATTTCAGGACTAGATGAATTAAATGATTATCTGGGAAAAAAAAGATATTATAATGGGAATTGTGGAGACGAAATTAAAAGGCCCACTACCACCAAATAGCATTGGACAAGGTTTATACAATCACTGGATGAAAAATAGAGAGGAAAATCAGGGTGGACTTGTGTTTTTAACTAAGAAAAACTTAAATGTGACGAAGATCATTGGAGAAAATAATGTAGAATTGACTGTGATAAGAGTTGAAAATAGTGACATGTAATGTAGAAGACTTGTAATGATATATGTACCCCAAAAACACATTCTTGGAAAAAGAGTGACCATTCCAAAATGTTGGAAGACACAAAGCATACTTTAAATGAAATGCTGAAAGAAGGATGAAATCTATTAATAATGGGTGATTTTAACTTGAAAGAAATATGTTGGGAGATGACAGTGAAGGGTGGAGAAGACATTTGGGAGAACACACTACTTGACATGACCATTGAATACACAATGACTCACTGGGTAAAAGAAAATACTAGATATAGAAACAATGAAGAACTGTCGATACTAGATTTAATATTTACATCAGAGTCTGAAATTGTGGATAAAATTGAATACAAGACACCAATTGGGAAGAGTGATCACATACTACTTGAGCTCAAACTAAAAGAGGAAATATATATGGAGAGAAATGAGAAACACAGAAAAGGAAGACTATTGTATAACAAAATGGACTTTGAGAAACTTAGAAAGTTATTTCAAAAAGCGAGTTGGGAAGATTTCTATAATGAAGAAGTACAGGTAGAAGAAAAATGGACGATGTTAAAATAAACCTATAATGAAGGAGTGGATAAATATATACCAAAACAAAAACAAGAAAAGGTGTACATTAAGTGCTGGTATAACAAAAAGTGTAGTGAGGCAAAAGAGAGAAGAGACAAAGTTTAGAAAAGATAGAAAAATGAAAAAGAAAACAGGAAAGTGGCAAATATGGATCAACCTAAGAAATAAATATGTAAAAATACACAGGGAAGAAAAAAGAAAAGAATAATAGACAAATGTAAAGATGAACCTAATTATTATATATATATGTAAATAGTAAAACTGCATCAAGGGAACATGAAATACACAGAGGACATAGAAATGGCTGAAATTATGATCAAAGATTTCAAATATGTGTTCACTAAAGAAAACATACACAATTGGAATGAAAGAAGTGGAGAAAGACACCTCCCCCCCCCATGAGAGAAATAACTGTGACACAGAAAGAAGTAAGGGATCAAATAATGAACCTTGATGTCATAAAATCACATGGCATGGACAGAATTGCAAACTGGATACTAAAAGAATGTATAGATGAACTAATGGAAAAAATATACAAGATAATAGATTGCTCACTCAAAGAAGGAAAAATACCAGAAGACTGGAAAAATGCCAATATTATACCAATATATAAAGGGGGAAACAAGGAAGACCCAACAAACTATGGACCTGTCTCTCTTGCAAGTTTTAGCCAGAATTTGTGAGAAAATTATCAAAAATAGATGGATAAAACATCTGAAGGACATTATACTAAATCCAAGACAATTTGGATTTAGACAGGGAAGGTCATGTGCCACAAATTTGATCTATTTCTATTCAAGGTTAATAGATATAATACAAGAAAGGGACAGATGGGCAGACTGCTTTCCTGGACTTACAAAAGGTGTTTGATAAAGTACTGCACGAAAAATTGTTAAGAAAACTCAAAACAATAGGAAGTATACAAGGAAAACTATTGAAATGGATGATCTCTTGCATGGAAGAAAAATGAGAGTAGTGCTCAGAGATAAAAAAAATCTACTTAAGAAGAAATGATTAGAGTTGTCCCACAGGTATCAGTACTGGCTCTGATAATGATTGCTATATACGTAAATGACATGGATGAAGGTTTACAATGTTATATGAACTTCTTTGTAGATGACGCAAAAATAATAAAGAAGGTACAGAAAAAGATTGTGAATCGATACAGAGAAATCTGAACAAGGTCTGGGAATGGGAGTCAGAAGTGGGATGTGGATTTCAACATTAAGAAATGTAGTATAATGGAATTTGGAAAAAGTAAAAGGAGAAGGTCAGGACAATATAAAATTGGTGCAAAGGAAGTAAAGAAAAATCCTTACACCAAAAAGGACCTAGGAGTAATCATCACCAAAGACATGTCCCCAGACAAGAAGATAAACAAAATAGTCAGAGACACCTACAATTTGTTAAGATCAATAAAGGTGGCTTTTAATTACATAGATGAGGTAAAGGTAGTAAAGAAAATACTAGTCACACTGATAAGACCAAGATTGGAGTACACTGTGACACCATGGACACCTGGTACAAAAAGAATATAAGGAAAATAGAAAGAATCCAAAGAGGAACAACAAAGATGGCTCCAATACTTTCAAAATTGACATGCGAACAAAGATTGGCTAAACCGAAACTACTAACCCTGGAACAAAGAAGAGAAAGAGGTGATCTACTGGCCATTTATAGAATTATGAAAGACATGGACGTCCTTGCTCTCAAAGTGGGACAGAAGAAAAAGAAGGGGACATGAAAAAAAAATCAATAAGGATAGTTATAGAAGAGATATTTGAAAAAAAAAAAATAGATTTCCACACAGAGTGGTGGATGTCTGGAACAAATAAGACAAAACAATATTGTGTGCAAACACCATGCAAGAATTTAAAAACAAACTATACATTGCGAGATACAAAGATGGGTCACTATGAGCATAGCTTCCCTTCCCATATAATACAACTAGGTAAATACATACACATGATAAGGCCCAAATTGGAGTATGCAGTGACACTTTGGTCACCTAGTACTAAAAAGAATGTAAGTTACATTGAGAAAATCCAGAGAGCAACTATGAATATGACCCCAACACTATCAAAACCGTCATATGAATATTGTCAAAACTAGAATTACAGACTATGCTACAAAGAGGAAAAAGAGGTGACTTATTGACCATCTACAAAATTATGAGAGGTATGATAATCCTTGATAGAAATGACTTACTAAGTTGGGATAAGAGAAACACAAGAGGACATGGATGGAAATTCAAAAAGTACACTTATAGAAGAGACCTGAAAAAAACCAGCTTTCCCACAGATGGTGGATGTATGGAACATACTAGACAAAACATTAGTGTGTGCAAAAACAATACAAGAATTTAAAAGCAAATTAGATATGGCGAGATACAGAGACGGGACACCATGAGCATTGCTCCCCTTTCCATAAGATACAACTAGGTAAATACAACTAGGTAGGTACAGTAAATACATAAATTGGAGAGTAGGAGATGGAACCCAGCAAACATTGCTCTTTTCCTGTGTACTACAATTAGGTGAATATGTGTGACCAAAGGAGACTCAGAAATAAGATCCCATAAGTGTAGATTTTTCTTGCATATTATACTTAAATAAATACTTATATTCACATCAAGATCTAGCTTTTCAGCTTACCATTCAGTATTATATATTCCTAAAAAAGCAACTATTGACCCACATCTATAAAATTCCACTTTCGCTGTAATCCTTCTCACCCACTGTCCTCATATTTTCCATTACTCCTTAGCTACATTACTAAAGATGTGTCATTCTTTATTATTTTCACCACCAATGAAATGGTTACCCACCTATATTACCTATTGAATTATCACCCATCCCAACATTCACTCGTCACCCATATGACTCATTCATCACCAGACTCCATAGGCGAAGGCGCGTGCGAGCTCACGAGTGATGAGCCTGCAGTGGGAGAGGAGGACCTGCCAGGCGAGGACACCCAGAACGGAAGAGGTGCCGAGATCGGGGAGGGCATTGGAGGGGGAGGTGAGGGAAAAGAGGAGGAGAGCGAAGGGTTGGAAAGGGAGGGTGGATATGTGTCCATGTCTCCCGACCCTAAAGCTGAATCTGCTCCAGAGAGCCAAGAACCGGAGAAGTCCCCCGGTAAGCTGTAGTGCCAGATGAAACCGGTACAACCAGCTGTTGTTTCAGTTGTTGCAGCTGCTGTTATTGGTGTCCTTACTGCTGCAGCTCCCCTTTTGTGCAGTAGCTGCCTTTGAACAGTTGTTGCCTCACGGCCCACTAGCTACTGCAGCTGGTTTTTGTTGTGCCGACCATTGTATCTGCTTGTCGTCACAGCTGCTGCCTCTGCACATGTTGGCCCAGATCCTCTCTTCTTAAGTGCTGCTGCACAGCAACAGCCTAGTTAAACACCACCCATCCCTTGCCCAATACCTTAGCATTGCCTGCCCCACCTTTTTACCTGTGACATGGAACTATTCCAACTCTTGTTCTGTGTCTGGGTACTTGTAGTTATTGTATCATGGGGCTATAGCTACAACTGCAACAGTGGCCTTGTTCCCACAGCTAAGATATTTGCACTTTGGTATTGAACATAGCACCTATGTATCGCACATTAACAACCAATTGAATTTATAATTATGCAGTCCAATTTAATTTACATTTGTGTCTAAATGTACAATATGTGATGATAACGGCACCGCCACATCCTCACCCCCTCCACTACAGTGACACCTTTTCATGCAAGTTTATAAAACTTTATTTAAACAAAAAGCTTTGTGCACGGCTCTAAGTATTCAATTAGTATATATGTAGTTTACATATGTATATGTATATTTATATGTAAACATATATGTACATGTAAACATATATGTATGTGTAAATGTATATGTATATAGGTAAATGCATATGTACAGTATATGTGTACATGTATATGTATATGTATGTATGTGTATATGTATAGGTCTATATCTATATGTATATGAATTTGTATATGAGCATGTGTATGTAAGTGTATATGTATATTATTTGAGTATGTATATGAATATGTACATGTATGTGTAAATGTTATGTATATGTAAATGTACATGCATATGCACATTAACATATATGTACATGTACACTTGTATGTTTATGTGTATGTAAATTGTATATACATATATGTATATGTATATATATTATCAATCAGTTGTTGCCTCACAGTGGCTGGCAGCAGTCCTCAGAACCTTCCACAGATCTCTCTGGAAAGAAATTTTGGACTGTTATCTGTATCTGACTGGTATCAGTGTTGGACTGTTTCCTTTTCACCAGCTGAAAGTTGTAGGGAGAAGAAAGCAGTCTCTGGTTGTCAGCTTTCTATGTGTGAAAAACAGCTCGAGTTGATAGAGAGATCTTGGACCCAGTCCAGAGATTAAATGTCAGCCCCTCAGGACTGCACTTTCTGATGGAAGTGAGAGAGCTGATGGCTTTTGGAAATGGATAGCTTCACTGTCTGTCTTGAAAGACCACTGAATGCAAGTACTTGTCATTGGTCCATGTAAATATATAGGCCTAAATGTATATATATATATATATACACACACACACATATATATATATATATATATATATATATATATATATATATATATATATATATATATTTGCACATGTATATGAATATACATTTGTATATGTGAACATGTACTAATCTTACATATTTTGTATTCAGATACACAAAGTAAAATCATATCCCCCAAGTCTCTGCTCAGCCACTCCAGTGCCAAATTTTTAATTCTAAAGGAATTGAAGTGGAATACAATCCACATAGATTATGTGATAATGAATGATAACAATAAAACCCTACAAAGAACCAAGTCAATAAATACAGTAAAACCTCCCATATCCAAAATATTTGGGACACAAAATGTTCAGATTTGGGGAGCATTTGGCAGGGTTTGTATATTTGTGGTTCAGATATGGAGAGGATTACCATGTCTATCTGTACATGTATATGTATTTTGATGTGCATATTAATATCATATAAAAATCAAATGAATATGTATATATGTGTATATATATATATATATATATATATATATATATATATATATATATATATTATATATATATATATATATATATATATATATATATATATATATATATATATATATATATATATATATATATATATGTTAGAAAACTGTAAACACCAGACTCAGTTTGAAGGGTTTATTTGCCTGATGTTTCAATTCCTGTCAAGAAATCATCATCAGGGGGTATAATGGTTACATGTTTGTGAACTCTTTATAAATCGTCAAAGTGATAAACCTGGGAAAGGTTCACACTCTCAATCACATGTACAAAGCATACCTCTTTACAATTTTAAATACACTACAATTGAAATGAAATATTGGTACCAAATAAGATAAAATACAAATAAAAAGTTACATAGCTGTGAACATAAAACAAAAGTAGCAAAAGCAACAATACGTGACATTAACGTAAAAACATCAGAACATAGGACAGAGATGCAAATGGAGGAACACAAAATGGAGAAACACAAAAGAAATTAGCCACTAGAGTACAAGAACACCAATGTGCAGTTAAGCAAGAAGATCTGAAATTGGCCCTGTACAAGCACACTACAGAACACCAACACAGGATTGATTGGGATGGAGTGACAACTCTACACAAAAAAAAATAACAAAAAGAAAAGACTATTCTTGGAATCATGGGAAACTAAGAGCAAGTGCATAAACAGGTGCATTGATCTCAATCCTATTTATCTGGGAACGAGGAGTAACGCAGTCTAATTCCTTTGTTCTGTTTTCTAGTCTCTGTCTGCTTCTTTACAACCTGTCATTTGTTCGCCAGTTGGCTTTTGGCAAACCTCCTTTCTCGAAGGCAGTCTCCTGGTGCACCTTTTCAACTCCCCTTCCTTTTTCAGTTTTAGTCTACTTCCTTTTTCTCTTCAGTTCTATCTTTCTTTTTATCTTCTTTGTATTTCTTATTTGTCTGATTGTAATGTAGTCATTTGTTATTAAGATATGTTCCTCCTGTTCCCCCTTCCTCCTCTGCAAACATTTAGTCCACTTTTATTTGCATCTCTGGACTATGTTCTGTTGTTTTTACATTTGGGTTATGTTTTGATGTTTTTTTGCCACATTTGTTTTATGTTCACAGCCATTTAACTTTTATTTTGTTTGGTTTTTATTTGTCTGATTGTAATTTAGTTGTTTGTTCTTGACACTTCTTTGCAGACATTTGGTCCACCTCCATTTGTCCTATGTTCTGATGTTTTTATGTTGGTGTTATATTTGAGGCCTTTTTGCCACACTTGTTTTGTGTTCACAGCCATGTAACTTATTTTATTTGTATTTTTGTAGTGTATTTTGTTTGGTTCTTATTTTTGTTTGATTGTAATTTAGTCATTTGTTCTTGACACCTCATTGTGGACATTTGGTCCACCTCCATTTGCATCTCTCTCCTATGTTCTGATGTCTTTACATTAGTGTTACATATTGTTGCTTTTGCTACACTTGTTTTATGTTCACAGCTATGTAACATTTTATTTGTATTTTATCTTATTTGGTACCAATATTTCATTCCAACTGTAGTGTATTTAATATTGTAAAGAGGTATGCTTTGTACATGTGATTGAGAGTGTGAACCTTTCCCAGGTTTACCACTTTGACGATTTATAAGGAGTTCACAATCTTGTAACCATTATACCCCCTGAAGACGATTCCTGGATGGAAATCGAAACATCGGCAAATAAAGCCTTCAATTGAGTCTGGTGTTTACAGTTTTCCAATATGGATCCCAGACTCCAAATCTTCACCTACATATAAATATCTATATATATATATATATATATATATATATATATATATATATATATATATATATATATATATATGTCTATATACACACACATATATAAATACATATTGTGGAACAAATCACTCATAAAAATTAAATCTTTCAAATAATCATCCCAGCTGTTGCCAGGATTGATCAGGGGACCAACGTATTGCCAGTTGACTGCTCTACTGCTTTCTTTTTTGGATGTTAGTTAACATCAGATTGAAGCTCTTTTAAATCCTCAGTGGTGGTATTGGTAGAGTGGTCAATTGACAATTTGCTGGTACCTGGATTGATCCCCATGACAGCTGGGATTATTGTTTGAAAAAATTCATTGTTATGAGTGATCTGTTCCATCTTAGTTATAACAGCAAAACAATTAAAGGTTTTGGTCCAGATCTACCATTCACTATGGGTGAGGCTGGGAAGTATATGAAAAAAAGGAAATATGATGGCATTTGGCTATCACCGTCATTCTTTTGAACCCGCTGTGGTGTTATTGGCGGAGGGGTCAACTGGCAATTTATTGGTTCCCAGATCAATCCCCAAGACAGCCAGGATTATCATCATTATATATATATATATATATATATATATATATATATATATATATATATATATATATATATATATATATATACATATATAAACATATATATATATATATATTTATATATATTTATATATGTATATATATGAGGAGTTTGAATGTGTTTGAGATATGGTGCCTGAAAAGTATGATAGGGGTTACTAGGCTGGAAAGAGTGAGATACGAGGAAGTGAGGAGGAGAACGGGGATAGAAAGGGAATTAGGAGATTGGGTTGATGAAAGAGTATTGGGATGATTTGGACACATGGAAAGAATGAGCATATTAAGTTTGTAATACATGATCTTCCACTTCTAAATCCAAATTGGTTGGGGTTTAATATTTTGTTCTTTTCCAAGTATTTAGTGCATTTGTTTTTAATAACTCTTTCTCATATTTTTGCAATTGTGATGTAAGGGATACTGGTCTATAATTTGCTGGATTTTCTTTATTTCCTCTCTTATTATTGGTACAATATTAGCATTCTTCCAGTCTTGTGGTACTTTTCCTTCTTTGAGTGAGAAGTCAATTATCTTGTGTATTTTGTCTGAGTTCATCTATGCATTCTTTTAATATCCAGTTTGCTATTCTGTCTGGCCCATGTGACTTTCTGACATTGAGTTTCTTTATTTGGTCCCTTATTTCTTTCTGTGTCACCATTATTTCTTCCATTTTAGGGGATCCTTCCTGGTGACTATCATCCCACAATTGTGAGCTTTCAATTGTAAAAACAGACTTAAAGTGTCTGGTCATTACTTTGGCCATTTCTACATCTTCTGTGTATTCTTGATTTCCTTCATGCAGTTTTATTATTTTGTGTTTGTCTTTTAGTTTGTCATTTACATATCTGTAGAACAGTTTAGGTTGATCTTTGCATTTTGCTATTATATCTTTTTCATAGTTTCTTTTTTCCTTTCTTCGTATGTCTATGTATTCATTTCTCAGTTTAATGTATGTTTGCCATTTAGTCTCTTTTTTG
Organism: Oratosquilla oratoria; assembly: GCF_046742065.1. Classification (NCBI taxonomy): domain Eukaryota; kingdom Metazoa; phylum Arthropoda; class Malacostraca; order Stomatopoda; family Squillidae; genus Oratosquilla; species Oratosquilla oratoria. The sequence goes on from NC_134783.1 coordinate 60,012,614, forward strand.
TCTCTTTTCCATCTCTTCCAAGCTTTGTCTCTTCTATCTTTAGCATTGCTACACTTTCTTTTATACCAGCACATTATGTACTCCCTTTTCTGTTTCTGCTTAGGTACATATTTGTCTGTTCCCTCTTTATATATTTCTTTGAAAATGTTCCTTTTCTCTTCCATTTTTGTTTCATCAGCAAATTTTTCCCAACAGGCATTTTAGATTTTTTTTCTAAGTTTTACTAAATCAGTTTTGTTATACATCAGTCTTCTTTCTCTATGTTTCTTGTTCCTTCTTACCACATTTTGTTCCATAAGTTCGATCTCTATTAGTATGTGGTCACTCTTCCCAATTATATATGTGTGTGTATATGTATATATGTATATATATATATATGTATATATATATACATATATATATATATATGGAAAGTAATAAAATATTTTGGAAGGATATTAAGAGAGGAAAAGGAGGTGAATCAAGTAGAGAAGAAAAGGTAAAAGGTGCAGATGGAGAGATGATTATGGAATAGACAGCAGTAAGAGGAAGATGGGCAGAGTATTTTAGGGAGTTCCTAAATGTGAAGGAGGATAGGGAGGGAAAGGTAGTTGCAATGGGAAGTGCTAAGAAAATGAAAGTGATGAATGAGGAAAATGGAGAAGAAATAATGAAAGATGAGGTAAAAGCAGTTATTAAAATGACGAAAGCAGGTAAGGCACCTGGGTTGGATGGGTGTCATGTTTAGTGTCTAAAAAAGGGAGGTACAGTGATGGTGAATTCGCTGGTGATGTTTAATGTTTGTCTAAAAGAGGGTATAGTACTGGAGGAGTGCCTGTATAGTTCTGTTTTACAAGGGAAAAAGGGATAAGTGTGAGTGTAGTAGTTTCAGAGTTATCAGTTTGTTGAGTGCAGTTGGGAAGGCTTATGGGAGGGTTTTGATTGAGAGGATTAGGAGAGGAATAGAGGGAGTAATTGGTGAGGAACAGTGTGGGTTTAGGACAGGTAGGGGTTGCATGGATCAGATTTTTGTTGTAAAGCAAATATGTGAGAAAGCTTTAGGAAAAGGTAAAGATATTTTTGGGCTTCTATGGATCTGGAAAAGGCTTATGACAGGGTAAACAGAAAGGTACTGTGGGAGGTATTGCAGATACATGGGATAGGAGAATATTTACAAAAGTAGCAGAGACTGTGTTAGAATTAGAAATGGAGAGAGTGAATGGTTTGAGGTAAAGGTGGGAGTTCACCATTGGTGTGTTATGTTGCCTTGGCTGTTCAATTTTTGCATGGTTGGGGTGGTGTGAAAGGTAAATGCAAGGGTATTAGGCATGGGATTGGAGGTGGATAAAGAAAATGGGGAAAAATGGGAGATAGGCCAGTTGTTGTTTGCTGATGACACTGCAATTGTAGCAGGATCAGAGGAGGGATAAAGTTAGTGACAGAGTTTTGGAAGGTGTGCAAAAGAAGGAAGTTGAAGATGAATGTGGGTAAAAGTAAGGTGATGAGATATACAAGGGGAGAGGATGGCAGCAAATCAGAGGCAAGTGTTATGGGAGAGAGACTGGACAAAGTGGATAGTTTTAGATACTTGGGTGCAAATGTGGCAGGAAAGGGAGGAGTGGAGGTGGAGGTAGAATGTAGATTGATAGAACCAAATAAATGCCTTGGGGGATTAAAAAGTGTAATGAGAAATAGACATTTGAGAAAGGATAAGATAAAATGCCCAAGAAGTATGGTAGGGGTTACTAGGTTGGATAGAATGAGAATGAGGAGGAGAGCAGGAGTGGAAAGGGAGTTGGGAGATAGGGTTGATGAAAAAGTATTAAGATGGTTTGGACACATGAAAAGAATGAGTGAAAAAGATTAGTAAAGAAGGTGTGGAAGGCATAGGTAGAAGGAGTGAACATGAGGGGGTGACCAAGGATGAGATGGATGGATGGGGTAAAGGGGGCATTGGGAAAGAGAGGAATGTCTGTTGAGGAAGGAAGGGAGAAGACAGAAGATAGGGATGAGTGGAGAATGGTTGTGTATGGATGGTATGATCCTTGGAAGGATATAGCTTGGGAATGTGGGGGGTGAGAGAGTATGTGTGAATGATATTTTGACACAGCCCAAAGGGATTGCTCCCTGTCTCATCTTTTTCTGCATTAGGGGATGGAGAGGGAGAGTCACCAATTAGATAAAGTGGCCTTGCTTTGGATGTGCTCTGTCTTGTGACACTGCTTGTAACCCACGACAGTGGACAAGATGCAGGGATGACCAATCATCCAGGAGCCAATAAAAGAGGGAGGAGGGGTGGTGAATGGGAGTGGAATATGTGGGGATGAAATTGGTGGGAGTAGATTTATGTCTTT
>NC_134783.1:60017446-60029946 GCF_046742065.1 Oratosquilla oratoria
TAGAAACTATTGATAGAGAGGATCTAATAATATGGGATAGTGGAAATACAAGAGGACATGGAAAGAAAATCAAGAAAGACAGTTATAGAAGAGATCTGAAAAAGAACAGCTTTCCCCACAGAGTAATAGACATTTGGAACAAATTAGATGAGAAAGTGGTGTGAGCAAAAACTATACAGGTAGTTCTCGATATATGAGAATTCGCGTATATGCGATTAAAGAATTTGCACCACTTTTCGATATGTGCGGGGATATATTCAAAGATATGCGATTTGACCTAAAAAAAAAAAAAAAATAGTCGCGGCCGATTATTTTTTTCAAAATACCTATTATATATTTGAAGTTGGTGAGCATAAAGCCGTGTGGTAACACTGGCTGCATCAGCTAGGTAGAGCTGGCATCACTGCGGCGTTATCACAATAACAACACCGGCAGCTGTACAGACAGCATCGTCTTAGGCATCCTTCCTGTTTCATAGGCCAAAACATTGTCTTTCTGCAGGTAATTAAGCTTTTTTGATACACAAATTAATTATTTTTTTCACAAACAAATTAATTTTTGATACTTATTACTGCCCCAATTAATTTCGTCAATTTTCACTCTCTGCAAGAATTATCGTTTATTCTCCGCACTGGATAAACTCTAAGCAGTAAGCCTGCCTGTGTATCTCCAGAGCACATCAACAGTCAGTTTAAGCGTAGCAAGCAGTCTGAAATGTGAATTGTAAACAGACTGATTTTTCAAACAGCTGAAGAAAATACGCTTGGCGAAATAAGTGATGTTTACGGTAGCGTCTTTTCCCGAGGTTAATACTTACATGTGCTAAAATGTATGTAAACATATATGAGATGCAGTATGTAAGCCCTTTGCCAAAATAAAATATGTAAAAAAAAAAAAAAAAAAAAAAAAAAAAAAAAAAAAAAAAAAAAAAAAAAAAAAAAAAAAAAAAAAAAAAAAAAAAATCAATCCGAGTTGAGAACGTATCCCCCTTTTTCCCATAGGTTCAATAGTTCGATATATGCGAATTCGTTATATGCGGAACAGAACCCCCGCATATAACGAGAACTACCTGTACATGAATTTAAAAATAGTCTAGATAAAATGAGATATGAAGATGGGACACCACGAGCATAGCTCCCCTTCCCTTAAAATACAACTAGGTGGGTAAATACACACACTGTGGGTCACTAAAAGCATAGCTCTCCTCCTGCAAGATACAACTAGGTAAACTAGGTAAATAAATGCACACAACTCATGGTGCAGTGGTAGTTTCTGCCTGCCACTACAGCAATCCTGGTTCAAATCCTGCCCAGGGCTGAAATAATTTCAGTATTGCTATGTTGCAGTTTCATTACTCCAACTCTCATGGGTGGGGAGTTGGGTGTGTTTGTGCATGTAATGTCATAGCATTACCCATAGATCAGTCATATATGAGCTCTGAGCTCTCCTCTGGGAAGGAAATAGTTATCAATCACAAGTCTAACACGTGATCCAAGGCCATGGTGAATCACACACACACACGCACAAAATTATCCCCTGGTATTCACAAAGGTTAGGTTCCAAAACTCCTTATGAATTGTAAAAAATGGTGGATAATGGATGTGCACCTTGAAAATACCTTAGAATGCCATTTTTAATGGTATAAACCATATTTTAATGCTTTTCTATTGTTTTATGATATAAATAAATGTTTATACACCATTTTTAAACAGTTTTTAATGTAATAAGTTTTAATAAAAAAACATAGTAAAGTAGACCTGTGTTCACCAATAATAAAAAATTATTTGAATCTTACACCCTGATTGGCTACCCTCAATTTGCCAGCCAGTAGCATAGTCAGAAACATTAATACTGGAGATGCTGGCATCCCATGCCACATTTTTTTTTTTTTACATTTAAATTTTATTTTAGTTTGTGTGGTGTATATTGCTATTTTGCTTGTTTTTTATTTCCACCTCAGCATTAGTAGACTACAGATCCTAGATGCTGTCCACATAAAACAAACTAACCCCACATTCAATCAACAAACAGATGATCTGATGCTACCCAGTGCAAGAACACTTGGTCCACCATCATAATCCTACCCCACTGTGATCCTATCCCTACCAAACTTCCACCTCATCACAGTCCCATCCCAACCAAAATTCCATTCGACCACAACCCCACCCTACCATAGTCCCCCCACACTGTAATCCCACCCCAACCTTTGTTAACACAGTGTCCTCTATTAAATATCATACCATTTGTATTTATACCTTATCTATCTATATACCAATAGGCTTCCTCCCCATTATAAGGGAAGTTGCCAGCCAAGGCATGCATTCACCCCCACCCATCCCACTCCCATTCATCACCCATATGTTTCCCTTTTATTTTAACTTCTTGTGGCTGAAAGGTCATTCCTGTACCCTGCCCACAACCCAGTTTGGAAGCAAAGCAGTAAGATACAGCACATCCACAGCTGTTTCATTTACATGGTGACCCTCCTTCCTTATCCTCTCATACAAAAATAGAGAATCATTCAATCTATTGCCCCTGGTCTTTCTTGCAGAAGACCCACAGGCTCCAGGAAACCAGCAAACCCCTGTAGTCAGGCCTATTTTGTGTTGGTACTGTCTCAGTTACAGATGGTGACCTGAGCACAGACATGCTAGTGTGGTTTTTGTCTGGTGTGTGTGAGAGTTTTCTCTGTGGGGCTTTTATGTGGGGGGGGGGGTTGGAATATTGAGTTTGATGGTCTTTCTTGAAGGGCTTCATTTATCTGGGTGTGAATGCATTTCTGTGGTTGAGGTAGATATTTGAGTAGTATGTTGCTTGTGTATATATATTTTTTATTATAATTATTTATATATTTTTGTTCTATTGATAGTGCTTGTGAGATGTAATATGAGGGATGTGTGTTGGTAAGGGTTCTGGCATAGAATTGTGTTCCTGTAATTTTCATGTGATTTTCTATTGGAAGGATTTTGGTTTCTGTATGTAGGTTTCCAATAGGAGTGGTTTTGCTGCACTCTGTAATTACTCTTATTGTTCCATTCTGCAGTGTTTGTAAGTTATTTTTAATTGATTTGCTTATTGTTGAAAACCATGCTGTAGAAGTATATTCTGAGTTGGCTCTTATGAATTGTTTATAGATAGTTTATAGTTGTTGTTTTTTTTACACAATCGGTGCTAGATATGAGCCACATCAATTTCCGTTCTATTTACAACCATTCCTCACTCACACCAATCTCTTTACATCTCCCTTCTCTGCTCAACAGATATTCCTCTTTTACCTAAGCCTCCACCCCATCCATCCATCTCATTCTTGGTCTTTCCCTCAAGCTCACATCATTCACCATTGCCTTCCACATCTCTTTTTGCTAGTCTTTCCTCACTTATTCTTTCCATATGCCCAAACTATTCAAATATTTTTTCATCAGCACTATTTGCCACCTCCCTGTCCATCTTCGCTCTCTTCTTACCTCCTCATTTCTCACTCTATCAATCCTTGTAACACTCGCCATACTTCTCAGACATTTCATATCAAACACATTAAAATTTCTCATATCAGCCCTTTGTGAATTCCAAGTTTCTGCCCAGTAGTGTTGTAGCCATGATCACCCCTTCATTCAGTCTTCTCTTCACACCTATCCCCATATACCTATTTTTTGTGTCCCTTTTCATTTCTCCAGGACATTTATTTGCTTCCCTCACTCTACAGTTTACCTCCATCCACACTTTCCATTTCCTGCTACATGTGACCCTAAGCACTTAAAACTGTCCATTTCCTCTAGCCTTTTTCCTTCAAGACTTAACTGCAGCTTAGTGCCACCCTCACTCTTGTACATCTCATCACCTTGTTTTTACACACTTTTACTTTCAATTTCCTATCACATACCTTCCAAAACTCCATTGCTATCTTCTTCAGATCCTCCTCTAACATAGCCACAGGTGCAGTGACATCAGCAAACAACTGGCTCACCTTCCACTTCCTTCCACTCTCTTAAACATCTCCAATACTCCAATCCTCTGCTCATCACCCTCACATTGACCTCCCATACCATTCTATCCATGTATCCATTGAACAACCATGGTGACAAAATATAACCCTGGTACAGCCCTACCTTGACCTCAAACCACTCACTTTCACCATTCCCAACCTTAACTCAAGCTCTTCCATTCATATAAAATCTTTTGACTGCCCTTAACAGCTTTCCCCTAATCCCATATGTCTGCATTGCCCCCACAATGCTTTCCTGTCTAACCCTGTCATATGCATTCTCTAAATCCATAAAGGCATTGTATGGGGTATTGAATGCTATGTAAATTTTGTGTTTTAATTAGACACCTGCACATGAGACAAGAGTCTTAATACTTCATGTTATATAATCAACAATGCTAGCTCCAATATTAATCTCTAATGAATTTCAATGAACTTCATGCTCTACCTGACTCTCAAAAGAGGATGATTGGAAACACTAAGCTATTCATTTAAATGAAACCTGTATTTACCTAGTTGTATTTACCAAGTTGTATTATATGGGAAGGGGAGCTATGCTTGTGGTGACCCATTTTTGTATCTCGCAAGATAAAGTTTGTTCTTAAGTTCTTGTATTGTGTTTGCACACACTATTTTTTCATCCAATTTGTTTCATATATCTATCACTCTGTGTGGAAGCTGTTCTTTTTCAGGTCTCTTCTGTAGTTATCCTTTTTGAGTTTCATTGTAAGTCCTCTTGTTTTTCCTCTGTCCCACTTTAATAAGTCCTCTCTATCAAGGCATTCTTTTTCTTTCATAATTCTGTAGATGGTTAGTAGGTCCCCTCGTTCTCTTCTTTGTTCCAGGGTTAGCCATTCCAGTTTGGCCAGTCTTTGTTTATATGTCAGGTTTGAAAGTGTTGGGGCCATCTTTGTCATTGCTCTTTGTATTCTTTCTAATTTTCTTATATTCTTTTTTTGTACTGGGTGACCATATCAGTGCTGCATATTCCAATTTTGGCCTTATCAGTGTTTTTTACATTTTCTTAATCATTTCCATATCCAGGTATTTAAAGGCCACCTTTATTGATCTCAACAAATTGTATGTTTCTTTGACTATTTTACTTATATGTTTATCTGGCAACATGTCTTTGGTGATGATTACTTCTAGGTCCCTTTCAGAATTTACTTTTTTTACATCTTTTCCATCAATTTTATACTGTCCTGATATTCTATTCTTGCTTTTCCCAAATTCAATTATACTGCACTTCTTGATGCTGAATTCTACCTCCCATCTCTTGCTCCACTCTGAGACTTTATTCAGATCACTCTGTAATGAGTCACAGTCTATTTCACAGATTATTCTCTTTAATAACTTTGTGTCATCAGCAAAGCAGTTCATGTAACTTTCAATATCTTCGTCCATGTCCTTTACATATGTAGCAAACATTGGAGCTAGTACTGAACCCTGTGGGACGCCTCTACTCATTTCTTCCCATTTTGAATATTTGTCCCTGAACATTATTCTCATTTTTCTTCCATGTAGGAAGTCCTCCATCCAATTCAATAGTTTTCCATGTATGCCTCCTATTGTTTCCAGTTTATATAACAATTTTCTGTGTGGTACCTTATCAAATGCCTTTTGTAAATCCAGGAAGGCACTATCTGCCCAGCCATCCCTTTCTTGCAATATATCTATCAATGTTGAATAGAAACAAATCAAATTAGTGGTAGATGATCTTTCGTGTCTAAATCCACATTGCCTCAGGTTCAATTTATTATTCTCCTCCAGATATTTTGTCCATCTATCTTTGATGATTCTCTAACAAATTTTAACTATTGTACTCGTTAGGGACACCGGTCTATAATTTGTTGGGTCTTCCTTATTTCCCACCCTTATATATTGGCACTGTATTTACCTAGTTGTATTTTATGGGAAGGGGATCTATTTTTTGTGGTGCCCCGTCTAAATATCTTGTTATATCTAGACTGTTTTTAAATTTGTGCATTGTTTTTGCACACACCACATTCTCATCTAACCTGTTCCAAATGTCTATTATCCTGTGGGGATAGCTTTTCTTTTCAGGTCTCCTCTCTAAATGTCTTTTTTTATTTTCTTTCCATGTCCTCTTGTATCTATACTATCCCATTTTATTAGATCCTCTCTATCAATAATTTCCATGCCTTTCATGATTCTATAAATAGTTATCAAGTCTCCTCTCTCTCTTCTGTGCTCCAATGTCTGTAGCTCAAATTTTGCCAGCCCCTCCTCATATGATAGTTCTGAGTGTGTTGGTGCCAATTTCGTAATTGCTCTTTGTATTTTTTCAAGTTTTGATATACATTTTTTTTGTACTTGGTGACCATGTCGTTGCTGCATACTCCAATCTTGGTCTTATCAAAGTGACTAGTATTTTCTTCACCATTTCTTCATCCAGGTATGTAAATGCCACTTTGATCTTATTATAAGTTTCTCCAAAAATTTTGTTTATATGTTCTTAGGGGACATATTATTCATAATGACTACTAGATTTCTTTACAATTAAAGTCACCCGATATAACTATTCTTCCTCCATCTTCCATTATCTTATTCAATGTTATCCTTGTGTCTTCTAACATATTTTTGTGTTCTCTCTCTTCCCATGAAGTTGTTTTAGGAGGCACATTATTTACCACAAAATTCCTGCTCTTTTTGTCCCTGTTCTCTATTTCCATCATAATCATTCCACTCTATTCCATCTATATGTAACATTCTTCACATTTATATCTTTCTTAGTGAGGAACATAACTCCACCACCTTATTTTACTTCTCTCTTTCTAATCCAATATTTATATACTCATGTCCTACACTGTTGGGTGGTAATGGACCTTTCAATTTTGTCTCCACAATTCCCATTATGTCCAGTTCTTTTTCCTTCAGGTAATCATTCAGTTCATTCAAGCTTGTTATTAAGCCATCTATATTTGTGAAAGACACTTTTAATATTCTGCTATTTCCACCCTGTTTTAGGATTACCTTAAGTTTTTGTCTCCTATGAACCATTACCTCAATTTCATATCCACTACTCTCCAATAGAATTTGTCTTTAACTTTTCTGTTCTCTTTTTTTTCCTTAGCTTCACTTCTTTTTGTTTTCTCTTCCTCTCTTTCCTCTTTATTCATCTCTTTTTATCCATACCTGTTTATACTAATAATTTTTTGCTAGTTTCCCTGTTTTTGACATTCTCTACTGTCGTTTGTGACCTGAATTTAACCTTAATTGGTCTGTGTTGTTTATACGGCATTTCCCTATTCTATATATTTCTTCAATTTCTTTGTTTCTTGTTCACCTTGAAATATCTTTAATATCTTGTTTACTTTTTCTTTCTCATTCCTTACTCCTGTAGTCCTATTTGGATTATATTTCTTTTCTATTCCTCATATAATTATACATTTCTTTTTATCTGCTATGTCTCTTACTATATTCTCCTTCTCTCTCATCACTTTAATAACTGTGTCCTTAGTGTGTTCCTTCATCTGTTGTTTTACTATATCTCTAAATTCAATTCTGTTATCTTCCTGGATGTTTTTCCAGCCACTTACCTCTTTTGCTGTGGACTCTTTATTCTCTTTATTATTCCTCCTTAATTCCTCATTTTCATCCTTTACTTCTCTTAACTGTCATTTTAATTCTTCTATTTCTTTAGTTAGGTTTTGGTCCTCCTTGTTTAGTTCTTCTAATTGATCAACTCTTTGTGTAATTGTTGCAAGTTGGATAAACCTAACCTCCCATGATTCGTTCATTTATGTTAGTTTTTCCTCTAGACTTGCTAATCGGGGGAGGTCATCTCCTCCCTCATTAAAGCCATAAAAATGTTTGTCTCCACATTCTATTGAGGTACTCTTATCTATATTTCTACTCTTAATTCCTTTACTTGTTTGACATCAGCTGTGTCGTCTGTACATCTTTTATTGTTTACACCCCTTCTGACGTTTGAGGCATGTTCATCCCCTTCCATTTTCTTCAATAATGCCTCCCCTTCTCCTTTTCTTTTTTATCTGCCCACTACACCACAAAATTTCCCCTTCCCTACTAATACAACACAGGTGCTCTTTCGTGGCTGAAATCCACGAAAATTGCTTCTTCCTAATTCCATTACGAAATTTTCCAGAGTTCCAATCTTTGCCGTCAATCCAACAATGTATTTACCTAGTTGTATTTTAAGGGAAGGGGAGCTATGCTCGTGGTGTCCTATCTTCTTATCTCATTTTATCTAGACTGTTTTTAAATTCGTGTATTGTTTTTGCACATACCACTTTTTCATCTAACTTGTTCCAAATGTCTGTTACTCTGTGGGGAAAGCTGTTCTTTTTCCTATCTCTTCTATAACTGTCTTGATTTTCTTTTCATGTCCTCTTGTATTTCTACTATCCCATTTTATTAGATCCTCTCTATCAATAGTTTCTATGCCTTTCATGATTCTATAGATAGTTATCAAGTCTCCTCTCTCTCTTCTTTGCTCTAATGTCTGTAGCTCAAGTTTTGCTAGTCTCTCTTCATATGATAGTTCTGAGAGTGTTGGTGTCAATTTTGTAATTGCTCTTTGTATTTCTTTATGTATTGTTACACATTTTTTGTACTTGGTGACCACGTCGTTGCTCCATATTCCAATCTTAGTCTATCAAAGTGACTAGTATTTTCTTCACCATTTCTTTGTCCAGGTATGTAAATGCCACTTTGATTGTTCTTATTAAATTATAAGTTTCTCCAAAAATTTTGTTTATATGTTTCTCAGGGGACATATTATTCATAATAATGACTCCCAGGTCCTTCTCATTTTCTACTTTTTTATTTCTTCTTCTCCCAATTTATATGATCCCACTATTCTTTTTTTGCTTCTTCCAAATTCCATTATACTACACTTCTTAATATTGAATTCCATCTCCCACTTCCTACTCCATTCCCATACTTTATTGAGATCACTCTGTAGTGACTCACAATCTTCTTCAGTGTTCACTTTTTTCAACAATTTTGCATCATCCGCAAAGAAGCTCATATAACTTTCAATTCCTTTATCCATATCATTAATATATATAGCAAACATTATTGGGGCCAGAACTGTTCCTTGTGGAACACCACTTATCACTTCATCCCAATTAGAGTGTTTGTCTCTTATCACTACTCTCATTTTTCTTTCATGCAAGAAGTCTTCCATCCACTTCAGCAGTTTGTCCTGTATTCCTTCAGTTTCTAATTTCTTAAACAACTTCTTATATGGCACCTTATCAAAAGCTTTTTCAGGTCAAGAAATGCACAATCAGCCCATCCATCTCTCTCTTGTATTACATCTATTAGCCTTGAATAGAAACACATTAAGTTTGTGAAGCATGATTGTCCTTGTCTAAATCCAAATTGCCTTGGATTTAGTACGTTTTTTTTTTTCCAAATGCCTTGCACATCTTTCACAAATTTTTGCTATCGTACTTGCTAGAGAGACCGATCTATAGTTAGTAGGGTCTTCTTTGTTTCCCCCTTTATATATTGGTACTATATTTGCTCTTTTCCAGTCTTTTGGAACTTTTCCTTCTTTCAATGAACTGTTTATTAGGCTATGTATTTTGTCTGTTAGTTCATTCCTGCTTTCTCTCAAAATCCAGTTTGCTATTTCATCTGGTACATGCAATTTTCTGACATCGAGATTACTCAAGTGTTTAATTATTTCATTCCTTGATACTTCTATCGCTTTCATAGGGGGGACTTTCTCCTCCCATTTTATATCTCTAGGTTGCATGTTCTCCCTTGTAAACACCAATTTAAAATGCTTATTCATGATTTCTGCCATTTTTATTTCCTCTGTGTATTCAACTCCTCCTTGTCGTGGTTTCTCTAATCCTTGTTTGTTTTTCAGTTTGATGTTTATAAATCTGTAAAATAGTTTTGGTTGATCTTTACATTTTTCTATGACATCTTTTTTTGTATTTTCTCTTTTCTTCTCTGCACACTTGTACATATTCATTTCTATAACTAGTGTATATTTTCCATTTTTCAGGTCTTTTGTCTTTTTTCCATTTTATCCAAGCTTCATCTCTTTTGTCTTTTAACTCCCTACAGCTTTTGTTGTACATACATACATATACCAAGGCTTTTTCCCCCTTCCAAGGGAGGTAGCCAAAAAGGGAAAGGCACAAAAACACTCCCACCCATTTCATCCCTAATACACTCCACACCCCTCCCACCCTTCCTCTCATCTGAGCACCTCCTGGATGACGGGTCCTTTGTTGTACCAGCACTTTACATATTCTTTTTATTGTTTTTGTCTTGGGACATACTTTTCCACTCCTTTATAAATTGTTGTCAAATTTCTCCATTTCTCTTCTACCGTTGTTTTCTCCTTGTGTATTCTTTCCCAATCTGCTTTTTGAAAGAATTCTCTTATTATATAGAAGAAAAAAAAATTCATACATCAATCTTCCCTTTATTTTTTCATGTATTTTTCCTCATTTAGTTCCAGTTCAACCAATATGTAGTCACTTTTATTTATTGGTGTCTTATATTCAATCTTGTCCACTATTTCAGGTTCTAATGTGATTATTAGGTCCAGTCTTGATGGTTCTTCCTCATTTCTATACTTAGTATTCTCTTGAATCCATTGCGTCATTGTATGTTCTATAATCATACCAAGTAGTACATATCCCCATAGGTCATCACCACCCTTCACTGTCATCTCTTTCCAGCAGATTTCTTTACAATCAAAGTCACCCATTATAACTATTCTTCCTCCATCTTCCATTATCTTATCTAGTATTATCCTTGTTTTTTCTAACATGCTTTTGTGTTCTCTCTCTTCCCACGAGGCCATTTTAGGAGGCACATAATTTACTACAAACTTCCTGCTCTTCCCATCCCTGTCCTCCACTTCCATCATAATCATCTCTACTCTATTCTTTCCATATGTGACATTCCTCACATTTATATCCTTCTTAGTCAGGAACATAATTCCACCCCCTTGTTTTACCTCTCTGTTTCTAATCCTTGTCCTACACTGTTGGGTGATAAATGACCTTCCAATTTTGTCTCTACAATTCCCTTTATGTCTGGTTCTTTTTCCTTCAGACAATCATTCAGTTTGTTCAAGCCTGTTATTATGCCATCTATATTTGTGTAAGACACTTTTAATTTTCTGCTACTTCCATTGTGTTTTCCGTTTCCCTTCTGTTTTCCTCAGCTATGAACCATTTCCTCACTTTCATATTCACTATCCAATAGAATTTCTCTTCTTCTGACTCTGTTATTTTCTCGTTTTTTCCTTAGCTTCTAGTCGTTTTGTTTTCTCATCCTCTCTTTCCTCTTTATCCATTTCTCTTTTTATCCATATATTTTTATATTGCTCACTGTCTTTAAGTTTACCTGTTTTTGCTAAGATATTCTCTGCTGTCATTTGTGACCTGAATTTAACCTTAATTGATCTGGTCTTATCTGTATTGTATTTCCTGAGCCTATACATTTCTATTTGTTTCCCTATTTCTGGTTCATCTTCTTGAACTACTAATATAGGATTGTGGTACTCCCCCAGGTAGGCGTAGTTCCTCTTTGGGGATCGGTGCCATCTGCGTAGAGCTGATGGCCAGGGGTGGTTGCTGCTGATTGGCCCCCAACTCTTGGGGTTGGGGGGGTGGTCCCACGACATAGCAGAACACCCACACACACCAAGAAACATTAAAACTACACCCAAAGACCTTTATTACGCACAGATACTCTCTTCTCTTCCTCCACAACCACCAAATACCAGCCTCCGGAAACATATTCATAATCATATCACTCACCGCTCCATTAACACACTGAAAGACAACACACTGCTGCATGCCAGACCCCCTGATATCCACCCTTCTGAATCCTCTCTCCCACGAAAGGACAGAGTCCACTTGGCCAGACTGCGATGCGGTCACCACCCAGCACTTCTAAGCTACCAGAAGAGGTTGGACGACCGTGTTGTGAACAGCTGCCCAGGATGTAACACTTCACCCCATACCATACAACACATAATGGAAGACTGCATTATACACAATCATGCACGCAAACAACACAACATACACTCTATAAAGGATTTGTGGGAAAACCCAGTTTCGGCTGTGGCCTTCCTTGGGGAGACAGGACTGCTCGGACAGACAGTCTAGGGAACAACAACAACAACAACAACTTCTAATATATTATTTACTTTTCCTTTTCCTCCTTCATTCTTGTAGTCCTATTTTGATTATACTTCTCTTCCATCCCTAATATAATTATACAAAAACAATACACGAATTTAAAAAGTCAAGATAAAATGAGATATGAAGATGGAACACCACGAGCATAGCTCCCCTTCCCTTAAAATACAACTAGGTAAATACACACACACGTTGGATTGACGGCGAAGATTGGAACTCCGGAAAGGCACAATTTTCGTGGATTTCAGTGACAAGGGAGTACCTGTCTTGTATTAGTAAGGAAGTGGAAAGTTCGTGGTGTACTGGGAAGGTGAAGAAAAAGGAGAAGGGGAAGCATTATTGAGGAAAATGTA
>NC_134783.1:60034946-60209946 GCF_046742065.1 Oratosquilla oratoria
AAAGGGAAGATTGATGTATGGAAAAAACAAATATTGATAAGATGAGAGAATTTTTCCAAAAAGCAGACTGTGAAAGGATACACAAGGAGGAAACAGTAGAAGAGAAATGGAAATTTTTGACAAAAATTTATAAGGAGTGGAAAAGTATGTTCCAAGAAAAAAAGATGTAAAATATGAGTACAACAAAAGATGTAGTGAGTTAAAAGACAAAAGAAATAAAGCCTGGATAAAATGGAGGAAAAACAAAAGCCTGAAAAATGGGAAATATATACTAGTTACAGAAATCAATATGTACAAATGTGCAGAGAAGAAAAGAGAAAATACAAAAAGGATGTCATAGAAAAATTTAAAGATCAACCAAAACTACTTTATAGATTTGTAAACAACAAACTGAAAAACAAACAAGAATTAGTGAAACTTCGACAAGGAGGCACTGAATACAGAGAGGAAATAGAAATGGCAGAAATTATGAACAAGCCTTTTAAATCAGTGTTTACGAGGGAGAACATACAACATAGATATGTTGAGTGGGAAGAGAAAGTCCCCCCTAATAAGGAGATAGAAGTAACAAGGAATGAAATAATGAATCACTTGAGTAATCTCGATGTTACAAAATCGCATGGTCCAGAAGAAATGGCATACTGGATTGTGAAAGAATCCAGGAACGAAATAACAGACAAAATACGTAGTCTAATAAGCATTTCATTGAAAGAAAGAAAAATTCCAGAAGATTGGAAAAGAGCAAATATAGTACCAATATATAAAGGGGGAAACAAGGAAGACCCTACTAACTATAGACTGGTCTCTCTTACAAGTACGGTAGCTAAAATTTATGAAAGAATGATCAAAAGTAGATGGGTAAAGCATTTGGAAAAAAAAAAGTATTAAATCCGAGGCAGTTTTGATTTAGACAAGGAAGATCATTCGTCAAAAACTTAATGTGTTCCTATTCAAGGCTAATAGATGTAATACAAGAGTTGGATGGGTTGACTATGCATTTCTAGACCTGAAAAAAGCTTTTTTTAAAGTGCCACATAAGAATTGCTAAAGAAATTAGACACTGCAGGAGGAACACAGGGCAAACTACTTAAGTGGATGGAAGACTTCTTGCATGAAAGAAAAATGAGAGTGATGATAAGAGACAAACATTCTAATTGGGATGAAGTGAATAGTGGAGTTCCACAAGGAACAGTTCTGGTCCCAATAATGTTTGCTATATATATTAATGATATGGATAAAAGAATTGAAAGTTATATGAGCTTCTTTGCGGATGATGCAAAACTGTTGAAAAAATTGAACACGGAGGAAAATTGTGAGTTGCTGCAGAGTGATCTCAATAAAGTATGGGAATGGAGTAGGAAGTGGGAGATGGAATTCAATATTAAGAAGTGTAATATAATGGAATTTGGAAGAAGCAGAAAAATGAATAGTGGGATCATATAAACTGAGAGAGGAAGAAAAAAAAAAAAAGGAAAATGAGAAGGACCTGGGAGTGATTAATATGAATAATATGTCCCCTGAGAAACATATAAATAATTTTTTTGGAGAAACTTATAATTTAATAAGAACAATCAAAGTGGCGTTTACATAGCTGGACAAAGAAATGATGACGAAAATGCTAGTCACTTGGATAAGACCAAGATTGGAGTATGCAGTGATGAGGTGGTCACCAAGTACAAAAAAATGTATAACAAAAATTGAAAGAATACTAAGAACAATTACAAAATTGGCACCAATGCTCTCAGAACTATCATATGAGGAGAGGCTGGCAAAACTTGAGCTCCAGACATTGGAGCAAAGAAGAGAGATAGGAGATTTGATAACTATAGAATCATGAAAGGCATAGAAACTATTGATAGAGAGGATCTAATAAAATGGAATGGTAGAGATACAAGAGGACACAGATAGACAATAAAAAAAGACAATTATAGAAGAGACCTGAAAAAGAACAGCTTTCCCCACAGGATAATAGACATTTGGAACAAGTTAGATGAGAATGGGGTGTGTGCAAAAATGATACACAAATTTAAAAACAGTCTAGATAAAACAAGATATGGAGACGGGACACCACGAGCATAGCTCCCCTTCCCGTAAAATACAACTAGGTAAATACAACTAGGTAAATACACACACAAACACCTCACAGTCCCTACCCACCAGAGTTGGAGTAGCATCTCACAGTGTGGCGATGCTGAAGACTGTTCAGTCCTGAAACTCGAATTTATTGTGTGTGTTTCTTTATCTAATTTATGTAATTAAAGTATACAGGAAAGGGACAATATTTGATGGTTCCTGACTTCTGCTCTCCAATTTATCATATCTAGTGTGTGCATGTAGTGTGTATGTGTGTTACTGGATGTTAATTATTTCTTTTATGTTTACTGTATGTATTCATATAATCTTACACTTAATACAGTAATACATACTCCCAATTATTGTTGTTTGTCTGTATTTTTTCTGTTTTTTATGTATATCTTGTGTATGGGTGGCTACTGTCCTTGTTTAAATTCATGTAATTCAAATCTAAATATAATTTGCTTCATTGGTTCTCAAATGTGAATCTAAATATATATTACTTTCATTATGAAATCCTGGTGTTTGGTATGTTAATTATGATAATTTTGTTGTATTCCAAAGTTAAAAAACATAGGAATTATAATGTAAATTGATAGCACTTTGCATGTGCAGCAGATGGGAGTCTCAGTGACTCAGCAGCCGGCAGTCTTGCTTTAAACGGAAAGGACCGACGGCGGAACCATGCAGCCAAAACAGATCAGTTTTCCGGGTTATCTAAGAAGTCCTCGTCTACTTCGCAGCTCTCAGTCACGGGTAGGTTGGCATGTATTTCTGACCACCTTCATATTAATTTGTGTAAAAACTCAAATTTACTTACTAATTCTAATCAATGTAATTATTGATATGAATTGATATATTGATTAGATTACATATTGTCAGTTTTTATAGTGCATACATAACAAGTAATTTCAGTGCCCATTGTTTGTGAGTAATGTAATAGTATTACACCTTTAATATTGTAATTGCAATAGGTGGTTTTACTTATAATAGATTTAAGGTGCCTTCTATGTGTTATTCTTTTTCAGAAATGGGTGAATACAAGACAACAATTGAGCTTAAAATGAATGCTTGAATGTGTGTATATATACTGTGTATACGTTTATGTGTGCATATTTGTGTGTAAGTACGGCATGCCCACATGCGCGTGCATGTGTGAGTGTGTGTTTTTTGTATGTATAAGTCTGTGCAAAAATGCATGTAAAGATATGTACATAACATATAAACATATATATGCACATATACATATAAAAATATATCCATCTATACTTAATAATACAAATATATATTTATGTACACATATACATATAAACACATACACTTTTTTTTAACACTGGGAAAATAATAGACATGGTCCAAAAGATTTTTTGTCCTATGACATTTCCAGGGAACACAGAATTGTACAAAAGGTAACCAGTAAATAGGAGAAGACTTGGGAGAAGGAAAAGAACTAGGGGAGACAGGTATTAAAAGATCATGAAAGGCTCTCTGCCTATATATTTGAAATGGAAATTTTACAATTATTGTATACTGCCAGCAATAATCTATGGATGTGAGACTTGGAAACTGATGAAGGCAAGGGAGGCAAAAGTAAGGAATGCACAGAGCAGACTTGAGTGAAAAATATTGTGGAGGCAGTAAAAGAGAGGAATTGGAATTGGGCAAGTAAGTTAACACTAACAAATGATGAGTGATGGAACAAGTCCGTTACTAAGTGGACACCATGAAATGGGAAGCATGCAAGAGGGAGACCAGACAGAAGGTGAAAAGATGAGATAGAAAATTTTGCAGGAGTGAGATGGCAGAGGTTGGCACTGTCATGTGAGTCATGGAATGCTATGAAAGAGGCATTTGTTCAGCAGTGGACTTAGAATGGCTGATTGAAATATATATATGTATATATATATATATATATATATATATATATATATATATATATATATATATATATATATATATATTGACTATATTATGACAAATAAAATTGAAGGTGAAAGAAGTTGACGAGGAGAAATGGGAGAATTTTACGCCTTAACGTTTCGACCCGCAGGGTCTTGTTCACAAAGCTTTGTGAACAAGACCCTGCGGGTCGAAACGTTAAGGCGTAAAATTCTCCCATTTCTCCTCGTCAACTTCTTTCACCTTCAATTATATATATATATATATATATATATATAAATATATATATATACATATATATATCTGTATATGGAAAAGGTGGTATGGAAACTCAGGTTGAACCAGGAACATTAACATAATCTAGCATTTAAATTTATGTTTTCATCAGAGTAACTGACACATGGATCAACATAAGTTGTACCCTGACAGGAGATCATCTTGCTGGAAGCCTTGAAACAGAGTGCACAAATTGGTTCATGTTTTTGCTGAGGACCAGCCTGGTTGCAACCAATAATAGATTAGCAAACCTTCTCTGTGGTTGGTGAACTTTTACGAGATGATATATGTGGCTTCTATTTAACTTCTTCATTTTCTTCTCAAGTCCCATGCAGAGGGGACAAGCACTTTACCAGCTAGGAAGATGTCCCTATGACTCTGCATGCATCACTAGGGAGTTGGAAGTTTTGTGGTGCCACAGGTCACTTTTGTGCTCTCCTACCCACTTTGTAAGCCCTTTTCATGTCTCACCATAATACACAGCAGAACATCCACCACATGGGATGCTGTTTACAATGCTGTCCTTATTACTGTCTCTTTCTTCTCTACTTCTCACTTCTCATGTGGTTTATGCACACCAACATTGGACAACAAAGACATCAGGATTTCAGCTCCATTCATGTATGGTGCTATGAGGTAATCATTGACTACCTTTTCCCTTTTAGCTCTCTTGTAAATGTCTACTGCCTTTTTCTTGAGTCTATTGAGCAGGCCTAGGGGGTATAATAGCCTGCAGAAAATACTGGTAATATAGGCCATGTCTACCTCTAAAAACTCTTTGCTACAAATTCTAATGGCTCGCATTAGATACATGATGCACAGAGGGATTAATGAGGTTAAATTTTCAATATACAGGAAGCTGACAAACAAGGATGTCATCATACACTACTTGTTGAGACACAGCACATGAACCAAATCCGGAGTAATTGGTTTCTACCTGTGGGCCATTAGAATTTGTAATAAAGAGTTTTTAGAGGAAAAGATAGCCTTTATTACCAGTACTTTCCACAAACTGTTGTACCCATAGGCCTGCTCAGTAGATTCAAGAGAAAGGCAGTAGACATTTACAAGAGATCTAAAATGGAAAAGGTAGACTACGATTACCTTGCAGCACCATACACAAGTGGAGCTGAGGTGGTGACTTCTTTGCTGTCCAATGTTGGCGTGCATATGGCTTATGCCTCTGGGTGGAAAATTAAGGATGTAGTGAGAAGTAGAGAAGAAAGAGACAGTGACAAGGAAAGAATTGTAGACAGCATCCCATGTGGTGGATGCTCTGCTGTGTATTATGATAAGACATCAAATGGGCTTACAAAAAGGATAGGAGAGCACATATTAACCTGTGTCTCCAAAGAACCTCCAACTCCCAAATGGTGCATGTAGAGTCATGGGGATGCCTTCCCAGCCAGAAAAGTGCTCACCCCCTCTACATGTGGCTTAGGAAGAAAATAAGGAAGTTAGTGTAAGCCTCACACATAATCTCAGGAGAGGTCACCAACCACAGCAAAGGGTTTGTTATGGTTGCAGCCAGGCTGGTCCTCAGCACTTGTGTGGACCAATCAGTGTGCTCAGTTTGAAGACATACAGCAAGATGATCCACTGCCAGGGTATAAATCATGTTGATCTGTATGTGTCTCTTACTTTGAAGAAGATATAGAGTCAAACTTTTAGATTATGTTAGTGTTCCTGGTTCAACCTGAGTTTCCTTGCAGTAGCATGCAATCAATACTTTAGGGACTATATGGGGCATGCCTACAGACCAGAGCATCACATCATTTTGTCTGTGTTAGAGGAAATCTCTAAGCATAGAGAAATGATGCTACTTTATTGTACTGGAACCTTCCATCCCTTATGTTGTCCCACCCACCCCCCTCTTAATACTGTCTTGTACCACTTCTTTGAATATATATTTTCATTTTTGCCTCTCCCCTGTGGTATGGGGAAAAGAATACTGCCACCAAGTATTCCTACTTGGGTTGTAAAGGTGGCTGGAGTAGGATGGAGTGTAGGACTAGGCGTCCTGCTCTGTAGCTGTATGGGTACATTTCTATGAAGAGTCAAAGCATAAAAAGGAGTTTTCCAACCAGAACCTTAAGGTTTGGGTCTTTTAATGTGCATGTGTGTAGTACAGATGAGAGATAGGCAGAATTTTTGTGAGAAAAAAGATGGAAACTAAGTTGAAAGGGAGGGGTGATTTTGAGTTTGGGAGTGTAGTGGGGTATTGGGAGTGAGAGGATGAGGAAGAGAAGGAGTTGCTCTACTAGAAAGTGAAGAGATGGGTAAGCGTGTGTTGGAGTGGAGGTATGATTCTTCAAGGTTAATGTGAATGAAGGTGAAACAGGGAAGGAAGATGTGGGTCTTTGTAAGCTCAAATGGGTTTGGTAGTGAAAAGAGTGTAAAGGAAAGGGAGGTTTTTTGGACAGATGTAAATGAGTGCATAGAGAGTTTGGGAGGAATGTCAATGTATTTTTTTGTATTGGGAGATCTCAATGCTAGAGTAGGGGATACACCAATAGATGGAATTATTGGGAAGTGTGGAGTGCCAGGTAAAAATCATAGTGGAGAGTTAATGGTGAAGATGTGTTTAGAAAGAGAGTTGATGATAGCTAACACAGTAAGAAAATCAAACATAGACATGGGAGGGGTGGTGGATGGAAGGATGGTTGATAAAGCATTAATAGATTATGTAGTGGCATCCAGTAAAAGAATAGGAAAAGTTTTTGGATGTACATGTTATTAACCCCTTCGATATGATGACGCCTACGTAGGATGAGGAGCAAGTGGGTACGCGAGGATGCCAATGTCAGCGTCTTGATTATATTTATTGTAGTTGTACCTGCGTGAGCCCCATATTCTGTAAACTGGCTTCATCATATTTTCTATGGTTATCAAAATTCACGGGTGAAAGAGAGAACGATCAATACAGCGGTGACTTTATTTTTTTATAATGCGAGTATTATGACGCAACATCGCACGTCTGGCAGCTAATGCTGCCCGCAAGATTTTGGCCCGGAGTGAAGGGGTTAAGGGAGAGAGTGGGGGAATATCAGATGATTTTTTGGTGGAAGGGAAGTTGAGAATAGAGGATAAGTGGAGAAAGAGGAAAAGGGCAGAAGATAGGTGCATAGATCAAACTGTTTAAATGAGAAGGAAAAGGAGCAGGAATACAAGAAGCTGAGAGCAGTGTGGGAGAAGGTGAAGGGTAGGGAAAAAATAGGAGTGGAAGAAGAATAGGGGTGTTTCAAAGAGGAAGTGACAAGGTGTGCAAAGATAGTATATGTAACAAGGAGGATAAGAGGGAGTAGAAGGAAGGGTAGTGAGTGGTGGGATGATGAAGTGAAGAAGTTTGTAGAAGAGAAGAACCAAACATTCTGGGACTTTGCAAAGTAGGATGAGAGAAAAATATGAGAGGTATTAAGAAAAAAGAAGAGAAGTAAAACAAAAGATAAGGGAGAACAGATGTAAAATGGGGAGGAGTATGACAGAAAATTTTGAAAACAATAAAAAAAATGATTGGGAAAGAAATTAAGAGAGGAAGGAGATGTGAGTCAGGTAGAGAAGATGGTTAGATATTAACAGAAGAGGAGGCAGTAAGGGGAAAATGGATGGAGTATTTTAGAGAACTGTTGAATATGTAAGAGGATATGGCGAGATTGGTGGTAGTAGTGGGAGGCGCTAAGAAAATGATGGTGATGGGAGAGGAAAATTGAGGAGAAATAAGAAAAGATGAGGTGCAAGTAGCTGTGAAAATTATGAAAACAGGTAAGGCACCTGGGTTAGATGGGTGTCATGTGGAGTGTCTGAAGAAGGGAGGCAAAGCAATAGTGGACTGGCTAGTGAGGTTGTTTAATGTGTCTTAGGAAGGACTAGAGGAGTGCCTGTATAGTTCTGCTTTGTGAGGGAAAATGGGACATGTCAGTTTAGTAGTTTCAGAGGGATCAGTTTGTTGAGTGTAGTTGGGAAAGCTTATGGGAAGATTTAAATTGAAAGGATTAGGGGAGGAACAGAGGGAGTAATTGGTGAGGAATAGTGTGTGTTTAGGAAAGGCAGGGGTTGTGTGGGTCAGATTTTTGTGGTAAGGTAGATATGTGAGAAAACTTTAGGAAGAGGTAAGGATGTTTTTTGGGCCTGCATGGATTTGAAAAAGGCTTATGACAGAGTAGACAGGAAGGCACTGGGAGGTTTTGCTGATATATGGGATTGGGGGAAAGCTGTTAAGGGCAGTCATGATTTTTTATGAGAGTAGTAAAGCCTGTATAAGAGTGGGAAATGGAGAAAGTGGGTGGTTTGAGGTAAAGGTGAGACTGGATCAAGGATGTGTCATGTCATTGCGGCTGTTCAATGTGTACATGGAAGGGGTGGTGTGGGAGGTAAATGCAAGGGTAATGGGCAGGGAACTGGAAATGGTTAAAGAAAATGGAGGGAAGTGGGGGTGAGCCAGTTGCTGTTTGCTGAAGATGCTGCACTTCTGGCAAGATCAGAGGGGGGATTAAGGGAGTTAGTGACAGAGTTTGGAAAGGTATACAAAAAGAAAAAATTGAAGGCAAATATAGGTAAAAGCAATGTGATGAGATGTACAAGGAAAAAGGATGGCATTGTGTTGGAAGTAAGTCTTAAAGGAGAGAGGCTGGCAGAAGTGGATAGCTTTAGGTGTTTAGGGTCACATGTGGCAGGAAAGGAAGAAGAGGAGGTAGAGATAAATTGCAGATTGAGAGTAGCAAGTAAATGGCTTGTGGGATTAATAAGTCTCATGAGAAATAGGCATCTGGGAATGTATGCAAAAAGGAGATCGTATGAAGGGGTGATTGTGCTGACACCTTCATATGAGGAACAGACATAAAATTTAAGAGAGGCAGAGAAAATTTTGAATGTATTTACCTAGTTGTATTTACCTAGTTGTATTTTATGGGGAGGGGAGCTATGCTCGTAGTGTCCCGTCTTCATATCTCATTTTATCTAGACTGTTTTTAAATTTGTGTATTATTTTTGCACACAACACTTTCTCATCTAACTTGTTCCAAATGTCTATTACTCTGTGGGGAAAGCTGTTCTTTTTCAGATATCTTCTATAACTGTCTTTCTTGATTCTCTTTCCGTGTCCTCTTGTATTTCTACTATCCCATTTTATTAGATCCTCTCTATCAATAGTTTCTATGCCTTTCATGATTCTATAAATAGTTATCAAGTCTTTTCTCTCTCTTCTTTGCTCTAATGTCTGTAGCTCAAGTTCTGCTAATCTCCTTTCATATGATAGTTCTGAGAGTGTTGGTGCCAATTTTGTAATTGCTCTTTGTATTCTTTCAAGTTTTGTTATATATTTTTTTGTACTTGGAGACCATGTCATCGCTGAATATACCAATCTTGGTCTTATCAAAGTGACTAGTATTTTCTTTACCATTTCTTCATCCACGTATGTAAATGCCACTTTGATTGTTCTTATTAAATAATATGTTTCTCAAAAATTCTTGTTTATGTTTCTCAGGGGACATATTATTTATAATAATGACTCCCAGGTCTTTCTCATTTTCTACTTTTTATTTAATTTCTTCCTCTCCCAATTTATATGATCCCACTATTCTTTTTTTGCTTCTTTCAAATTCCATTATACTACACTTCTTAGTGTTGAATTCCATCTCCCACTTCCTACTCCATTCCCATACTTTATTGAGATCACTTTGTAGCGACTCACAATCTTCTTCAGTGTTCACTTTTTTTAACAGTTTTGCATCATCCGCAAAGAAGCTCATATATCTTTCAATTCCTTTATCCATATCATTATTATTTATAGCAAACATTATTGGGGCCAGAACTGTTCCTTGTGGAACACCACTTATCACTTCATTCCAATTAGAGTGTTTGTCCCTTATCACCACTCATTTTTCTTTCATGCAAGAAGTCTTCCATCCACTTCAGCAGTTTGTCCTGTATTCCTCCTGCAGTTTCTAATTTCTTAAGCAACTTCTTATGTGGCACCTTATCAAAAGCTTTTTTCAGGTCTAGGAATGCACAATCAGCCCATCCATCTCTCTCTTGTATTACATCTATTAGCCTTGAATAGAAACAAATTAAGTTTGTGATGCATGATCGTCCTTGTCTGAATCCAAATTGCCTTGGATTTTAGTATGTTGTTTTTTTCTAAATGCCTTACCCATCTACTTTTGATACAGTAATTCTTTCACAAATTTTGCTATCGTACTTCTTTGTTTCCCCCTTTATATATTGGTACTATATTTGCTCTTTTCCAGTCTTTTGGAGCTTTTCCTTCTTTCAATGAACTGTTTATTAGGCTATGTATTTTGTCTGTTAGTTCATTCCTGCATTCTCTCAAAATCCAGTTTGTTATTTCATCTGGTCCATGCGATTTTCTGATATCGAGATTACTTAAGTGTTTCATTATTTCATTCCTTGACACTTCTATCTCTTTCATAGGGAAAAGAGGGCTTTAAAAGGGGATAGACTACATTGACAGAGGAGATCTCTTGATTAATGATGGGAGAGCCTTAAGAGGCCGTGAAAACAATTTAAGGAAGACTATATTTCTAAAGGGTGTGAAAAAATACACTTTACCATATAGATGCATAGATACTTGGAATAGCTTATGTGATATAGCCCTAGCTCAAACAATACATGAATTCAATTCTATGTATGATAATTGAAAAGAAAAAATATAGATGAAACTAGAACTTTATTTGAATTTGAGGCTAGGCATGATAAATTGGAGAGGAGGAGACAGGGCCCAACGATTGTTGCTTTTCCATATACTGCAATTAGGTATTGGGGTATTGATTGCATGTTATTGTGGGGTTAAAAGCTGCTAAGTCACATATCATTTTGTCTGTGGTAGAGGAAATCTCCATTCATAGAGAAATGATGATACTTTATTATACTGCAACTGTCCCTTTGTTATGCTGTCCCCTAATTCTTGTTACTGTCCTGTACCATTTCTCTAAATATTCATTTTCTCATTTGCCAACCTTGTGGTGGGGGAAAAGAATACTGCCACCAAGTATTTCCACTTGAGTCATATAAGGCGACAAAAATGGGACAGGGATAGGACTAAGCATCCTTCTCCCTGTAGACCCAAAGGGCACATTCCTAAAAAAATTAAAGGCGTAAGAGGGTCTGGAAGGAGTTTTCCAACCAGTACCATAAGTTTGGGTCTTTTAATGTGTGTGGATGTGGTACAGATGAGAGTAAAAGGGGAGGAGATAGGCAGTATGTTTGTGAGGAGAAAGATGGGTGTGTTGGCATTGAGTGAAACTAAGTTGAAAGGGAGGGGTGAGTTTGAGTTTGGAAGTGTAGTTGGAAGACTCTCAGGAGTGAAGGGAGGATGAAGGAGAGAAGGCGTGGCTATACTAGTAAGTGAATAGATGGGTAAGTGTGTAGTGGAGTGGAAGGAGGTGTCTTTAAGGTTAAAGTGGATGAAGGTGAAACTGGGAGAGCAAGGGTGGAAAGGGAGATGGGAGATAGGGTTGATGAAAGAGAATTGAGATGGTTTGGACACATGGAAAGAATGAGTGAAGAAAGATTATTAAAAAAGATGTGGAAGGCAGAGGTGGGGGGAGAGAATATGAGGGGGTGATCAAGGATGAGATAGATGGATGGGGTAAAAGGGGCATTTGGAAAGAGGGGAATGTCTGTTGCAGAAGAAAAGGAGAAGACAGAAAATAGAGGTGAACAGAAAATGGTTGTGTATGGATGATGCTGTGATGCATGGGAGTGGGTAGGGGGTGAGGGGTGAAAGAGTATTTGTGAATGATATTTTGATACTGTCAGAAGGGATTACTTCTCATCCTTACTTTTTCTGCATGAGGAGATGGAGAGGGATGTTCACTGATTAAATGAAGCACCCTTGCTTTGGATATGCTGCATCTTGCTGCATTGCCTCTGACCCAGGGCAGTGGGTGAGATGCAAGGATGACCCATCATCCAGGAACCAAGAAAAGAGGGAGAGAGGGGTGGTGAATGGGAGTGGAGTATGTGGGGATGAAATGGGTGGGAGTGGATTTATGCCTTTGACTTTGAGTGTGTGTACGTATGTGTGTACCTAATTATAGTGCAAATGATTCTTCCAGTATCCAGACTGCTTATATAAGAACTAATCAGTATATGTACATCATCTCAAGGCTCCTTGATTAGATATAGAAAACCATGATTACCCTTTTATATGACAAACTGTTGAACTCCTTTGATTTATTCTCGATCATACATTTACAGACTTATTCTTTAATCAAATATAGAAAATCATGATTACTTTGACTACCCATTTATGCTAGGGTTTTGGCTGTCCAGATTATGGGCATGTTAGTATCTTGGTCTGTCGGTATATTGGCATCCGGAATAATGGGTGTCGGGATTATGAGTCAAGAATCTGTCCAGCTCCCTATATATAGTACATACTTTTGTTTTAATAGGTTTTTATTATTTCAGTAATCTATTATTACATTATTATATTTATAAGTGTACATACAAGAGAATAACTCAAAATTACTACCAGTTAGGTTAGGCCGTGTTTTCTTGAGTTACAAAGGATTGTAAACTACTTATTGGGCCCCAGTGCCTATATGTAGACAAACCCATAATTTTACACGCCTTTGGCATCAGTTTGATGGATATTGGAGGGGTTTCTAAAAGGAAAGGAGCAATAGTTGGGTCCTGTCTCCTACTTTCCATTATATCATACCTAGCCACAGACTCTGTACAGTTCCAACTTAGTCCATATCCTTGATCTCCAAGTATCATATTTAGATTTGAGTTCATGTATTGTTCGAGCTTGAGCTGTATCACCTGAGCTATTCCAAGTATTTATGCATCTATATGAAAAATTATATTTTTTAACATCTGATGACCACTTAAAGCCATCTTATCTATAATCAAGAGACCCGTTTTGTCATTGTAATATATCCCCATTAGTGGGTGTATAATTATATGTATGTATGTCTATATGCATTTACTTAATTGTTTTTACCTAATTCTGATACACAACAACAGAGCCATATTCATGAGGTTCTATCTTATTATGCTTTGCCTTAAATGCATTTATGGTATTTGCTTGCACTATATCAATGTATAGGCCAGTCCACTGATCATGCAGTGCATACTAGCAGAAAACTGTTCTTCTTGATATCCTTGGCATTTTTCCTTTTATGTATTCACCTAGTTGTATTTCACGGGAAGGGGAGCTATGCTCATGGAGTCCCATCTTCATATCTCATTTTATCTAGCCTGTTTTTAAATTTGTGTATCGTTTTTGCACACACCACATTTTCATCTAACTTGTTCCAAACATCTATTATCCTGTAGGGAAAGCTGTTCTTTTTCAGGTCTCTTCTGTAACTGTCTTTGTTGATTTTCTTTCCAAGTCCTCTTGTATTTCTACTATCCCATTTTATTAGATCCTCTCTATCAATAGTTTCTATGCCTTTCATGATTCTATAAATAGTTATCAAGTCTCCTCTCTCTCTTCTTTGCTCTAATGTCTGTAGCTCAAGTTCTGCTAATCTCCTTTCATATGATAGTTTTGAGAGTGTTGGTGCCAATTTTGTAATTGCTTTTTGTATTCTTTCAAGTTTTGTTATACATTTTTTTGTACTTGGTGACCATGTCGTCGCCGCATACTCTAATCTTGGTCTTATCAAAGTGACTAGTATTTTCTTCACCATTTCTTCATCCAGGTATGTAAAAGCCACTTTGATTGTTCTTATTGAATTATAAGTTCCTCCAAAAATGTTGTTTATGTTTCTCAGGGGACATATTATTCATAATAATGACTCCCAGGTCCTTCTCATTTTCTACCTTTTTAATTTCTTCTTCTCCCAATTTATATGATCCCACTACTCTTTTTTGGCTTCTTCCAAATTCCATTATACTACATTCCTTAATGTTGAATTCCATCTCCCAGTTCCTACTCCATTCCCATACTTTACTGAGATCACTCTGTAGCGACTCACAATCTTCTACAGTGTTCATTTTCTTCAACAATTTTGCATCATCAATAAAGAAGCTCATATAACTTTCAATTCCTTTATCCATATCATTGATATATATAGCAAACATTATTGGGGCCATAACTGTTCCTTGTGGAAATCCACTTATCACTTCATCCCAATTAGTATTTGTCTCTTATCACGACTCTCATTTTTATTTCATGCAAGAAGTCTTCCACCCACTTCAGCAGTTTGTCCTGTATTCCTCCTGCAGTTTCTTATTTCTTTAGCAACTTCTTATGTGGCACCTTATCAAAAGCTTTTTTAGGGCTAGAAATGCACAATCAGCCCATCCATCTCTTTCTTGTATTACATCTATTAGTCTTGAATAGAAACACATTAAGTTTGTGATACATGATTGTCCTTGTCTAAATCCAAATTACCTCGGATTTAGTGCATTGTTTTTTTCCAAATGCCTTACCCATCTAATTTTGATAATTCTTTCACAAATTTTACCTATCGTACTTGCTAGAGAGACCAGTCTATAGTTAGTAGGGTCTTCCTTGTTTCCCCCTTTATATATTGGTACTATATTTGCTCTTTTCCAATCTTCTGGAGCTTTTCCTTCTTTCAATGAACTGTTTATTAGGCTATGTATTTTGTCTGTTAGTTCATTCCTACATTCTCTCAAAATCCAGTTTGCCATTTCATGTGGTCCATTCAATTTTCTGACATCGAGATTACTCAAGTAATTCATTATTTTATTCCTTGTTACTTCTATCTCTTTCATAGGGGGGACTTTCTCCTCCCACTCGATATCTCTAGGTTGTATGTTCTCCCTCGTAAACACTGATTTTAAATGCTTGTTCATAATTTCTGCCACTTCTATTTCCTCTTTGTATTCAACTCTTCCTTGTCGTAGTTTCTCTAATTCTTGTTTGTTTTTCAGTTTGTTGTTTACAAATCTATAAAATAGTTTTGGTTGATCTTTACATTTTCCACATCTTTTTCGTATTTTCTCTTTTCTTCTCTGCGCACTTGTACATATTCATTTCTATAACTGGTATATATTTTCAATTTTTCAGGTATTTTGTCTTTTTTCCATTTTATCCAAGCTTTATCCCTTTTGTCTTTTAACTCCTTACATCCTTTGCTGTACCAACATATTCTTTTTCTTGTTTTTGTCTTGGAACATACTTTTCCACTCCTTTATAAATTTTTGTCAAAATATTCCATTTCTCTTCTACTGTTGTTTCCTCCTTATGTATTCTTTCCCAGTCTGCTTTTTTGAAAGAATTCTCTTATTTGATAAAAATTTGTTTTTTCATACATCAATTTTCCCTTTCTATATTGTTCATTTTTTTTCATGCATTTTTCCTCATTTAGTTCCAGTTCAACCAAAATGTGGTCACTTATTGGTGTTTTATATTCAATCTTGTCCACTATTTCAGGTTCTGATGTGATTATTAGGTCCAGTCTTGATGGTTCTTCCTTATTTCTATACCTAGTATTCTCTTGTATACATTGCGTCATTGTCTGTTCTATAATCATATCAAGTTGTACATTTCCCCATAGGTGGTCTCCACCCTTCACTGTCATCTCTTCCAAGCAGAATTCTTTACAATTAAAGTCACCCATTATAACTATTCTTCCTCTATGTTCCATTATCTCATTTAGTGTTATCCTTGTATCTTCTAACATATTTTTGTGTTCTCTTCCCACGAAGCCATTTTAGGAGGCACATAATTTACTAAAAACTTCCTGCTCTTCCCATCCCTGTCCTCCACTTCCATCATAATCATCTGTACTCTATTCATTCCATATGTGATATTCCTCACATTTATATCCTTCTTAGGAACAGTTCTGGACCCAATAATGTTTGCTATATATATTAATGATATGGATAAAGGAATTGAAGGTTATATGAGCTTCTTTGTGGATGTTGCAAAATTGTTGAAAAAAGTGAAACACTGAAGAAGATTGCGAGTCGCTACAGAGTGATCTCAATAAAGTATGGGAATGGAGTAGGAAGTGGGAGATGGAATTCAATATTAAGAAGTGTAGTATAATGGAATTTGGAAGAAGCAAAAAATGAATAGTGGGATCATATAAATTGGGAGAAGAAATAAAAAAAAAAGTAGAAAACAAGAAAGACCTAGGAGTTATTATTATGAATAATATGTCCCCTGAGAAACATATAAACAAAAGTTTTGGAGAAACTTGTAATTTGATAAGAACAATCAAAGTGGCATTTACATACGTGGATGAAGAAATGGTGAAGAAAATACTGGTCACTTTGATAAGACCAAGATTGGAATATGCAGTGACGACGTGGTCACCAAGTACAAAAAAATATGTAACAAAACTTGAAGGAATACAAAGAGCAATTACAAAATTGGCACCAACACTCTCAGAACTATCATACGAAGAGAGACTAGCAAAACTTGAGCTACAGACATTAGAACAAAGAAGAGAGAGAGGAGACTTGATAACTATAGAATCATGAAAGGCATAGAAACTATTGATAGAGTTGGAATCGGTAGGAAAGGTAATAAAATGGGATAGTAGAAATACAAGAGGACACGGAAAGGGAATCAAGAAAGACAGTTATAGAAGATATCTGAAAAAGAACAGCTTTCCCCACAGACATTTGGAACAAGTAGGATGAGAAAGTGGTGTGTGCAAAAACAATACACAAATTTAAAAACAGTCTAGATAAAATGAGATATGAAGACGGGACACTATGAGCATAGCTCCCCTTCCCATAAAATACAACTAAGTAAATACAGCTAGGTAAATATATACACACACACACATGTCGGTCGAAGTGACAACGAAGTTTGGACTCCGGAAAAATCTACATTTTTCTTGGATCTCAGCGACGAGGGAGTACCGGCGTTGTATTCAAAACTTGAGCTACAGACATTGGAGTACAGAAGAGAGAGAGGAGACTTGATAACTATTTATAGAATCATGAAAGGCATAGAAACTATTGATAGAGAGGATCTAATAAAATGGGAGATGACAGTGAAGGATGGAGACAACCTATGGGGAAATGTACTACTTGATATGATTATAGAACATACAATGACACAATGGATACAAGAGAATACCAGGTATAGAAATGAGGAAGAACCATCAAGATTAGACCTAATAATCACATCAGAACCTGAAATAGTGGACAAGATTGAATATAAAACACCGGTAAGTAAAAGTGACTACATATTAGCTGAACTGGAACTAAATGAGGAAAAATACACGGGAAAAAGCAAACAATATAGAAAGAGAAGACTGATGTATGCAAAACAAATTTTTATCAAATAAGAGAATTCTTTCAAAATGCAGATTGGGAAAGGATGTACAAGGAGGAAACAACAGTAGAAGAGAAATGGAATATTTTGACAAAAATTTATAAAGGAGTGGAAAAGTATGTTCCAAGACAAAAACAAGAAAAAGGATATATAAAATGTTGGTACAGCAAAAGATGGAGGGAGTTAAAAGACAAAAGGGATAAAGCTTGGATAAAATGGAAGAAAGACACAAGACCTGAAAAATGGAAAATATATACTAGTTATAGAAATAAATATGTACAAGTGCGCAGAGAAGAAAAGGGAAAATATGAAAAGGATGTCATAGAAAAATGTAAAGATCAACCAAAACTAGTTTATAGATTTGTAAACAGCAAACAGAAAAACAAACAAGAATTTGTGAAGCTATGACAAGGATGAATAGAATACACAGAGGAAATAGAAACAGCAGAAATTATGAGCAAGCATTTTAAATCAGTGTTTACAAGGGAGAACATACAACTCGTAGTGGGAGGAGAAAGTCCCCCCTATGAAAGAGACAGAAGTAACAAGGAATGAAATAATGAATCAGTTGAGTAATCTTGATGTCAGAAAATTGCATGATCCAGATGAAATGGCAAACTGGATTTTGAGAGAATGCAGGTATGAACTAACAGACAAAATACATAGTCTAATAAGCAGTTCATTGAAGGAAGGAAAAGCTTCAGAAGATTAGAAAAGAGAAAATATAGACCAATATATGAAGGGGGAAACAAGGAAGACCCTACAATCTATAGATCCATCTCTCTTGCAAGTATGGTAGCTAAAATTTGTGAAAGAATGATCAAAATTAGATGGGCTAGGTATTTGGAAAAAACAATGTACTAAATCTGAGGCAGTTTGGATTTAGACAAGGAAGATCATGTATTTACCTAGTTGTATTTTACGGGAAGGGGAGCTATGCTCGTGGTGTCCCGTCTTCATATCTTATTTTATCTAAACTATTTTTAAATTTATGTATTGTTTTTGCACACACCACTTTCTCATCTAACTTGTTCCAACTGTCTATTACTCTGTGAGGAAAGCTGTTCTTTTTCAGATCTCTTCTGTAGCTGTCTTTCTTGATTTTCTTTCCGTGTCCTCTTGTATTTCTATCATCCCATTTTATCAGATTCTCTCTATCAATAATTTCTATGCCTTTCATGATTCTGTAAATAGCTATCAAATCTCCTCTCTCTCTTCTTTGCTCTAGTGTCTGTAGTTCAAGTTTTGCTAGTCTCTCTTCATATGATAGTTTTGAGAGTGTTGGTGCCAATTTTGTAATTGCTCTTTGTATTCTTTCAATTTTTTTTTATACATTTTTTGTACTTGGTTGTCACAAACTTGATGTGTTTCTATTCAAGACCAATAGATATAATACAGGAAAGAGATGGATGGGCTGATTGTGCATTTCTGGACCTGAAAAAAATCTTTTGATAAGGTGCCACATAAGAAATTGCGAAAGAAATTAGAAACTGCAGGAGGAATACAGGGCTAACTACTTAAGTGGATGGAAGACTTCTTGCATGAAAGAAAAATGAGAGTGGTGATAAGAGATAAACATTCCATTTGGGATGAGGTGATTAGTGGAGTTCCACGAGGAATGGTTTTGGCCCCAGTAATGTTTGCAATATATATTAATGATATGGATGAAGGAGTTGAAAGTTATATGAGCTTCTTCACAGACAATGCAAAACTGTTGAAAAAAGTAAGCACCGAAGAAGATTGTGAGTCACTGCAGAGTGATCTCAATAAAGTATGGGAATGGAGTAGGAAGTGGGAAATGGAATTCAACATCATTAAGAAGTGTAGTGTAATGGAATTTGGAAGAAGCAAAAAAAGAATAGTGGGATCATATGAATTGGGAGAGGAAGAAATAAAAAAAAAAATTGAAGAAGAGAAGGACCTAGGAGTCATTATTATGAATATGTCCCCTGACAAACATATAAACAAAATTTTTGGAGACACTTATAATTTGATAAGATCAATCAAAGTGGCATTGACATACCTGGATGAAGAAATGGTGAAGAAAATACTAGTCACTTTGATAAGACCAAAATTGAAGTAGGCAGCAATGACGTGGTCACCAAGCACAAAAAAATGTATAACAAAACTTGAAAGAATACAATGAGCAATTACGAAATTGGCACCAATGCTCTCAGAACTATCATATGAGGAGAGATTAGCAAAACTTGAGCTACAGACATTGGAGCAAAGAAGAGAGAGAGGAGACTTGATGACTACTTATAGAATCATGAAAAGCATGGAAATTATTGATAGAGAGGATCTAATAAATTGGGATAGTAGAGATACAAGAGGACATGGAAAGAAAATCAAGAGAGACAATTATAGAAGAGACCTGAAAAAGAACAGCTTTCTCGACAGGATAATAGACGTTTGGAACAAGTTAGATGAAAATGTGGTGTGTGCAAAAACAATACACGAATTTAAAAACAGTCTAGATAAAATGAGATAAGGAGACGGGACACCACGAGCATAGCTCCCCTTCCCGTAAAATACAACTAGGTAAATACACACCTAACTCCTTGCTCACCAGAGCTGGAATGCCAAGTCACAGTGCAGTGATGCTGAATTTTTTTTCAGCCCTAGGTGGGACTCGAACCCTGATCTCTGAATTAGCTGTCAAAGATAGTGCCACTGTACAGTTGAGCCATGTGTGCGTGTGATTCACCACAGTCTTGGATAATGTGTTTGACATGTGATTAGCAGCTATTACCCTCTTTGATAAGAACTGGGTAATGTTGTGACCTTACACACATACACCCCGGCTACTTGCTCACCAGAGTTGGAGTTGTCTCAAAGTGCAGTAATACTGAAAATTTTTCAGACTTATGCAGGACTCAAACTCAGCTCACTGAATTAGCAGTCAAGAACAATACCACTGCACCATTGAGCCATGTATGTATGAGTGCACATGTGTATGCATGTGTGTGTGAGTGTGTGTACGCACACGTGCACTCATTTTTTTTTTTGTGTGTTTGTGTCCTTTATGTATTTATTCTGGTATATGCATCAATATACTTGTCTTATGCATATTTAGTTGAAATTATGTGTGTAATTTTATGCACATAAGCTAGTTAGCAAAATGTTTGACACATGTCTGGACAAAGTGGCAATGAATGCAGATTTTTGGGTCCAGGCTTGCTACATTTGTCACATATTTTTTGGAGAAGTACAGTATTTTTATAATGAAAACTAAATAATTTTTTCTTTTTTTCCATACCAGGAAATGCTTTTTAAGGCTGTCTAATATATATTACTTTTTTCCAGAATTAAGGGCTTTCTATTAATTGACAGATGGATTTCTTTCTTAGAATTTTTTTTTTGTCTTATAGACAGACAGGATTTTTTCAATATTTTTTCAGCACATCGTTAATACTTATACTGAAATAATGGTCATGAATTTTATGTATTATATATACATATCATGTTTTCATATAATTATATTACACATCCATATGTAAGACTTCATAATGCAGTGTATTTGAAATGAAAATATATGGGCCCAAATATAGAACAAACATGTCCTTACTCATGCACACACAAAGCAACATAGTTGCAATTCTAAGAAAACTAATAGGGGTTGACATGTCAAAGAGGATCTCTTACTATGCAACAGGAAAACCTCAAGAGAGCATAATCACAAACTGAAAAATTTACATATCTCCAGGATATCAGGAAATACAGTTTTCTGTACAAATATTTAGACCAGTGGAATGGCCTAAATTCAGTACATTGCAAATACCACAAATGCATTTAAGGCAACATATGACTAATAGAGTTCACGAGACAGGACTTTATGAGTATAGCTCAGTTCTCATACATCACAGTTAGGTAAATACATTGAAACCCTGGTCCATACAAGACTGGAATATGTGTCAGTGGTATGGTCCGTGCACAGAGTCAGTGATATAAATAAGGTCAAGAGAATACAAATGGCAGCAACCAAAGAGGTCCCCAGGTAGGCAGATAATCCATATGAGGAAAGACAAAAAGTACTGGGTCTGCCAACTTTGAAAGCTTGAGGAGAAAGAGGTGATATGATTATAGTATTTAGGTCACTAAAGGGGATAGATTGTCTTGATGGAAGAGATCTCTTGATTAAGGATGAGGAGGCTTTAAGAGGTCATGGGAACAAATTAAGAAAGACCACATGTCTAAAGGATGTGAAGAAATACAGTTTTCCATATAATTGCATAAATACTTTGAATAATTTAGAAGCTGATATAGCCCAGGCTTGAATAATACATGAACTCAATCTAATTATGATAAATGAAAATCAAGGATGTAGAATAAATTGGAGCTGTACATGAATTTGCGGCTAGATATGATAAATTGGAGAGTAGGAAACAGGACCTAACAAGTGTTGCTCTTTTGTTGTACACAATTAGGTAATTGCATCAATAATGTTTCTTGTCTATGTTAATGACATGATGGAATGAATAAGCAATGCCAACATTTTGCAGATGATGCAAAAATCATGAGATTGAAAAATGAGGAAGATACTAGAATATTGCAAAAAGATCTAAATACTGTTTTTGCATAGAGCCAAGAATGGGAAATTAAGTTCAATACCAGAAATTACAAAGTACTGGAAATGGGCAATAGCGGCAAAAGGCCATCAACTATTCCTTGGAAGCAAATACATCACAAAAGCAAAAGAGAAGAAAGACTTGGGAGTGTTGATAAAAAGCAACCTGTCACCTGACAGACATATCAACAGAATTGTGGGAGAGATGTATGGACTACTGCAGAAGATTAAAATGGCATTCCATTAAATAGATGAAGAGATGATGAAAAAACTCATCAAAACCCTGATACATGCAAGACTGGAATATGCGTCAGTAGTATGGTCCCCACACAGAGTAAAAGATATAAGCAAGATTGAGAGAATACAAAAGGCAGCAACCAAACTGGTCCCTGGCTAAATGTGAAAGATTGAATAGAAAGAGGTGACATGATTACAGTGTTCAGGTAACTAAAAGGGATAGGTTGCATTGATAGAAGAGATCTCCTGATTAAAGATGGGAAGGCTTTAAGAGGTCATGGAAGTAAATTAAGAAAGACCACATGTTGAAAGGATGTGAAGAAATGCAGTTTACCATATAAATGTAATATGTGAAATACGGTAGCTTAGAAAGTAATATAGCCCAAGTTCAAACAATACATGATTTCAAATCTAAATATGATATTGGAAATCAAAGATATAGATTAAGTTGGAACCATACATAAATTTAAGTGTAGGTATGTTAGAAAATTACAGAAGAGGAAACAGGACCCAATGAGGGTTGCTCTTTTCCTGTATACTACAAGTAGGTAAAAGCAATTAGATAAATAGACACAATAGAGGGAGGGTTGGGTGGACTGTGTGTTCCTTAGCTTAGAGAAGGGTTTTGATAAAGCACCTGATAGTTGTCTTGAGTGAAAATGGAGCATATTGGAGTAAAAGGAGGTCAGGATGGAGGGCAGTAATCAGTAGAGATCCATAATGTTCAGTGCTAGTAATTCTAATGTTTGTTATCTGTGTTGATAATAGAATGTACAACAAGCTATGCCAACATATTTGTGGATGATGTAAAAATCCAAAGAGTGAAAAATGACCAGGACTATAGGCTATTACAAAAAGGTATAGAAACTATTTTTGTATGGAGCCAAGAATGAAAAATTTATTTCATACCAAATAATACAAATTATTGGAAATAGCACTAAAACAGTATCTTTAAAATATTCCCTGGGAAGTGAATCCATTACAAAAACAAAGAAGAGAATGATTTGGGAGTATTATCAAAGACAATCTCTCACCTGGCAGATATATCAGCACAATTATGGGAAAGACATATAGACTGCTGCAGAATATGAAATTGGCTCTTCCCTGTATGAATAGATGATGAAAATTTTCATTGAAACTGTGCTCCATTCAGACTAAGATATGCATCATTGGTGTGGTCCTTACACAGAATGAAGGTTATAAAGCAAGATTGAGAAAATACAAAGGGTGGCAACCAAACTGTTTCCTAGCCTGGCAGGTTAACCGTATGAGGGGAGATTAGGTCTACCAACACTGAAAGATTGAAAAAAAAATTCCCAATCATTTTACAAGTAATTGAACCCAATGACCAGTATAACTTATTTAGTGGTATGATGGTAAGGTAACCACAGGTAACTGTTGGGAATTCATTACTGACATTTCATCCTCACCAGGACTTCTTTAGGGTACTTGAATAAGTCCTTGAAGTACTCTGAAGAAGCTCTGGTGAGGACAAAATGTTAATACTAAATCTCTAACAGTTCCCTATGTTTACCTCACTACCACACCTTCATCTGCCGTACATCAACAAATTATTTAATCAACAAATTATTTGATTAACAAATGTATGGAATATAGACTGAGTCACAGGTAAGAATATAATAGTAAACTAGGAATAACTCAAAAAAGCCCCATAAGGAGCTTATTTCCAATGAGGTCCCTTAAGAAAATAAGATAATAAAAGTATATAAAAATGCAAGTAGGAAATAATACTGTAATACATGTAATAGTTTTACACCAATAATAACTAGATTCAGAAACGCAAAAGTTGACTAGACAATAAAACTAACCATAAATACAATTGCTGACTGGACAATGATACTAAGTATAAAGATAAATGCTATGCCTGCTAAACAAGAAATTTCCTACAAGATACTTTGAATGGTATATAATTTTGAATTGATTGGATTGATGTCTCAATTTTGTTCCATAAAAGTGAAACTGTGAACTTGAAAGAAATTCTGCCCAAAACAGACCTAAAACAAGGTAGTACAACAGTTGCACCAGTGGACAATGTATGGTGAGAGTTAACTGATCATATGTGGACTAGATTTTGTTTGAGATATTTTGGTGCCTGACCATATACAATTTTGTGCATATGACAGGTACTTAAAAAAGTTTACTCTGTTTTCCCTTGTAAACCAGTTAAGGATGTTTGTATGCTAAAAAGAGAATTTTTTGACAATTTGTCAAAAACTTGTGGAAACATTTGAAGTATGCACAACATACTGGTGAAGTCAGTGTCATATGGCATCATTTACTATTTATGATTAATTTTTTAAAAAAGCATTTTGAGTGGGCGATATACCTATTTAAAGGAAGATGGTATAAGAATAGCTTTCTATTTGACATTTACATTTGATGTACTTTTTTATCTAACATTTTAGAAGGGTATATCATACATCTGTCAAGATATACTGACAGTGAGATGTGAAGGCAAGAAATGTGAAGTAATAATTCACTGTGTATTACCCAAGTGTTGCTGCTGACACTTTTCCCCCCTTTTTTAGTGTGGATTATCATATAACTAGGGACTGTATTAAATATTGAGAAGTAGCTCATCCCTGGTGAAACAAAACCTCAACATGAATCACTGTTTCTGTAATGCTTCAGGGGTAATGGCCCTGTAAAAACCAATCAAATTTTTGGGATAAAGTAATGTAAATGTGAAAAATATCACAAGACACTGCACTATATTTATATCTAATTTGTCAGTATCTATGCATTTTTCATCTATATTGCTAATAGTTTTTTCATATGGAAGGTGATTTTTTTTTTTTTTTTTTTTTTTTTTTATCTTTGAGGCTCAATAGCTCGATAATAGTATTTTTGTCACATTTATTTTTATAACTCAGAAACTTCTTTTTCTATAGGAATTACTTTTTGTTTATACAAAGGCAGAAGGCAGAAGATAGAGGTGAGTGGTGAATGGGTGTGTATGGATGATACTATGATGAATAGAAGGGAGTGGGTAGGGGATGGGGTTGGGGTTAGGGAGTGGTTATGTTTGATTGATATTTTGATGTAGCCTGAAGAGATTTCTCCCCATCTCCAGTGTTTCTGCAAGAGGGGACAAAGAGGAGGGATAGCTAATTAAATGAAGCAGCCTTGCTATGGATGTGCTGTGTCTTGCTGCATTGCTTCTGACCCAGGGCAATGGGCAAGATGCAGGGATGACCCGTCATCCATGAGGAGCCAAGATGAGAGGGAGGAAGGGGTGGTGGATGGGAGTGGAATGGGTGGAGATGAAATGGGTGGAAGTGGAATTATGACTTTTGACTTTGACTACCTCCCTGGTAAAGGGGAAAGAGCCCTTGGTTTATGTATGTATGTTTTTACAATATTTATCTTTTTTCTAAACTGTCTTATTGAATTGTATCTCTAAGGGTAGAACTAAAGCTTTTAGCAATACAACTACACAAGTGTTTTTTACAAAATTTGGGTATTCACAAAGAAGATTCCAGTATGGCATAACTTTTAGACATAAAGTAACAAGTTAACAAGACAATCTTGATCAAAGTTCTAGGTTCCTAAAAATATCAACAGATCACAGTTTCTATCAATTATTAAGATATTAGAAAATAAAATACATCAAATTATTCAATTTTCTGGTAAATTTATTTTTCTATTGATTTATATATTTTCATTTTTCAATGGATTTCCATAAAAGTTGGCACAGATCATTTTTACACTGTCTACCAATTAAAAAAAATCACTCTAGCTTAATTATTTCAATATACACATAAGAGGACAAAAATGGGATTCATCAAGATGTGTTTCAGGATTCAATTTAATCACTACCCTAATAAGTTTGTTTTGGGAGATTTGCAGTTTGTGATTTAGAAGTTGAGAAAAGGGTAATATGATTACAGTATTGTTTGCTAAAGGAGTAGACTGCATTAACAAAAGAGACCTCTTTCTTAGGGATAAGAGAGTTTTAGGTCA
Source organism: Oratosquilla oratoria (assembly GCF_046742065.1). Lineage (NCBI taxonomy): Eukaryota > Metazoa > Arthropoda > Malacostraca > Stomatopoda > Squillidae > Oratosquilla > Oratosquilla oratoria. Next base: position 60,061,220 of record NC_134783.1, read on the forward strand.
TGGGAACAAGTTAAGAACGACTAAATGTCTATAAGAAGTGAAGAAATATAATTCTCCATATAGGTGCATAGATACCTGGAATAGCTTAGAAGGTGATATAGCCCAAGCTAGAACAGTACATGAATTCGGATCTAAAGGGTATGAAGAAATACAGTTTTCTAGCTTAGAAGGTGGTATAGCCCAAGCTTGAACATTATATGAATTCAAATATAAATATGATAGTTGGAAAATAATGATATAGCCCAATTTGGAACCATGCATGAATTTAAATCTTGGTATGATAAACAGGAAAGTAAATGACAGGATCCATGAGATTGCTCTTTTCCAGTGTACTACAAGTGAGTAAGATCAATTATGTAAGTACACACACAAAAGGCAACTAATTATTGAACATAGGCAACATCTTATTCACCAACTGGGTAAAGTAATAAACTCAGAAGAGACCTGTTTATTGCAAAAGAATATGAAGTGATTGAATAACTGAATTACTGATGTCCATTAAGTTAGAATGATCATGTGGTTCTTGAGTTTGTGCTGAAAGTGAGGAAGATTAAGAGAGGAAATGTACAGACAAGTAAAGTATAACTTTTCTGAGGCAGGTTTTTCTAAACTGAAAAAACACTTTAAAGAAGCAGATTGGAAGGGGTTTAATGAAGCTGTGGATATTGGAAAAAATATTATTTTGTAAAAAAAAAATACAACATAGTTGAGAAATAGGCACTGAAGATGAATGGAAAAGAATTGGAAAAATAAAGAAAGACTGGTTCAGCAGAAGACATGTATTGGCTCAACAATGAATAGACAAATCATGGGAGAGGTGGCAAAAAAAGGACTATAAAGAGAAATGATGAATATAGAAAAGTCAGAAATTTATATACATGAATACAAAGAGAAGGAGCCAAGAAATGAGGTAGGGAGGGGTGGTGAATTGGAATGGAATGGGTGGGAGTGGAATTTGCCTTTTAACCTTGGATACCTCCATTCTAAAGAGCAAAAAGCCCTTGGTATATATATATATATATGTATGCACATATAGAAGAAAAGACCTTTGGGAAGGATGGAGTTTGATAAATACAAGGACTAACCTAAGTTATTCAGCAGATTTGTAAATAGCAAGTTGAAATATAAAGGAATATCCTGGTTGAAAGTTGAAGGATTTGTATTTGAAGACACAAGATTGCAAGCTGAAATAATAAATGAAAGCTTTCAGTTAGTACTCAGTATGGATGATGAGTTTGAGGAAGAAAAGTGTAATGAAAAAGTGGAAGCATTAAACAGCGCAACAATGGAAACAGAAGTGCATATATCACTAGAAAATTTAGAATTTAGAAAGGCCTTAGGACCTGATATGGTCTCAAATTGGGTAGTGGAAGAATGTAAACTACAACTGGTGGTCAGAATACACTGTAAGAGGGAAAAGTGCCATTGGACTGTGTTTGCAAGCTATGTTGCAGGGGAGGCAGCAGTGAAATCAAGGTAGGACAATTTAGGTGTTTATTAATTGGTAGGTTATGAATTCAGGAGGGTGCATCACGAGCGTAAAAAGTCTAACAAGTAACTGCCAGTGTGGAAGTGCATCTTTCGCCACACAGGGCGAAGACGCTGCCATGCCTAGTATAAGTATGAGAAGGGGCCTTGTTGGCCATATGAAAGGGCCCTTCTGTGGGAAGTGTTACTGCTGGTTAGGGCACGCCATGACACTATTGGAGCCATGAGGGGATCTGCACATGATTACCACAGGTCCTCTACCGAGGAATGGAACACGTCTTAAGGAGGGCACGGGGCAACCGGGCGGAGGTGCCGCGGCCCATAACCACCCCGACCTTGTCCCAATGGAGAGATGTCCTACCCTGAATACGCACCTGTTGGCCGACCCTCAATTCGGGAAGGGGCCGGGGGTGCTCGTTGTATCGGCTGTGCACCTGGTTAGCTTGGGTGGCGGCGCGACGATCGCACTCACCCAAGCGAGCTTACCATTCCTCCGAAAAGGAGTCCGGGTGGGCTGGGACGCACATGCAGAGAGGGCGTCCATACAGGATCTGGCGGGGGGGGGGGTGTTACGTAGTTCTAGGAGACTGCGGTCGAACTCACGGTCGATGTTGTCGGTGGGCGCTGTCTTGAGGATGAGGTGCTTAGCTGCCTTGACCGTGGCTTCGGCGTGCCCATTGGACTGTCTTGAATTATGACAAAAGAAGCAATGTAGATTTAATATATCTAGACTTTGCAAAATATTTTGATACCGTCCCCCACGAAAGACTACTTACAGTAATAAATCAGCTTCACACGGAATAAGTGGTAGCATATTAAGTTGGACTAATAATTGGTTGAATGATAGAAAACAGAGTTGTTTTAAATGACAAAACTTTTAGATGGAAAATTTTTATAAGTGGAGTTCCTCAGGGTTTCGTTCTTGGGCCACTTCTATTCATAGTAGATATAAATGATATCAACTATGGACTAAAAATATGGTTTCCAAATTTGCTGATGAAACAAAATTGTGGGGAATGGTAAATGATCACTTAAACCAGTTAGATATCCAAGAAGATTTAGATAAACTACATTAGTGGTCTGAAAAGTAGCTAATGTAATTTAACACAAGTAAATGCAAGGCTATGCACATAAGTAAAAATAACAGTAAGTACGATTACAGATTATTTGGAAATTCGTTAACAAAAGTGGATAGTGAAAAGGATTCAGCGTAATTATCAGTAACGATCTCAAATCATCTAAGCAGTGTATTTCAGCCTCTGAGAAAGCAAATAAGGTTCTAGGACTGATTGCACGATCTTTTGACTTCAAGAGTCCATCTCTCATTAACAAACTATATAAATCGTTAGTTCGTACACATTTGTAATATGCTGTTTCTGTATGGTCACCTAATCTCATCAAAGACATTGACAGATTAGAAAAAGTACAACGGCGACCCACAAAACTGATCCCAAATATAAAAAATAAATCATAAGAAAATCGACTAAAACATATGAATCTGTTTTCCCTTAAAAAGGATAGACTCAGAGGTGACTTGATACAGGTCTTTAAGATTCAAAAGGGGATTGACAACATCAAAAGTGACAAAATTTTCACACTGAATGAGAATCCAACAAGAAATAATGGTCTCATACTGCCAGGAATTAGTTTGGAAGTGGGTAGAAACAACTTCGCCAACCGTGTAGTTAATGAATGGAATAAACTTCCTGCAGAGGCAGTTCAATGTAGTTGAGCTCGAAACTTTAAGATTCGTTTAGATAAACACCTAAGCAAGATGCTGTAATGCCTGCCATTTTTTTATATTGTTATTATTTGTTTATTATTGTTCACTTGATATTGTATTATTTATCCGTCAATTTATTATTATTTACTATTTTCCTGTTTGTTTATTATGTAACTTATGCATTTATTTTGTTTATTGATTATGCTGTTATAATTTTTATTCATTTATTTATCATTATCATAACTTTTGCATCCGACCTAGTTATGGACCAAACGGTCTCCTGTCGGCATGCTCCTCCTTTGTAACCTGTTGTAGTTCGGTGAGGTGACCATACGGTAGATACCCCAGCGTTCCGTGAAACTTATGAATTCGGCGCTGGTAAAAGGGGGGCCACCATCGATGCGAAGAGTGAGGGGAACGCCTACCACCCGGAAGTAGCAGTAGAACTTCCGGATAACTTTGGTAGACGTCGTGTCCTGGCTGTAGGCACGATGACGGGCCAATCTGAGAGCCTATCCGCTATAACCAGGAATGACTTTCCTGCGACGTGAAAGAAGTCGGCAGACAAAGACTCGAAGGGCCGGGTGAGCCGGTCGTCGCACAGGATGGGTTCTTGCTGCTGGCTGGGGCGTAGCACTTGGCATGGCTCGCAGGCCTCCGCCATGCTTTTGATGTCGGAGTTGATGCCAGGCCAGAGGACGGTTTGCCTATCCCGTCGCTTGGTGGCCTCCGCACCGCGGTTGCTGTCGTGGAGGCGGGCCAGCGTGCTCTTCCATAGGGCGGTGGGGCAGCGTGCGCTTCCGTAGGGCAACGGGGACGACGATATGCTGGCCGTATAGCACCAGTTCCCCGTCAGCGGAGAGGGTGTCCCGGAGTATCCAATACGGAGGACGGACCTGGGTAGGGCGAAGCAGTTGGACGGGAACCCGGAGGACACGCAGGTAAGCAGGTGGCCGTAGGCGAGGTCCACCCGTGCCGCGGCCCGGAGTTCCTGGAGCGTCCTGTCGGCGTCGGTGGTGGGCGACGAGTCGTTGGAGGAAGGTGTACCCAATGCCGTAGATGCGTGACGCATCCGTCTGCAGTACCACTGACAGGGTGGGGTCGAAGGACGCCAGAAGGACCGTGACGACAGAGCTCGCTTGACGTCGGCGAAAGCCTTGTGATCCGGGGTCCAGGTGAATGAGCGCTTAGGGCTCAATAGAAGCCGTAAAGGTTGAGCAGTTGCCGCTATGGCCATGGTGAAATCCGTCAATTTGTTTCACCAACCCCATGAAGGAGTGTAGATCGGTCAGGTTGGCGGGCGTAGGGAAGTCCCGTATGGCCCTGACCTTGTTCTCGTCGGAGGAGATACCGTCGACGGAGAGGCGGTAGCCACAGAAGCCGACGCTGGAGGCGGCAACCGTGATTTTCTCCTTATTAGGGTGACACCGTGGTTGCGGCACCTAGTAAACATGTGGTGGATCCTTCGGAAATGGGAGAGCATGTCCACATCGAACAAGAGGATGTCACCCACCACTTTAACGCAGTTGGCTACGCCTTGTAGAACCGCATATCCACGGAGGCAATAGGCGTCGCCGCTGGCCGCAAAGCCCATCAGTCCCCGGCAGTGCTTGTACCGCCCGTAAGGGGTGATGAACGCGGCCAGGTGCTGGTCCTCTTCTGCAAGGTCCATCCGCCAATAACCGTGAAGGGCGGCGTCTGCCGTCATAAAGAACCTCGAAGGAGAGGAGGGGGGTCTGGACCCCCTCGTGAACCCGTATGTCGGCAGCGCAGTTCCTGTCGCCGAGTGTCAAGATAGCCCGGGGGTGGGGGTGGGGGGGATCCATCGGCCATTTAAGTCGGCGCCGAGAGCGGCGGCTTTAAGCTGGCCCTGGGAATCCCCAACATGCTTGGGTGTCGGGTGCCTATCACCGTCACACCCACACCTGTGTCGGGCAACATAAGCAAACTCGAGGACACGTTTCCGAAGCGGGTGCGGATGTCGACCTGTGGTGATTCTCGTCCCGATCCATGGTCGACCTGCAATGTTTCTCCCAGTGACCCTTTTTGTTGTAGGCGTGGCAGCGGGCGTCCCTGGTAGGGCACCACTTTGATGTGTGAGAGTGATGTTCTTTGCTCCTGCAGCTGTGTGTGTGCCCCTGGTGTTTAGCCCTTTTGTATGCCGATACGGCGTATACGTGCGGGTCATACTGGGCATCCGAAACTGTCGCCCTCGCCGACTCGTAAGAGCGGCAGTTGGTCACTACCTCCTGCAGTGGCGTATCTGCAGCGAGGGAGCTGATGCGTTGTACCATTTCCTCGTCCCTGACGGCCATGAGTATTACCTTTTTCAGCTGGGCCTCCGCACAATTGACGGGGTTTCCGGTGCAGAGGTCTACCTCCCTGGCCTTGTTCTTTACCCGGTTGTAGAAGTCGTCGAAGGTCTCGCCCTGCGACTGTCTGCATCGGAATATGTCGCGGCGGCGGAGGACCTCGACTCGCGTGCCCCGGAGGTGGGCTTGCAGCCGGTCGAGCACCTCGTCGGCCGAGAGCGAGGTATCATGGGGGGATGTCCAGGGACTTCCACAATATCACCTGAATGCCGAGGGACAAGCACGAGCGGAGCTGTATAAGCTGGATGTCCCGAGGCATCCTGTTAACACCGGTCATGGCGGCATAGTCGGCCCAGACACGGCGCCACGACAGGAATGACTGGAAGTGGGCATCGGCCTGCAGTGGCGGTGGACGCGGGACCGAGAGGTTGCCCGGCGGCTGAGGAGCGGGTGGACTCCGTTGACAGGCTGAGCCGGGGCGGAAGGCGGATGAAGGGGCGTCAGTGAGGGGCTCGGTAGAGGGGACGTCGTGCGGGTGACGAAGGTTACAAGATGTTGCAGGGTCCCTGCCATATGTTGCAAGGTTTCCGCCATTGTGTCGATTTTCTCGCGGTCCTCCCTCCGTTTATCTTGCGTAGCCGCGACGCGCTGTCCGACGTAACCGCCACCATCCCGCGAAAGCATCACATTCGGGGTGAGCGTAGGTGGGGCAGGTAAGTCGATGTCGTCCGTCCCCGACTCCCTCGAATCGTCTCTTCTGTGTTCCATGTTCCCCGGCTGGGTGGGCGTGGCCTACGTGAGTCAACTGGTGGGTCGCGTGAGGTCAGCGTCGATCCGTATGTGGGTTGCGGTCGCTTCGGGTACGCTCTCTGCCGAGAGGCTCATTATGTAAGGGGCTAGGATGAAAGGCCACTTCGTTCGCACCGCTACGGGTGCACGAAAGCGTGTCACACTGTTGCACGGCACTGCACTGCACTCACGGCCCAGCATGCACACTGTTGCACGGCACTGCACTGCACTCACGGTCCAGCATGCACACTTTGTCCACGTAAACACCACCGGATCGTGTATCGTCACGTTAATGTCACTCGCTTACGCGCGCGCCGCCGATTAGCGAATCGTCTCTTGTTTCACTGTAGCAAGTTGCAAACAATCCTACTTACTGCGCCATGTTTGCAAGTTGTGTTGCAGGGAAGGCAACAGTGAAACCAAGTTAGGGCGATTTTTGCGTTTATTGATCAGGAGCGCGCGTCGTGCGCATAAGAAGTCTAATGAGTAAATGCCGGCATGGGAGGGCGTCCTTTGCTACACAGGGCGAAAACGCTACCACGCCTAGTATAAGTATGGGAAGGGGCCTTGTTGGCCATATGAAAGGGCCATTGTGTGGGAAGCATCACTGCTGGTCAGGGCATACCACAACACTATTGTACAGCACACTATACCACAGACTGGAAATGTGATACCAATATTCAAAGGAGGTATTTGCCTAATTGTAGTATATAGGAAAGGAGCAATGCTCATTAGGTCCTGTCTCCTATTCTTCAATTTATCATACTTAACCTCAAATTTATGTACATTTCCAACTTGTTCTATATTTTTTATTTCCAATTATATTTAGATTTGAATTCATGTACTGTTCGAGGTAGGGGGTATATCACATTCTAAGCTATACTAAGTATTTATGTATCTATATGGAAAAATGTATTTCTTCATATATTTTAGAATATTAGTCTTCCTTAATATGTTCTCGTGACCTATTAAAGCCCTCCTATCCTTAATCAAGAGATCTCCTTTGTCAATGTAGTCTATCCATTTCATTGACCTGAATCCTGTAATCATATTACCTCTTTTTCTTTGATCTTTCAAAATTAGCAGATCCTCAGATAATTTATCTGCCTTACTGGGAACCAGTTTGGTTGCTACCCTTTATATTCTCTTGATTTTGCATATATCCTTCACTCTGTGTGAGGACCATACCACTGACTCAAATACCAGTCTTAGATGGATCAGGGTTTCAATGAGTTTTTTCATAATTCATCATTATTGTGAAAAGCCATTTTAATATTTTGTAGCAGTCCATATGTCTCTAACAATCTTTCTGATACATCTGTCAGGTGACAGGTTGTCTTTCATCAACACTCCCAAATCTTTCTTCTCTTTTGCTTTTGTAATGGATTCAATTCCCAAGGAAGTTTAAGGGTGGTCTTCTGTCATTATTGCCCATTACCAATACTTTGTATTTGTTAGTATTGAAATTAATTTCCCATTCTTGGCTCCATGCAAAAATAGTGTCAAGATATTTTTGCACCAGCTTACAGTCCATGTTTTTCTCTTTTCTTGTGATTTTTGCATCATCTGCAAAAATGTTGCCATAGTTTGTTGTACCTCCCATTGTATCATTTACATAGATAAGAAATATTATTGGTGAAAACATTGAACCTTGTTGCTACAGTTTCCACACAAGTTGACTGTGAGGTACTTTATCATATGCCTTTTCTAGGTCAAGATACACTATCCACCCACTCCTCTCTCTCTTGCAGTGCATCAATCACTTGAGTAAAAGCTTAAGATTTTCAACACACATGACCCTCCAGATCTGAAGCCAAATTGTCTGTCAGAATGTTCATATCTTTAAGATATTTGGTCCATCAATCTTCCACAATCTACATAATTTCACTATTGTGCTGGTCAGTGATACTGGCTTAAAATATAAAAGCATAAGAATGAAAGAGACTGCAAGAGGCCATAAGGCCTACACTAGACAGTTCCATGTCCATTACCACCAGTCATCCCAATCCATAAAGTTGTATAACTGCTTCATAAAACAACTGATAGTTTCAGCACTCAGTACATGATTACTAAATCTATTCCATCCATTGACCACCCTACTAATAAACCAGTTCTTGCCTATTTCCTTCTTAAATCTAAATTAATCCAATCTAAATCCATTACTATGGGTCTTGCCCTGTTGTCTTAATATGAGGACCTTGTTTGCATCACCCTCATTAAAGCCTTTGATCCGCTTGAACACCTCCATTAGATCACCCCGCACTCTGTATCTTTCCAGAAAGTGTAAGTTAAGGTGCCTAAGCCTCTCCATATTCTACTCTGTTCTGATTCTAGTGAATTGATATCCATTCTATAGGATGGAGACCAAAACTATTCTACATAGTCAAGGGTGGGTCTAACTAATGCCAGATAGAGTTCGACAATTACCTCTGTATCTCTGTTCGTAACTGTCCTAGCAATGAAACCTAATGCTCTGTTAGCTTTATTCCTGGTACTAAGGCACTGTTTCCTGGATTTAAGGTGAGGACTCACTAGAACTCCCAAGTCTCTCTCATACTCAATTTTCTCTAAAAAGTGTTATTTAAGCTATATCTGCTTTCAGGGTTGTGTAGCCCTTATGCCCTTTGAGATATTTAAGTCCATTTGCATTTCACTGACCATGTGAACAAAGGGGAAAAAAATGCCATCCTATTCCTATACAGTAGGAAGTGAGAAATCCTTAGTACATACATACATATACCAAGGCTTTTTCCCCCTTACAAGGGAGGTAGCCAAAAAGGAAAAGGTATAAAATCATTCCCACCCATTCCATCCCTGAATACACTCCACACCCCTCCACCCTCCCTCTTATCTTAGCACCTCCTGGATGACAGGTCATCCCTGCACCTTGCCCACTGCCTTGGGTCAGAAGCAGTGTCGCAAGACAGCACATCCACAGCAAGGCCGCTTCATTAAATCGGCGACCCCCCTCTCCGTCCCCCCATGCATAAAAGGAGAAGACGGGGAGAAATCCCTTCAGGCTGCGTCAAATTTTGCTCACACATACTACCTCACCCCCCATCCCCCCACCCATTCCACCTCATGCATCACAACATCATCCATATACAACCATTCTCCATTCACCCCTGTCTTCTGTCCTCTCTCGTCCTTCCTCAACAGATGTTCCCCTCTTCCCCAAAGCCCCCTTCACCCCATCCATCCACCTCATCCTAGGACGTCCCCTCATGTTTACTCCCTCCACATCTGCCTTCCATACCTCTTTTACTAGTCTTTCTTCACTCATTCTTTCCATGTGTCCAAAACATCCTAATATTCTTTCATCAACCCTATCTCCCAACTCCCTTTCCACCCCCGTTCTCCTCCTCACCTCCTCATTTCTAACTCTATCTAGCCTAGTAACCCCCATCATACTTCTCAGACATCTCATCTCAAACACATTCAAACTCCTCTCTTCCTCTCTTATGTTCCATGTTTCTGCCCCATACAGTGCTGTTGGCACAATCACTCCTTCATACAGTCTCCTCATAGCATCCATTCCCAAATGTGTATTCCTCATTACACTTTTTAATCCACCAATGCATTTACTTGCTTCTCTCAATCTACATTTTACCTCCACCTTCACTCCACCTTTTCCTGCCACATTTGCACCCAAATATCTAAAACTATCCACTTCCTCCAGTTCCTCTCCCTTAATGCTCACTTCCAGTCTGCTGCCACTTTCACCCCTTGTACATCTCATCACCTTACTTTTACCCACATTTATCTTCAGCTTTCTTCTATCACGCACATCCTAAACTCTGTCACCAACTTCCTCAATCCCTCCTCTGATCCTGCCACAAGTGCGGTGTCGTCCGCAAACAACAGCAGGCTCACCTCCCACTTTTCTCCATTTTCTTTAACCATCTCCAATCCCTGACCCACTACCATTGCATTTACCTCTCGCACTACCCCATCCATGTATAAGTTGAAAAGCCAGGGCGACATAACACATCCTTGACGAAGTCCCACCTTTACCTCAAACCACTCACTCTCTCCATTTCTAATCCTGACACAAGCTCTACTACCCTCATAAAAACTCTTGACAGCTCCCAGAAGCTTTCCTCCTATCCCGTAAATCCACAAAACCTCCCACAGTGCCTTTCTGTCTACCCTGTCGTAAGCCTTTTCCAGATCCTTAGTAAGGGGTTATAAAAGGTAGATGAATGAAACATCTATAGAATTAAAGAATATTAGGTGATAACCAATTTGGATTTAGAGAAAAAAAAATCACCATCTCATTCCTACACAGGGAAAGCAAGAAAGCCCTTGTAGGGCCCTGTCAGTGGTAGCAAGCCTTTTTATTATATATATATTTATATATATATATATACATATATATATATATATATATATATATATATATATATACTGTATATATATATATATATATATATATATACATATACATGTATGTACATATACAGTATATACACATACATATATATATATATATATGTATATATATATATATACAATATATATATATATATATATATATATAATATATATATATATATATATATATATATATATATATATATATATATATATAAATATAGAGTAATATTCCTTTTATCCAGCCTTGGTGGGATCTACCCTAGATCAGATGTTTGGAAAAGTCAGATATTTGGACGTACACTAAAGAAAAATAATTGGTTTGAGAAATTTTCACTTATTTACAGTACAATAAAGCATAATAACCAACACAGCAGAATTGAGGAGAAATAATCACCAAAGGCCAAACGTAAACAAACACTGAAATGCCTGCGAAAATAATAGCCAACCTGAGTGCCATCAGTCAGTAGCAGCAAGAGCAACAACTAAACAGTCACTCGACAGTCGGATGTTTGGACAAATTCAACTTTTATCCGACCTACGACATTGAAGGAAAAAGTCGGATGTTTGGACTAGTCGGTTGTTCGAAGGTCGAATAAAAAGAATTTTACTGTATATATATATATATATATAAATATATATATATATATATATATATATATATGTATATATATATATATATGTACATACATACATACATACATACATATATATATAAAAAAAATTCCCCCTACATGGGGGGTAGCCACAAAGAAAAAGGCATAGAAACCACTCCCACCCATTCCATTTCCTATATATTCCACTCCCCTCCACCCTCCTCCCTCCCTCTTATCTTGGCACCTCCTGGATGATGGGTCATCCCTGCATCCTGTCCACTGCCCTGGGTCAGAAACAGTGTTGCAAGGCACAGCACATCCACAGCAAGGCCACTTCATAAATTTGGCGACCCCCCCCCTCTCCGTCCCCTCATACAGAAAAGGAGAAGACGGGGAGAAATCCCTTCAGGCTGCGTCAATTTTTTCCCATACATACTTCCTCACCCACATCCCCCACCCACTCCCCCTCATGCATCATAACATCATCTATACACAACCCCTCTCCATTCTCCCCTATCTTCTGTCCTCTCCCGTCCTTCCTCTACAGACATTCCTCTCTTTTGTAATGCCCCTTTCACCCCATCCCTCCATCTCATTCTAGGACGCCCCCTCATATTCACTCCTTCCACCTCTGCCTTCCATACTTCTTTTACTAATCTTTCTTCACTCATTCTTTCCATGTGTCCAAACCATCCTAATATCCTTTCATCAACCCTATCTCCCAGTTCCCTTTGCACCCCTGTTCTCACCTCCTCATTTCTTACTCTATCCAGCCTAGTAACCCCTATCATACTTCTCAGACATATATATATATATATATATATATATACACAATCATTATTCTTATTTTTCATACATGCATATACCAAGGGCTTTTCCCCCTTACAAGGGAGGTAGCCAAAATCAAAAGGTATAATTCCACTCCCACTCATTCCCCCACCCATTTCACTCCCATTCACCACTCCTCTCTCTCATCTTGGCTCCTGCTGGATGACCAGTCATCCCTCCATCTCACCCATTGCCCTGGTTCAGAAGCAATGCTGCAAGACACAGCACATCCACAGTAAGGCCACTTTATTTAATCAGTGACCTCCCTTCTCCATCCCTCATATAATGATATTGAAGATGGTGAGAAACCCCTTTGGGCTGTGTTAAAATATCTTTCACACATAGTCACTCCCTAAACCCCCCTATTCCCCCACCCATTCTCTTCCATTGATCATAGTGTATATATATATATATATATATATATATATACAGGTAAACGTCGACTTACGATGGCCGCGACTTACGATTGTTCGACTTTACGATGACGACGACGACGATGACGATATGATAATTTAACCCCTTCCATACGGTGCCGCACACATAGGCGTCATGAGGAGCAAGTGGATTCGCGACGCTGCCATATCGGCGTCTTGATTATATTTATTGTAGTCGCCCCTGTGTTTTTACATTCTCTCAAATGTGCCGTAAATCCCATTCTCTGTGGTTTTCAAAATTCGCGGGTGAAAGAGAGAACGATCGATATAAGCGGTGACTATATTTTATGATGCGAGTATTATTACGTCACGTCGTACGGCTGGCATTGGCTGCTGCCCGCGAGATTTAAGTTCCGTACTGTAAATACATATTATAGTGTTTGAATATGGTAAAAAGGATAAAAATAATTAAATAAACTACTGTACATGTTTAATAGGCTATATTCAGTATCTCTGGTGGTTAATATACAGGTAGGCTAGGTACAGTGACCACGGAACAGAGTGGGGATCGACTTACGATGAGATCGTCTTACGATGGCTCTTTCGAAACCTAATGCCATCGTAAGTCGACGTTTACCTGTATATATATATATATATATATATATATATATATATATATGTATGTATATATATATATATAACCTTGAACATTCCTTCTTCTAGACTACCTCTTCTCTGTAGCTCCATGAACTCTTCAAAAGTTACTATATCTCTCCTACCCTCATTTGCTTTTGGTCTATACTCACCTTTCTCCATGGTGTTGGGATGATTTTTTCTTTCATTTGACAATTTTTCTTTTTTTTTATCCTTTCTCAGTCTATCATTCTCTGCTTGCTGACCTTGGTTTGTGTATTTACCTAATTGTAGTATACAGGAAAGGAGCCATGCTCATTGGGTCCCATCTCCTATTCTCTAATTCTTTTGATCATATTTAGCCTCATAATCATGTACAGTTCCAACTTTGTGTATATCCTTGATTTCCAGTTATCATAAAACTTTTTACCCACTATCAAAAAATAAGATCAGAGATACAAAAGATCCATATATTTTGACCACTATCTTTGGTTCTCTTCAGCAGATAGATACAAAATGTAGTGTACAAGAGTAAATATACCCATAAGGCCTACAGTTAGATGATGGGGAATTGGAGGGAGGATTCAATGATTTTTCTCCAGAAACTGCAATGAAATTTGTAAATGATCACAGCATTTTTCCAGTCCATGTAATGATCCTCTTTGGAGTAACAAAAACATCATATTACCATATGATGAGTCCATCAATGCTGTTTCTAAATCATTACCCAATAACCACATTAAAATGACATTTAAGTACCCCAACAGTATATTTAGAAAAGTAGTAAATGTACACTGTAGAACTAATGTGAGTAATAGCCCTGGGATATATAAACTACCTTGTAAAGACTGAGATGATGTGTACTGGGGCCAAACAGGAATAGACCTAAACACAAGAATCAAAGAAAATAAAAACTATCAAATATGCTCGAGAATTCCGCTCTGTTTCTGTATACCAGCAAGGAGGATCATCTCATAGACTGGGAAAATGCTGTGATCATTTACAAATCCTGTCTGAGTTTGCATCATCTGCAAACATGTTGGCATAGCTTAATGTTCCTTCCATCATGTCATTGTCTTAATATGAGGACCTTGTTTGCATCACTTTTGTTAAAGCCTTTGATCCACTTGAACACCTCCATTAGATCACTCTGCACTCTGCATCTTTCTAGAAAGTGTAAGTTAAGGTGCCTAAGCCTCTTCTCGTAAGGCAAATTTCTGAGTTCATGTATCATTTTGGTCATTCTCCTCTGTACTGATTCTAGTGAATTGATATCCATTCTGTAGTATGGAGACCAAAATTATACCACATAGTCAGGGATGGGTCAAATTAATGCCAGATAGAGTTTAATCACCCTTGTTAAAGCCTTTGATCCACTTGAACACCTCCATTAGATCACCCTGCACTCTGCATCTTTCCAGAGAGTGTAAGTTAAGGTGCCTAGGCCTCTCCTCATTCTCCTCTGTACTGATTCTAGTTAATTGATGCCCATTCTATAGGATGGAGACCAAAACTGTTCCACATAATCAAGGATGGGTCTAATTAATGCCAGATAGAGGTTGACAATTTCCTCTGCACCTCTGTTCATAACTGTCCTAGCAATGAAATCTAGTGCCCTATTAGCTCTATTCCTGGTGCTAACACACTGTTTCCTGGATTAAAGATGAGGACTCGCTAGAACTCCCAAGTCTCTCTCACACTCAGTTTTCTCTTAAAATGTGTTATCCAAGTTATATCTCCTTTTGAGGATGTGTAACCCTACATTTAATATGCTGCACTTTGAGATATAAGTCCATTTGCCATTTCACTGACTGTGTGAACAGTTTGTTAAGATCTTCCTGCAGAATCTTGGTGTCTTCTCCTAACCTATTTTAGTGTCACCCACAAACTAACATCACCATTAATCCCATTGCCCAAGTTGTTTATATACATAATGAACAATAAGGGACTCAAAACCAAGCCCTGGGGAACTCCACTAGTAATACTCCCCATTTGGATTTTACACCATTTAAGGTGACCTGCTGTTTTCTGTCACTGATCCAAACTCTAGTCCATTCTAACACTTTTCCTCCCATGCCATGGGCTTCGACTTTATTTAGTAGTCTCTGGTGGGACACTGTCAAATGCTTTGCTAAAGTCAAGGTAAATAACATTGTGACTATCATTGTTATCCAACACCTTGTATACATTAGTGTAAAAAGATAAAAGATTAGTCACACATGACTTACTCTTGGAGATCCCATGATGTGAATCACAGACCAAGTCATGTCTCTCAATGTGATCTCTGATTATATTAGTTATTATTGATTCAAGCTTTTTAACTATACTTGATGTCAAACTGATTGGCCTGTAGATGTGGTGTCTCCTTATTTCCACCTTTGTGAGTTGGCACCACAGTTGCCCTTCTGTAGTCAAGCACCACAATGCTTTCTTTCAATGAACACATAATAAGACTGTGAATCTTGTCTGCTAGTTGTTCCCTACATTCTTTAATTATCCAGTTTGAGATCCTATCAAATCCTGAAAGATTGAACACTTCTCTCACTTCAACATTTATATCTTCTAAACCTGGGTTTTTGTTCCCCTCATTTTCCTAAAAAATTCTCTTTTTTGTGAAGACTGATTGGAAACTCTCATTACTTCTGCCTTAGCTAAGGCTTCTCCAAAAACCTCACCATCTACCATTAGCCTGGTGATTACTTCCCTGTGTCTCAATTTAGTATTTATAAACCTGTAAAGCAGTTTTGGTTTATCTTTGCATTTATCTACTAAACCTCTTTCATTTTTTTTCTCCCTGCAAACTTTTGTATAGTCATTCCTAACTTGTTTGTAAGCTTTTGTTTTATTGCTTCTTCTCTTCCTCCATTTTCCCCAAGCCATTTCCCTGACCTTTTATGCAATCATACACTTTTTGTTAAACCAGTCCTGTTTCTGCTTCTTCTTTCCACTAATCTTTGGCACATGTTTGTTCACTTCCCAACTGTTGTTTCCTCCTTCTGTAACCTTTCCCAATTTGCTTTTTGAAAAATTATCTTATTTTATCAAAATTTGTTTTTCCATACATCAATCTTCCCTTTCTATATTGTTCATTTTTCCCATGTATTTTTCCTCATTTAGTTTCAGTTCAACCACTATGTGGTCACTTTTACTTAGTGGTGTCTTATATTCAATCTTGTCCACTATTTCAGGTTCTGATGTGATTATTAGGTCTAAACTTGATGGTTCTTCCTCATTTCTATACCTAGCATTCTCTACTATCCATTGTGTCATTGTATGTTCTATAAGCATATCAAGTAGTACATTTCCCCATAGGTCGTCTCCACCTTTCACTCTCATCTCTTCCCAGGAGATTTCTTTACAATTAAAGTCACCCAATATTACTATTCTTCCTCCATCTTCCATTACCTTATTTAGTGTTATTCTTGTGTCTTCTAACATATTTTTGTGTTCTCTCTCTTCCCACGAAGCTGTTTTAGAAGGCACATAATTTACTACAAATTTCCTTCTCTTCCCATTCCTGTCCTCCACTACCATCATAATCATCTCTATTCTTTCCATATGTGACATTCCTCACATTTATATCCTTCTTAGTCAGGAACATAACTCCACCCCCTTGTTTTACCTCTCTGTTTCTAATCCAATAATTATATGCACCATGTCCTACACTGTTGGGTGGTAAAAGACCTTTCAATTTTGTCTCTACAATTCCCATTATGTCCAGTTGTTTTTCCATCAGGTAATCATTCAGTTTCTTCAAACCTGTTATTAATCCATCTATATTTGTGTAAGACATTTTTAATTTTCTGCTACTTCCATCGTGTTTTCTGTTTCCTTTCTGTTTTTCCCTGCTATGAACCATCTCCTCACTTTCATATCCGCTACTTTCCAATAGAATTTCTCTTTTTCTGACTTTTTTTTTCTCCTTTTTTTTCCTTAGCTTCTAGTGTTTTTGTTTTCTCATCCTCTCTTTCCTCTTTATTCGTTTCTCCTTTTATCCATACTTGTTTAAATTGTTCATTGTCAGCTAGTTTACCTGTTTTTGCTAAGATATTCTCTGCTGTCGTTTGTGACCTGAATTTGATCTTAATTGGTCTATTCTTATCTGTATTGCATTTCCCTTGTCTATATATTTCTTCAATTTCTTTCCCTGTTTCTTGTCCATCCTCTTGAACTACTAATATCTTGTTTACCTTTTCCTTTTCCTCTTTTACTCTTGTGGTCCTATTTGGATTATACTTCTCTTCCAACCCTAATATAATTATACATTTCTTTTTGTCCGCTAAGTCTCTTACTATGTTCTCCTTTTCTCTCATCACTTAAATAAATGTGTCCTTAGTTTGTTCTTTCATCTGTTGTGTCACTATATCTCTAAATACAACTTTGTTGTTCTCTTGGACTTTTCTCCAACCCTGTGCTTCCTTTGCTATGGACTCTTTATTTTCTTTATTCTTCTTCTTTAATTCCTCATTCTCATCTTTTACTTCTTTTAACTGTCTTTTTAATTCTTCTATTTCTTTGGTTAGGTTTTGATTCTCCTTCTTTAGTTCTTCCAGTTTATCAACTCTTTGGGTAACCTGTGATAATTGGTCAAACCTAACCTCCCATTCTTCATTCATATTTTGTTAGTTTCTCCTCTAGATTTACTAGTCAGGGGAGGTTGTCACCTCCTCCCTCATTAAATCCATAAAAGCAGTTATCTTCTCTTTCCATTGAGCTGCTATTATCTATATTTCTGCTCTTGACACCTCTGCTTCCTTGTTGTTCCTCGTCTGTGTATTCTGCCCCCTGTTTGTTTACACCTCTCCTAAGATCTAGGGCCCGTTCGTCCCCTTCCTCATTTCCTTCCATTTTCCTCAATAATCCCTCTCTCCTATATCTTCACCTTCCCACTACACCCCTTCCCTACTAATAAAAAGAAGGTACTCCCTCATTGTTGAGATCCACGAAAGTTGCACTTCTTTTCCAGAGTTCCAATCTTCACTATGTATCTGACATACGTGTGTGTGTGTTTATGTGTGTACATAAGGAGAGATAAAAAAGTTTGCAGAATACTGCCATTGCTTGAACCCAAACAGGTGAGGACAAGACACAACATATTAACATGCATCACTGGAGCCTCAGCTCACTGTCAGTTTCCTGCACTCTGTTATGCAATGACTACTAGGGTGTGGGGATTCTCATAAACAAACTTGCTTTCTTGAACCATGGAAATTAGCAGTTTTGAGAGAGGAGTGAACATTTAATTCATGGTGAAGCTCAAATGGAAGTGGATGCAGATTATTGAGTCTTTGCAGAGAGTTTATGGATTCAGAAGTGATACTTGTAGACTTCCTTGACAGAAAAAGAACTATTAATGGACCTTACTATCCGGTAGCTTTAAAGAAATTGAGGGTGGTGCTGGTCAAAAAATGGTGAGGAAATCTGCATGGTTGAATCCTCTCTCACTATGACAATGCACCAGTACATTCTGTGATAGTTGCAAAGGATGCAATTCGAGAGTTCCAATGGGAAATGTTATCACACCCATCTTACAGTTCAGATTTTGCCCCGTCAGAGTTCTTCCTCTTTCCAAAGCTGAAGGAATCACTTAAAGGAGCCCGTTTTGAAAACATGGAAGAAGCTAAAAATTCTTTAAAAATGTGGTTATGAGAGAGGAGAGCTGAGTTCTTTAGAGAAGGCTTAAATGGGTGGAAATATTATCTTCAGAAGTGTATTGAGCAGGATGGTAACTATGTTTTGTGTTTGCTCACTTCAGGTAAGTACATAATTTGGAAAAAATGTGTGGACTTTTTTATTTACCTTCATATATATATAAATATATATATGTATACATATATGTACCGTATATATATATATATATATATATATATACATATATATATGTATATGTATACATATATATATATACATATATATGTATATATAGTATATACATATATATATATATATGTATATATATATACACATATATGTATATATATATATACATATATATATACATATATATATATAATATATATATTATGTATGACTATATTATGACAAATAAGACTGAAGGTGGAAGAAGCAGACAAGGAGTAATGGGAGAATTTCACGCTTTAACGTTTCAATCCACAGGGTCTTGATCACGAAGCTGTGGGTCGAAACGTTAAAGCGTGAAATTCTCCCATTACTCTTCATCTACTTCTTCCACCTTCAGTCTTATATATATGTATACATATATATATATATATATATATATATATATATATATATATATATACACACACACACATATGCATTATCAGACTTTGCCCAATACAACTTCATCATGGACAAAATTTATGTTTACATGAATACATGAAATATCTCAGCATTTGCTGAACACAACCATGATTCACGATAGCATGATCTGAATAGCCCACAGGGTCGTGTTATGCACCAGTGTCTGGAGATGGTATGGGAACCCAACCTATTTTTACCCATAAGACCTGTTAATCGCCCAAGAAGTTCATCCTACATGACAAGCTAAAGAACCTAACATTCGTATTAGGCAAGGTCTGATTGTGTATATATATATATATATATATATATATATATATATATATATATATATATATATTATATATATATACACACACACACAGAATTTAAAAATAGTTTAGATAAAATGAGATATGAAGACGGGACCCCACGAGCATAGCTCCCCTTCCCGTAAAATACAACTAGGTAAATACAACTAGGTAAATACACATATTAATAGTGTACCAGAGATTACAAAGGCAGAAACAGAAGCAGAATTTGCTCTAAAAAATATGAAGTGAGGGAAGATGGTATATTGATAAATTTTGAAAGACGTATATGTCAAGAAAGCATTTCTGAATCTTCGTGTATTGCTATAGTAATTTTGTCTCATAAAAAAGGGGACAAAAGGACCTTAGTAACTACTGACCAATTAGCTCACTATCAAATGTATATAGAATATTCCCCCAAGATCCTTACAAATAAACCAAGTCAAGTTTTAGATGAAAATCAACCAAAAGAAAAGGCAGGCTTTAAAAGTGGACTCTAGACTGTCTGCAGGTGATGAACCAACTAATTGAGAAAATGACTGAATACAATATACCTCTTTGTTTAGCTCTTGTAGGTTATGAAAAGGCCTTTGTCTAGGTAGAACAAATAGCAATACTTAACTTGCTACACAAGCACGATACAAATGAATAGATTGTAAGGGTTCTAGAAAATATGTGAAAGACACCTCTGTAATTTGACTACATAAAAATACAGAAAAGATCAAGATCAAGAAAGGAGTATGGCAAGGCAATACAATTTCACCCAAATTATTTATAGCTTGCTTGGAAGAGATTTTCAGAAGGTTGAGTTGGGAAGAGAAAGGTTTGAACATGGCAAAGGTTTTAACCACCTAAGATTTGCTGATGACATTATTCTTATTTAAGAAAGAGCAGAAGACTTGCAAGATATGCTAAGTGATCTGAAAAAGCAAAGTTTCAAAGTAGGTTTAAAAATGACTAAGAGTAAAACCAAAGTAATGTGTAACACAAAAGTTAAAAGTAAAACAATTATAATTGATGATGAGAGTCTTGAAGAAGTTGGAGAGTATAATTATTAAGGCCAGATGATGAAAGCAACCAAAGATTGTGATAATGAAATAAAAAGATGTATTACAATTGGTTGGAAAGTGGTAAGTACAATAAAATCCTGAGAGGCTAGCTACCTCTATGTTTGAAATGTAAAGTTTACAATCAGTGTATTCTGCCAGCAATAATCTATGGGTGTGAGACTTGGAAACTGATGAAGGCAATGGAAACAAAGCAAAGGAATGCACAGAGGAGAATGGAAAGATCAATGATGGGTAAGAGAGCAGATTAGAGTGAAAGATATTGTGGAGGCAGTAAAAGAGAGAAAGTGGAATTGGGCAGGTAAGTTAGTGCAAATGACTGATGAGCATTAGGGCACATGTATTACTGAGTGGAATCCTTGAGATGGGAAGCGTGGAAGAGGGACACCAGACAGGTGGAGAGATGAGATTAAGAAGTTTGCAGGAGTGATGTGGCAGAGGTTAGCACAGCTGTGTGAATCATGGAATGCTATGAAAAAGGTCTTTGTTCAGCAGTGGACTTGGGATGGCTGATTTAATTTTATATACATACATATATATATATATATATATATATATATATATATATATATATATATGTATGTATATACAGTATATATATATATATATATATAATATATACAGTATATATATATTTATATATATATGTGTGTATATATATGTATATATATATATATATATATATATATATATATATATGTGTGTATATATATAAAAATATATATATATATATATATATATAAAAATATATATATATATATATATATATATATATATATATATATATATATATATATATACATGCTCACTGGATGACTGGGTTAGAGAGTTGTTACTTGTGATGAAGGTCAAGCTGATGGTAGTTTGAATCTGCCACCAGTGAGTTGGACCAAAGGGAGTAATTAATCGAATTCCATGTTACACAGGGTGAAATGAAAAAAAATGCCAAGGAAATGGCTTTGGGAAAATAGAGGAAGAGAGGAAGCAATAAAACAAAAGAAGCTTACAGACAAGCTAGAAATTGCTATATAAGAATTTGGAGGTAGAATGAAATTTTTTTGAAAGAGATGTAGTAGATAAATGCAAAGATGAACTGAAACTGTTTTACAGGTTTATAAATAGGGAAGTGACCCCATTACAAAAGCAAAAGAGGAGAGAGATTTGAGTGTTAATAAAAGACAACTGGTCACCTGACAGACATATCAGCAGGATTGTGGGAGAGACATACAGACTATTGCAGAAGATCAAAGTGGGGTTTCACTGTATGAATGAAAAGATGATGAAAAACCTCATCGAAGCTCTGATCTGTCCAAGACCGGAATATGCATTAGTAGTATGGTCCCCACACACAGTGAAGAATAGAAGCAAAATCGAGAGAATACAAAAGGGCAGCAACCAAAATGGTCCCCATCCTGGCAGATATATCATATGTGAAAAGACTAAATGCACTATGTCTACCAACTCTGAAAGAACAAAGATAAATAGTCTATATGATTACAGTATTCAGGTCACTAAAGGGGATAGATTGCAGTGACAGAAGAGATCTGATTAAATATGGGGGGGGGGCTTTAAGAGGTCATGGGAACAAATTAAGGAAGACAACTTGTCTAAAGGATGTCAAGAAATACAGTTTTCCATATAAGTGCATAAATATGTGGAATAGCTTAAGTGATATAGCCAAAGCTCAAACAATACATGAATTCAAATATAGATATGATAATTGGAAGTCAAAGATATAGATTAAGTTGGCATTATACATAAATTTTAGGCTATGTATGCTAAAAAAAATTGAGAAAAGGAGATGGGACCCAACGAGCATTGCTGTTTACCTGTATGTTACAATTAGGTAAATGCAGACACATACATACGCACACTACACACATATGTATATATATACATGTATATATATATATATTTATATATATATATATATGTACATGTATTTATATATATATTATGTATATATAATATATATGTATATATGCAGCAAGAATGACATAGACACATGATTCTAAATATGCAGAAGTCCACCAAGGAAAATAATAGATTATAGACCAAGTGGCTTCATTTGTTAAGACATCTTAATAGACAATGTCTTAGTAGATGAAAGTGCTCAGTATATAATCTATTAAATCACTTGGTGGTTTTCTGTGTATGTATATATGTACACTTATGTACATATATGTGTGTCTAATATATATATATATATATATATATATATATATATATGTATATATATATGCAGAAACCTCACTTCTCTGTGAGAAACAAAATTCAAGAAGAACAACTGGAGAAAAACAGTAGATGGTAAGTTCTTTTGTGTATTACATCTTCAGACAACATAAAGAAAATAGAGAATACAAGAGCATTTTATACAAATACTAACACAAGTACAAGGGATATGGAAAGCTGTAATCAAGCTGAGTCCCCACCTCTTCCCATGCCACATTGGATAATCAATCTGGGGGGGAATTATCTCATTATTAATTTTGTGATCAATTTGTCATATTTGAAATAAACAACAATTAAGTTTATATTTTTGTTATAAGTACAAGAAATAAGCCACAATTCAATTATATTTCTTTGTAAAAAGTTTTTAGATTTTATTAAAATATTGGAACCCTCCCAATTGATGTGATGGTTGTTAATTGCTTTGTGTTGAAAAAGACCATTGTTCATCTGTGCTGTGTTAACTCTGTAATTGTGTTGAGAGATCCTGGTTTTAATTTCTTTCCCTAACTGGATGATGTAGAACATTTCACTGTCTTTACAAGAAACCTTGTACACCACACCTGAATTGCTGTGGGGACTGTTTTTAAGCAATTCAGGTGTGGTTTACAACATTCCTTGTAAAAATTGTGACATGATCCATATCGACAAGTCAGGGAACGAAGTTCGGGGAGAGGCGGAGGCTCAACTAGGTTACAGCTTTTCACATCCCTTGTTCTTGTGTTATTGTTTGCATAAAATGCTCTTATAATCTCTATCTTCTGTACTGTGAAGATGTAATACACAAAACATCTTACTGCCTACTGTTTAATTTTCTCCAGTGGCTCTTCTTGTATATATGTATATGTGTGTATATATATATATATATATATATATATATATACATATATATATATATATATATATATATATATATATATATATATATATATATAAAGAGAGAGAGAGAGAGAGAGAGAGAGAGAAAGGAGTAGATTTAGTTGTATGTATATATATCTATATAACTTCTGCTTTGTGGTATAAGTAAATGCAGGTATTATTTTCTTTTTTCTAAGGATGTCTACAGGTTTTTCTGCAATGTGGTTGTGTTGATCCATGTGTATTTGTAAGCTGTGCTTTGTTACTACATGATTTTCTATTACCATCAATGTAATTACCTTTTTATTACATTTTATTTACTTGTACACTTCCATTTGCTTT
Organism: Oratosquilla oratoria; assembly: GCF_046742065.1. Lineage (NCBI taxonomy): Eukaryota > Metazoa > Arthropoda > Malacostraca > Stomatopoda > Squillidae > Oratosquilla > Oratosquilla oratoria. Next base: position 60,085,384 of record NC_134783.1, read on the forward strand.
GTATATTCATGTTTTTTTTTCTTTGAACTACTTAATGTTTTTTTCTCATTTTAATAGATGTGTTTGACGAAACATGGGCTGTTATTGTCCAAGAACACATAATTTTCTAATATTTTTATCCTTTTGAAGCCTTGGTGCCACACCTCCACCCACTGTCCTGTAACCTACTATCTTCAGGTCGAAAACGCAAACTGGGGTTTCGCAAAAAGTCCAAGAGCATAATCACAGTGCACCGAAGCGAAGAGATTTTGCCGACTGGATCCCGACACCTGATGCGGCAAAGCTCGAGCCAGAGCAGCGAAGAGGCAGAGGGGGATGACAGGTTGGATTTGGTGATGATGAGGATGATAATTATAATGATCATGATAATGATGGGCTAATTACGGTCATGACTAACCATAGATGCAGGCCACTACAAAGGCAGGCGGGAATGGGGCCAAGGGGCTGTCTGCGCTGAGGAGCCTGGTCTCCATTTATTGTTTTTGTTGCCATTGTTATCACTGTTATTGTTGCTGCTGTTGTCAAATGAAAAGGCCTTCCCTCACAGTGAAATAAATCTTTTTGACTCAATTGTTCCACAGCACTGGCAGCTACCTTCCATCACCGCCTGCCTGCCTGCCTGCCTGCCTGCCTGCCTGTCTCGCCCATTAGCCGCTTGGAGAAGTAGACAAAAGGATGAACAGCTGTACTGACCATTTAATTGACTTTATTGATGTAGCGAGCGACTGCGGTGTTTGTTCCTGCCTTGCATTGTGTGCCCTCTTCCCACCACCCTCCACATCTATCCAACCCCTCCCTATCACATTACAATCCCACCTAATATGAATTCCCAAATCATTCCATCATCAGAAATTTACAAGTCTCATAAAAATACAATAATTTTATTTATATATTTTTTTTTATTTATTTACTTATTTTCTATTATTTCAACTTTCATTTTCTGTTTTAATTGTCTGGTCTTTTCTCCCTCTTTTTTCACTTCACTCAGAAAAAGACTTTGCAGTCAAACTGAACTGAATCAATCATTCACATCACAATTTTCCTTATAATTTTCCTGTATATCATTATGATTATATATTCAGGTATTCAAGTTTTCATTAGACATAATTTTCCTGCCATTCTCACTTAATTTTATACATGATTTTCATTTCATTTCACTCAATTGTTATATAAAGTTATAAAAGCATTTGTTCTTAATGTACTCACTGGTTTTTTTTTGTGATAAATTCTAGATATGATGAAATATTTATGAACAACTACAGTTGCTTCATTGTTCAGTGTTAGCTGTAACCCAGTCTCGACCCTCATATGTGTGTCTGGATTGTGTGTGTGTGTGTGTATGTGGTGTGTGGAGGGAGGAGCTGTCTCTTGAAGTCTTCCTTCTGCCCTGCATTTATTTCTCACTCTCCCCTCTGCCCCACACCCCCTCCCACCACCATCTGCCATCAGCTTTATGCATATGACAATCATTCACTCCCTCCATCATCTGCCATTAGACTTATGCGTGTGACGATCATATATTGGAAGGGCATAGGCTGACAGAACCTAGGGACTTAGACCCTACCCTCTCATTGAGGTTCCATTGCCCAACATTGTCATTCCTTTGGAACCATTGGTGTACCCTCCATATTATGACTTGTCTCACTACAGTTCATACCTAGTCATTCCTGTAGCCTCTAGGTATTATCTCCCTAATTACAATATCACACCCTCTCCTGGGCTTCAGGGCTTCTACCCCAAGTTGTTCCCTTGAATTCAAGGATGACTCCTTATCATAGATGCATTTGGGTTCCCTGGTATCCTTGAAACTTCCAGAGGCTCTGCTGTTGACCTTTCCTCATATGCTATACAATCAGTGGGTGTTCATTTTCATATATAAACTATATATATATATATATATATATATATATATATATATATATATATATATACATATATTTACATATATGTATATATATATATACATATAGATGTATATATATATATATATATATATATATATATATATATATATGAATATATATATGTATATATATATATATATATATATATATATATATATATATACACACACACAGTGCTCGACGAAAGTCCTGTTTGTCAGGGGTGAGGCAGACAATACTTTTGTCAAATCTGGAAAGGCCCACATGAGTGTCATAGTTTAATGCCAGAAATTCTGTCTGCCTATGGTAAGTGGAGAAGGGGGTAGAGCTTATCAGCAAGCCAAGAATTAATCATGTCAGTCATTATCTTGTTGGTAATGAGGGAGGTTGTATGCTGTGAACCCTCCCTTCAGAGCCCCTTCTCAAACCTGACTACGACATCTGAGCTACCCTGTGTTACCAATATGAGTAATACTATGCATCTGAGTGCAGAAACCATAGCCCAGATAGTTGTGCTGAAGAAATCTGGCTGGCAAATGAAGAAAATTGCTGAACAGGTTGGCATGTGTACTCGTACCATCTGCCACTGGGTTGCCAGATTTACCCACAAGGGAGGCAGCCATACTCCTACCATTGCTAAGAGGTATGGGAGGCATAAAAAGACTGGGGATTGGGCTAAAACTATTGTGAAATGTGTTCTAGTGTTTAATCCATGTGTGACAGCCAGACAAATGAAGGAAAAGAACCCAGAATTGTTTGGAGAGTGTTCATTCAGAACCATCAACTGTTGTATTGCCAACTTGGGGTACACAAGTCACTGCCCAGTGAAAAATCCTCTTCTAACCCTTAAGCAGAGGCAGTCTAATTAATTTTCTGGCCAGATTTCTTGAGGGCAAATATCTGGTTTCTGCTCTCAGATCCTTAGTATTGCTCATGTAACACAGGGTGGCCCAGAAGACGTCATGGTCGGGTTCAAGAGGGGGCCTTGGACAAAGGGGGTCGTGCCACCCAACCTCCTCACCAACAGGACAATGACTGACATAGTTAATTCTAGGCTTGCTGATAAACTCCCCCCCTTCCCTGCTCGCTGTAGATGGACAGAATTTTTTGGCGTGAAACCATGCCACTCATATGGGTCTATCCAGATTCAATAAAAATATTGCCCACCTCACTCCTGGTGGACAGTACTTTTGTCAAGCACTGTATTTAAACATAATATTAGGTTATTATTCACTTGCACGCATACTGTAGCCTGTAGCTATTACCTGTTAGTGAATAAATGTAATCGAGTATGGAAACTCAACAGAGAAAAGATGCAAATTCTGTTGTCATTTTGATAGTCATTTTCATTGTAATACTGTCATGGTCATCATTGTTGTAATTATTTGTACCATCATTGTTATTATCTTTATGTTATTGTTATTATCAATATCATTATCATTGTTATGATTATCAGTATGATTATTATTATCATCATTATTATTAATATTTTTTATTGTTATTATTATCATTATTATTAGTAGTATTATTGTTATTATTATTATCATTATTATTATTATCATTATTATTATAATTATTATTATTATTATTATTATCATCATTATTATTATTATTATTATCATTGTTATCATTGTTATCATTATTATCATTATTATCATTATTATTATTATTATTATTATTATTATTATTATTTCTATTATTATCATCATTGTTATTACCTTATGATGATATGGCTATAGGAAAAGAGATACAAAGAACGCTGAGCTACATGGGTATCATGTGGAGTGTCTGACAAAGGGAGGAGCAGTAAGTTGATTGGCTAGTAAGACAGTTTAATGTGCACCTGTGTGAGAGAAGTACATTAATGAAGGGGAGAAGTGCATGTATAGTTCAACAATACAAAGGAAATGTAGCAGTTTTAGAGGGATCATTCTGTTAAGTGTAGTTGCTAAGGCATGTGTTAAGATGCTAATTGAGAGCTCTAGAAGAGTAATAGAGTAATTAAGGAAGAACATTGTGGATTTAAGATAGGAAGAGGATGTGTACTTTAAATTTTCACAGTAAGGCAGATATGCAAGAATTTTTTGACAAGGTAAGGATATGTTTCTACATTCTACCTCCACCTTCACTCCACCTTTTCCTGCTACACTTGCACCCAAGTATCTAAAACTATCCACTTCCTCCAGTCGCTCTCCCTTAATGTTCACTTCCAGTCTACTGCCACCTTCACCCCTTGTACATCTCATCACCTTACTTTTACCCACATTTATCTTTAGCTTTCTTCTATCACATACTCTCCCAAACTCTGCCACCAGCTTCCTCAATCCCTCCTCTGACCCTGCCACAAGCGCAGTGTCGTCCGCAAACAACAGCTGGCTCACCTCCCACTTTTCTCCATTTTCTTTAACCATCTCCAATCCCTGACTCACCACCCTAGCATTCACCTCTCGCACCACCCCATCCATGTATAAATTGAACAGCCAGGGCGACATAACGCATCCTTGACGAAGTCCCACCTTTACTTCAAACCACTCACTCTCTCCATTTCTAATCCTAACACTTGCTCTACTTGGGTGCAAGTGTAGCAGGAAAAGGTGGAGTGAAGGTGGAGGTAGAATGTAGATTGAGAGAAGCGAGTAAATGCCTTGGTGGTTTAAAGAGTGTAATGAGGAATAGACATTTGGGAATGGATGCGAAGAGGAGACTGTATGAAGGAGTGATTGTGCCAACAGCACTGTATGGGGCAGAAACGTGGAACATAAGAGAAGAAGAGAGAAGGAGTTTGAATGTGTTTGAGATGAGGTGTCTGAGAAGTATGGTGGGGGTTACTAGGCTGGATAGAGTGAGAAATGAGGAGGTGAGGAGGAGAACAGGGGTGAAAAAGGATTTGGGAGATAGGGTTGATGAAAGAATATTAGGATGGTTTGGACACATGGAAAGAATGAGTGAAGAAAGACTAGTAAAAGAGGTATGGAAGGCAGATGTGGAGGGAGTGAACATGAGGGGACGTCCTAGGATGAGGTGGATGGATGGGGTGAAGGGGGCTTTGGGGAAGAGGGGAATGTCTGTTGAGGAAGGAAGGGAGAGGACGGAAGACAGAGGTGAGTGGAGAATGGTTGTATATGGATGATGTTGTGACTGCATGAGGAGGAATGGGCGGGGGGGTGGGGGGGTGGGGTAGTATGTGTGAGTAAATTTTGACACAGCCCGAAGGGATTTCTCCCCGTCCTCGCCTTATATGCAAAGGGGGACGGAGAGGGGGGGTCGCCGATTAAATGAAGCGGCCTTGCTGTGGATGTACTGTGTCTTGCGACACTGCTTCTGACCCAGTTGCGGTGGGCAGGGTGCAGGGATGACCCGTCATCCAGGAGGTGCTCAGATGAGAGGAAGGGTGGGAGGGGTGTGGAGTGTTTTTAGGGATGAAATGGGTGGGAGTGTTTTTATGCCTTTCCCTTTTTGGCTACCTCCCTTGGAAGGGGGAAAAAAGCCTTGGTATATGTATGTGTATGTATGTAAGGATATGTTTTGATCTTTTATGGATTTGAAGAAGGCATATGACAGAATTGACAAAAAGGCATTGTAGGATGCATTGCAGATGTAAGGGATAAAAAGAAGTGTGTAGAATAAAAGAGCACTGTGAGGTTAGGGAATGAAGGGAGTGAATGGTTTGAGGCAAAGAAAGGGGTGCACCAGGGTTGTGTAGTGTCACTGTGGTTATTTAACACATATATGATTGGGGTGGTGAGGGAGGTAAATGTAAGGGTACTAGACAGGGGTTTGGAGCTGGTGAGAGTGGAAGGATGTTAAAGATTAGCCAGTTGTTTGTGGATGACAATACACTTGGAGCTAAATTGAAGGAGTGATTGAACTACTGGCAGAGTTTAGGAGGGCATGTAGTAGGAGAAAATGAGAATGTGTGCAAAAATAAGGTTATAAGATGTACAAGCAGTGAGGGTGACAGTGGATTGGAGATGAATGTAAATGGGGAGAGGCCGGAGGAAATGGAAGTATGTAGATTAATAGGTGACCAGGGTTGGGTCCAAGTACATTTACTACTTAGACTTGCATACAGATTTTCATGTACTTGGATTTAAAAAGTTCAGTGGTACTTGTACTTAGACCCAAAGTACCTTTACTTGAAAACTATCAAGTACATTGTAGTACAAATACATTGTATTCACTCAAAAGTTATTTACTGTATATAGATTCCACTGATGTTTGTGATGGTACTATTGAGTGAATGCACTTATCTTTTAATTTAGTTATAAAATTACCAGGTATATTATTGATATAGAAAAATGGACAAATTTCAATGCCTTGATACTTACCCTAATATTCTGCATCAAATTTAGTTTTATTACTGATGTGGGAAATAAATGGATAGTCTTTTGTATTTGCAGCATAGTGAATATTACTTATTCAAGTTTTTCATAAGGCATATGTTCTCATTTTACAATTCTGTGTTAGAAGCAGCGATGTGCTAAAATAAAGGTAAAATCTCCATTTACTTTTCTATATTGAATCACACTTTTTAACAGTATTTACCTAGTTGTATTGTACTCATCAATGTGTATGTATGAAAAGTACTAAACTTCATGCTTTGCAAATCTGACAGGAATTTTTTTATTACATAAAGTACTTGTACTTAGTACAGTGGCATGTTTAGACTTAAGTACATAGCAAATTGACTGTACTTGTACTTGAAAAATATCCAGTTACTTGGACTTTGACTCAAGTACAGTCACCTGTACTTGGACCCAACCCTGCATGTAGCAGAGAATGGAGGAGTAGAGGTGAAGGTGAATTATAGAGTAATGGAAGCAAATGTGTGGGAGGGAATGAAAAGTATCTTGAGAAATAGATTATCTGGGGATGAATGCAAAGAGAAGACTGTACAGAAGAGAGGTTGTGCCCATGACATTGTATGAACATTTATTCATGATGTGTTAAGACGGAATAGATGAGTAGGTTTAGAGGGATAAAGAGTAGGTATGAGCTTTGACTATTGAACAATCTTGTAAAAGAAAAAATCTTAAGTGTGTATATAATGTAGTATTATTGTTGTCTGTTGAGGAAGGAAGGGAGAAGACATAAGATAATGGTGAGTGGAGAATGGTTGTATATGAATGATGCTGTGATGCATGAAAAGGAGGGAGTGGGGGACTGGGGGTTTAGGGAGTGGTCGTGTGTGAATCTTATTTTGATGCAGGCCAAAGGGATTTCTCCCTATCTTTTCTTTTTCTGCATGAGGGGATGAAGAGGATGGGTTGCTGATTAAATAAAGCAGCTTTGCTGTGGATATGCTGTGTCTTGCTGCATTACTTTTGACCCAGGGCAGTGGTCGAGATGCAGAGATGACCCATCATCCAGGAGGAGCCAAGAATAAAGGGAGGGAGGGGTGGTGAATGGGAGTGGTGTGTGTGAGGATGAAATGGGGGAAAGTGGAATTATGCCTTTTGACTTTGGCTACCATCCTTGTAAGGGGAAAAAAGACCTTGGTATACATTTATAATATTATGGTTATCATTATTGATATTGTTGTTGTTATCAACACTATTATTGTTATTATCAGTGTTATTGTCATTATTATTATTAATGTTATTATTAATGATATTGTAATTGAAATTAGAGGGATGAGAAGGAGGAAGGGAGGGGTGGTGAATGGTAGTGGAATGGGTGGGAGTGGAATTATTCCTTTTAACTTTGGCTACCTCCCTTGTAAAGGGGAAAACCCTTGGTGTATGTATGTATATATATATATATATATATATATATATATATATATATATATATATATATATATATATATATATATATATATATATATATGTATTGTAATTATTATTATGTTTGTATTGTGTCTTGCTGCATTGCTTCTGGCCCAGGGCAGTGGACAAGATGCAGGGATGACCCATCCTCCATGAGCCAAGAAAAGAGGGAAGGAGGGGTGGTGAATGGGAGTGGAGTGTGTGGGGGTGAAATGGATGGAAGTAAATTTATGCCTTTGACTTTGGGAACCTTCCTTGTAAGAGGGAAAAAGACCTTGGTATATGTATGTTTTTATTTGTGTATATTATTATTATTATTATCATTACAGTATTATTGTTACAAGGTTGGATAAAGTGAGAAATGAGGTGAGGAGGAGAGCAGGGGTGGAAAAGGAGGTGACAGGGCTAACAAAAGAGTATGGTGCTGGTTTGGACACATTAAAAGAATGAATGAAGAAAGAGTAGTAAAAGAGATGTGGAAGGCAGAGTTAGTAGTGAATTTGAGGGGTTGACTGAGGTTGAGATGGATGGATGGAGTGAGAGGGAATGACTGTTGAGCAAGGAAGGAAGAAGGGAGGAGATAGGGAGGAGTGGAGAGTGGTTGTGTATAGATGATACTGTTATGCAAGGAAGGGAGGGGTGGGGGATGGTGGGTAAGGGATAATTTGTGTGAATGATGTTTTGATGGAGCCCAAAGGGATTTCTCCACATCTCTTTTTCTGCACGAGGGAATAGAGGGGGGTGTCCAATTAGATGAAGTGGTCTTGCTTTGGATGTACTGTGTCTTGCTACATTGTTTCTGACCCAGGACTGTGGGCAGGATAAAGGGATGACCCATCATCCATGAGGAGCTAAGATGAGAGGGAGGAAAGGGTGGTGGATGGGAATAGAATATGTACTTACCTAGTTGTATTTTATGGGAAGGGGAGTCTGTTCCAAGTGTCCACCACTCTATGTGGAAAACTGTTCTTCAGATCTCTTCTATAACTATGTTTTTTGAGTTTCTTTCCATGTCCTCTTGTGTTTCTCTTGTCCCAATTTAACAAGTCCTCTATATTGATTATTTCTGTGCCCTTCATGATTCTATAGATGGTCAGTAAGTCACCTATCTCTCCTCTTTGCTCCAGAGTGTGGGAGTAGGTATGTGCCTTTGACTTGGCTACCTCCCTTATAAGGGAGAAAAATCTATGTATATAGATTATTATTTTGATTATCAGTACTATTTTTGCTGTCATTATTATTGATATTATTCTAATTATTGTTATCAACACCTGGTCTCTGGACTAGGCCAGTCACTCTTATTTTCACTCCCAAACTCCCTAATATATCCCCTACCTATTTTGCTATTTTTTCACATAAGGAGGTCATTACTACAGCACCTACCCTCCTGTACCTCATGTTAGCCAGTGACAGAAACCAACTCAGGGCCATACATATGCCCCACATGCACAGAACCTATAAACTGTGCACACATCATCAACTGTAACACTACAAATGGTTCCACCTAACATGCACATTGCTTTCCAACACAAACCAGTATGCAATGAACTGAAGCTATAGCTAACACATGACAACTCATGCACTCCAAATGGCAAACATATATAAAACTTAGGAATGAATATGTGAATATATGCAGGAAAGAAAAAAGAAATTATGAAAAAGATATTATAGACAAATGTAAGGATCAACCTAAATTCTTTAACAGATATGTAAATCACAAATGAAAGGATAAACACGAAATTGTAAAACTGTGTGAAGGAGATTAAGAATATATAGATGACACAGAAATGGCAGAAGTTATGATCAAACATTTCAGGTCTGTTTTTTACAATTGAGAGCTCACAAATTTGGGAAGATGGACAACCAGAAAGACCCCCTAAAATGAAAGAAATAAAGGTAACACAGAAAGAAATGAGAGACCAAACAAAAAACCTAGATGTTAGGAAATTGCATGTACTGGATGGAATTGCAAATTGGATACTGAAACTTCAGACCAGTATCCCTTACAAGCACAGTAGCAAAAATATGTGAAAATGGATCAAACACTTGGAAGAAAATAGAATATTAAATCCTAAACAATTTGGCTTTAGAAGTGGAAGATCGTGTACCACAAACTTGATATGCTTTTACTCGAGATTAATTGAGATAATACAAGAAAGAGATGGCTGGGCAGATTGTGCCTTCTTGGACTTGCAGAAGGCTTTTGACAAAGTACCACATAAAAAGTTAATAAGAAAAATTGAAATAATAGGAGGAATACAAGGTAAGCTACTGGAATGGATGAAGGATTTCTTAATTGGGAGAAAAATGAGAGTGGTACTTAGAGACGAAAATTTGAACTGGGAAGATGTGATAAGTGGCATCCTGCTAGGCTCTGTATTGGCTCCTTTAATGTTTGCCATATATATAAATGACATGGATGAGGGAGTGAATTGTTACATGAACTTCTTTGCTGACGATGCCAAATTACTCGAGAGTAAGCACAGAAGAAGATTGCAGATCACTACAAAAAGACCTAGACAAAATATGGGAATGGAGTCAGAGATGTGAAATGAACTTAAACATTAAGAAATGTAGCATAATGGAATTTGGAAAAAGCAAAAATAGAATATCAGGTCAATTTAAAGTTGGAAACAAGGAAGTCAAAAAAGTCGATTCAGAAAGGAACCTGGGAGAGATTATCTCAAATGACTTGACACCTGATAAACATGTCAATAAATTATTTGGAGACACTTTTAACTTAAGATCAATGAAAGTGGCCTTTGACTACATGGATGAAGAAATGGTAAAGAAAATAGTGGTTACACTAATAAGATCTAAACTAGAGTATGCTACAACACTATGGGCACCTAGCACAAAAAAGAACATAAGAAAATTAGAAAGAATTCAAAGAGCAGCAACAATAATGGCACCTACACTATCAAGTTTGATATATGAACAAAGATTGGAGAAATTACATCTGTCAACACTGGAACAGAGAAGAGAAAGAGGTGATTTGTTGACCATTTACTGAATTATGGTAAGGGATGGAAATTCTTGATAGAGACAACTTATTAAAATGGGACAGAAGAGAAACAAGAGGACATGAAAAGAAGCTAAAGAAGGACAGTTACAGAAGAGGTTTGGAAAGAAATAGCTTCCCACAAACTAAACAGAGAAACAGTGAGTGCCAAAACTATACAAGATTTTAAGAATAAACTGGATGCAGAGAGATACGAAAATGGGTCACTACAAGCATAGCTTTCATTCCATAAAATACAATAGGTAAATACACCTTGGGAGCAAATTAAGAAATACCACATGTGTAAAGGATGTGAAGAAATAGTTTTCCTTATATATTCATAGTAAGTGATATAGCCCAAGTTCAAACACTGCACAAGTTCAAATCTAAATATGATAATTGGAAATCAAAGATATATATTATGTTGGAACCATGCATGAATTTGAGGCTAGTTAGGATAGATAATTAAAAAATAGGAGATGGGACCCAATGAGCATTGCTCCTTTTCTTGTATGCTATAATTAGGTAAATACTCCATCACAAAAACATGCCCAAAACCTACTACAAATAAACATTAATGGTATCACAAACAAACACTTGGAGCCACTCCATTTCTTACACAAACACAGCTTTCATATTGCACTAATTCATGAAACTAAAGTAACACCATGATCATGGAATCAGTCAGTCTCAAAAGGCCATGGATCTGTGTCTGGAAAGTCTGGTCATTTTAGAGTGTCCTCTCCAGAGCACAGGCCTGGGCAGAGGTGATACGGAAAGATGAGAAGTAGCCCATGTAGTAACCCCTCCTGTACACACAGGTGATGTTGTCCAAGGAAAGGGCAAGAGCCAATGCAGCTTGGCACCAGTGTTGTTGCAGGAGCTGCCAGATCAAAATATATGTTAAGATGCTGGGGAGTCTCAATGCTAGAGTAGGAGATGAGCCTATAGATGAAGTTGTAGGGAAGTTTGGGGTGTCAGATAGGAATTATAGTGGAGAGATAATGTAGGAGATATGTTTAGAAAAAGAGGTGATGATAGCAAACACAATGTTTAAGAAGAAAGCCAAGCATAAGTATATATGGAAAAAAGTGGTTGATAAGGCATTAATGGGCTATGTAGTGGTACTCAAAGAAAGTACAGGAAGAGTTCTGGACTTGCATGCTGGCTACCTCCCTTATAAGAGGCAGCCTATTTGTATATAGATATAATTATCATTATTACAGTTAGAAATATTAGTAGTGATATGATTATGATTATTATTATCATTATTGTAATTATTATCACTATTATCATTTATATATTATTATTATCATTCTGGGATTGGTTGTGAAGTAGGATGAGAAACATACAAGAGGTACAAAGAAAAAAGAAGAGAAACAAAACATAAGATAAAGGAGGCAGAAAGAAGAGATGTAAAATGAGGAAGAGTATGAAAGTTTTGAAAGTAATTCAACAAAAATCAGAAGGACATTAAGAGAGGAAGGGGAGGTGAGTCAAGTAGAGAAAAAAAGTAAGAGACATAGATGGACAGATGTTAATGGAAGAAGATGCAGTAAGGGGAAGATGGGCAGGGTATTTTAGAGAGCTGTTGAATATGGAAGAGGATAGGGAGGGGTTGTTGTTAGCAGTGGGAGGCACTAAGGAAATGATAGTGATGGGAGAGGAAAATGGAGGAGAAATAAGTAAAGATGAGGTACTAGTAGTTTTGAAAATGTTGAGAGTAAGTAAGGCACCCAGTTTAAATGGGTGTTATGGGGAGTGTCTGTAGAAGGGAGGTAAAGTAATAGTGGGTTGGCTAGTGAGGTTTAATGTGTGTACAAGGGAGGGTAGAGTGCTGGAGGATTGGAGGAGGGCCAGTATAGTTCTTTTCAAGGGAAAGGGGGATAAATGTGATTGTGGTAGTTTTAGAGGGATCAATTTGTTGAGTGTAGTTGGGAAGGCTTATGGGTGGGTTTGAATTGAGGGGATTTTTGTTGTAAGGCAGATGTTTGAAAAAGCTTTGGGAAAAGGTAAGGATGTTTTTAGGCCTTTATGGATTTGGAAAAGGCTTATGACAGAGTAGACAGGAAGGCACTGTGGGAGGTATTGCAGATATATGGGATTGGGGGAAACCTGTCAAGGGGAGTCAAAATTTTTATGAGAGTATTAGAACCTGTTAGAATTGGAAATTGAGTGGCTTAAGGTAAAGATGGAGCTGCATCAGGGATGCGTCATGTCACGATGGCTGTTCAATGTGTACATGGAAGTGGTTGTGAGGGCAGTAAAAGCAAGGGTAATAGGCGGGTAAATGGAGATGGTTAAAAAAAAAAAATGGAGAAAAGTGAGAGGTGAGCCAGTTGTTGCTTATTGATGACACTGCACTTGTAGTAGGATCAGAGGGGGGATTAAGGGGAGTTAGTGATGGTGTTTGGGAATGTGTGATCAGAGAAATTTGAAGGTAAATGTGGGTAAAAGTAAGATGATTGATGAGATGTAGAAGGGGAGAGGATGGCAGTGAGTTATAAGTAAGTCTTAAAGGAGAGAGGCTGGAGGAAATGGATAGCTTTAGGTATTTGAAATTTCATGTGGCAGGAAAAGGAGGTAATCTTTAGATTGAGAGTAGCAAGTAAATGACTTGGGGGATTAAAAAGTGTCATGATGAATAGGCATCAGGGAATGGATGCAAAGAAATTATACAAAGGGGTAATTGTTTTAACGGCACTATATGGGACAGAGGCTTGTAATTTAAGGGAGGCAGAGAGAAGGTTTGATGCAGTCCAAAGGGATTTCTCCCAATCTTCCCTATTTTCCACATGAGTAGACAGAGAGGGGAGGGGATCACCAATTAAGTGAAGCAGCCTTGCTGTGAATGTACTGTGTTTTGCTACATTGCTTTCTGACCCAGGGCAGTGGGTGGGATACAGGGGTGACCCTGTATTCATGAGGAGCTAAGATGAGTGAAAGGAAAGAGCGGTTAATGGGAATGGAATGGATGGGAGTGGGTACATACCTTTTAACTTGGCTACCTCCCTTATAAGGGGGGAAAAGCCTATGGTATATAGATAGGTAGATTATTATCCATATTATTATTATTATTATCATCAATACTATTGCTGTTTCTCATGATATTTAATATTATATTTATTATCATTATTATTATCATCAAAATGCCAAGGGCCTCTTCCCACTATAAAGGAAGTTATCGGCCAAGGCATGCATCCACCCCAACCCATTCCACTCCCATCCATCACCCACTTGTTTCCCTCTCATCTTAGCTCTCCATGGATGACAGGTCATCTCTGTCTCCTGCCCACTGCCTGGGACTGAAGAAATTCAATAAGATTTAGAACATCCACAGCAGGGCCACCTTCCCTTCTCATCCCCTCATGTTGAAATTAGAAAAGACAGGGAGAAATCCCATTGGGCTGCATCAAAATATCTTACATAACCATTCACCACCCACATCAATCCCCTGCCTTCTCCCTTTCCTGCTCAAAGCCCCTTTCACTCCATCCACCCATCTCATTCTTGGTAATTCCCTTTACGCCATCCACCTCCTCTTTCCACACTCATTTTGCTAATCTTTTTCTTCACCTATTCTTTCCATGTCCCCAAACTACCCCAGTAATCATTCATCAGCCCTATCTGCCAGCTCCCTTCCTATCTTGGCCTTCCTCCTCACCTCTTCACTTCTCAGCCTTTCCATCTTTATAACCCCCTCTTTAATTCTCAGACACTTCATCTTAAACATGTTTAAACTTCTCCTTTCTGCCTCTCTTAAAATTCAAGTCTTCACACCATAAAGTGTCTCAGGCACAATCACCCTTTCATATAATCTTTTCTTTGCATCCATTCCCAGATACTCATTCCTCATTATATTTTTCATTATCCCAAGACATTCACTTATTTTACTCTACATTTTGCCTCTACCCTTACTCCTTCATTTCATGCTACATGTGACCCTAGATACTTAAACTATCCACTTCCAGCCTCTCTCCTTGAAAGCTTGCCTCTAATCTGCTGCCACCCTATCCCCATGTACATCTCATCACCATGTTTTTACCCACATTTAACCCCTTCCATACAATGATGCCTAAGCAGGCCTCATGAGGAGCAAGTGGGTACATGAGGATGCCAGTGTCGGCATCTTGATTATTTTGTAGTTATAGCTGAGTGACCCCCATATTCTGTGAACTGGCCTGATCATATTTTCTGTGGTTATTAATATTCATAGTGAAAGAGAGTGAGTAATACAGCTATACCTTTATATTTAATAATGTGAGTATTGTGACACATCATTGTACATCAGGCAGCTGATGCTGTCTGTGACTCATATTGAAGAGGTTAATTTCAACTTCCCCTATTACATACCTTCCCAAATTCTGTCACTAACTGCCTTAGACCCCCCCCTCTGACTTCACAAGCAGTTTCATTGGCAAACAAATGGCTCACATCCCACTTTCCTCTGCTCTCTAACCATTTCCAATCACCCTCACATTCACCTCCTGTACCACCTTTTCCATGTACACAATGAACAGCCATGGTGACATGACACAGCCTTGACACAGCTAATACCATTTCCAGTCTTGACACAAGCTATACTTCTCTAAAAAATACTCTTGATTGCCCTTAACAGCTTTCCCCCAATCCCACATATCCTCCCACAGTGCCTTCCTGTCTACCCTGTCTTAAGCCTTCTCCAAATCCATAAAAGCCCCAAAACATTCTTACCCTTCTCCAAACATTTCTCACAAATGTGTCTTACCACAAAAATCTGATCCACACACCTTCTACCTTTTATAATCCCAGAATGCTGCTCACCAACTATTCCCTCAGTTTCTTTCCTAGTCCTCTCATTTAAAACCCACCAACATGCCTTTCCAAATATATCAAACTGATCTCTCTAAAACTATTACATTCACATTTGTCCCTTTTTCCTTTAACCTCTTCACTCCGTGGCACATCACACGTCTGGCAGCATTAGCTGCCCGACGTGCGATGTTCCGTCATAATAATCGTATTATAAAAAATAAAGTCAGTGCTCAATTGTTTGTTCTCTTTCACCCATGTATTTTGATAACCGTAGAAAATTGATGAAGCCAGTTTAGAGAGAATGGAGATTACGTAGGCACTACAATAAATATAATCAAGATGCCAACGTCGGCATCATCGAGTACCCACTTGCTCCTCATGCCGCCTACGTAGGCGTCACCATATGGAAGTGGTTAAAGCAGAACTATACAAACAGTCCTCCAGTACGACCCCCTCCCTTAGACAAATTAAACAACCTTACTAACTTATCCACTATAACAGTACCTATGTATTTCAGACACTGTATGACACCCATTCATGATCTTCAAAGCTCCCTATACCTCATCTTTTCCTATATCTCTCATTTTCATCTCCCATCACAGTTAATTTTCTCAGCACCTCCCGCTGCCACAGTCGGTCTCTTCCTAACCCCCTCCACATTCAAGAGTTATCTAAAAATACCCATCTTCCCAATATGGCCTTCACTTCCATTGATAATTCTACACATCCACTTTTTTCTTTTCCTTTCTACTTGAGTTGTCTCCCTCTTCACTCTTTTCACTTCCCTCCAAAACATCTTTATATCATTTTCAGTTTTTTGTCATGCTCCTACCCCATTTTATATCTCCTCTTTTCCTCCCTTATCACATTTTTGCTTTTTTTTTCTTGTACCTCTCATATACGTTTCAAGTCCTACTTTGCAACCAGTCCACATATACTCATGTCTTCTCTTGTACAACCATCTTCACATCATCATCCCACCACTTACTACCCTTCCCTCAATTCCCTCCTATCCTACTAGTTCCATGTACCATCTTTGCTCACTTTGTCACTTCATCCTTGAAACAAACCCATTGGTCTTCTGCTCCTATTTTTTATTATTAGAATAGAACCTTGGATTAACCTTAACCTATTCCATGACTATGTTCTTAAAATGAAATTTTTACTAACCGAAATACTTATGCCATAATTATCTAATTGTAGAATACAGGAGAAGAACAGTGCTTGTTAGTCCTGTCTACTACTTTCCAATCCTAGCTCTAGATCCATATACAGTTCCAACTTAATCTATATCTTTGATTTTTAATTAGGATATTTAGATTTGAATACATGTAATGTTTGAGCTTGGGCTATATCACCTAAGCTATTTCAAGTATTTAAGCATCTATATGGAAAACTGTATTTCTTAACATCCTTTAGACATTTAACCCTTCTTAATTTGTTCCCAGAGCCTCTTAAAGCCCTCTAATCCTTAATCAAGAAATCTCTTATGACAATGCATTCTATCCCCTTTAATGACCTGGATACTGGAATCATATCACCTCTTTCTCTTCAATCTTTCAAAGTTGGCAGACCCAGTGCTATTAGTCTTTCCTCATATGGTTTATCTGCCAGGTTGGGGACCAGTTTTGTTGCTGCCCTTTGTATTCTGTTGATCTTGCCTTTAACCTTCACTCTGTGTAGGGATCATACCACTGACACATATTCCAGTCTTGGACAGATTAGGGTTTCAATTATTTTTTTCATCATCTCTTCATCCATACAGTGAAAACCACTTCAATCTTTTGTAGCAGTCTGTACATCTCCCCCACAATCCTGCTGATATATTAGTCAGGTGACAGTTTTTTTACACTACCAAAACTTTCTTCTCTTTTGCTTTTGTAATGAGTTCTCTTACCGAGGGACAGTTTAAGATTGGTTTTGTGCCAATATTGTCCATTTCCAGTACTATGCATTTTTTTTTGTATTCAATTTAATTTCCCATTCTTGGCTACATGCCAAAATAGTGTCCTCCTTGTTTTTCTCTGTTTTCATGATTTTTGCATCATCTGCAAACATGTTGGCATAGCTAGTTGTTCTTTCCATCAGGTTATTGACATAGACAAGAAAAACATGGTGCAAGTACTGAACCTTGTTTGTAATGCTTCTTCTCTTCCTACATTTTCCCTAAGTCACATCCCTGTTATGTTTTGTTTTGTTTTTTTCTCTCCAATCACAGACCTTTTGTTGAACCAGTCCTGGTTCTGTTTCTTTTTCCACTAATCTGTGGTACATGTTTGTTCACTCCCAGGTTGTAAATGTCAAGAAAGCTTTCCCATTTCCTCCTGTGGTGTTCACGAAGTCCTTCCAATTTGCTTCTTCAAAGAATCTTTTCAACCCTAAATTATCTGCTTTATTAAAATTGAGTCTTCTTGCCTGTGTGATTCATTACTTGTCCCCATTTCCTCATCCTCCATCTGAAATTCTATTGTTACAAGGTCACTTTTTCCTATGGGGCAAAAGTAGTTCAATGAGCTGCTGTCTGGCTCTTTGGTTAGTAGCAGATTTGATCATGTGGGAATGTCATCTCCTCTTACCCAAGTCACTTTCTATACCCAATGGATCATTGTGTTCTCCATTGCTATATTTAACAGAGTATTTCCCCAGGAAGTTTCCATGTCACTTGTTTCCCATTCTTCCCAGTTGACCTCACTGCAGTTAAAATCTCCAATAAAAACTAAATTTCTACTTTGTTCAATAGTTATCTTTAGGAGAAGAGTTGTTGGCAAATTTTCTTGATATTCAGCTTCATGCCAAGCTCTTCTCCTGGAAGAAGGGGGTGGGACAAATGCCACCATGAAATATTTCATTCTGTCATTTAGTTCAGATCAGGTGGATTGTTTCAGCCTTGCCTTCATACAGAGTTGCTTCCTCCTCTTTTATGTCACTTCTCACAAATATTACTCCTCCACCAATTTTATTTTCTCTGTCTCTTCTCCTGGAGGTGTATAAATTGTTCTTCAACTGTAGATCAAACTTTTTTGAGAGATTGACCTCCACTAAACACAAAATATCAGGTTCATTTATCCCTAAGTAGTTATCTATCTAAAACCTGGCTGATAGTAAACCGTCAACATAGTATACACTACTTCAAGATTCCTTGTAGTGTTTCCTATGCAATACTGCCTTTTTTTTATATATATATATAGAAATAATTTCCTCATTCTAATTGATAACTCTCTTGAAAATATACACTGCTTTTCTTCTTCTATCCTCGCTTCATTCTTTGGCTTTGGCCTTTTCTATAAGTTTCTATGTCTTTACTTGTTCCTCTTCATTTGGCATCTCTCCTAATCCAAGTACTTTTCAACTCTTCCTCTCTTGCTAACTTCCAAGACTTACTGATCACATTATTTGCCATGGCATGGTTTTACATGAGTAATAGAATTTGTGTTAGGGTTGGAAATAGTGAGAGTGAGTGGTTTGAGGTGAAGGTGGGGGCTACACCAGTGTTGTGTTATAATACCATAGCTGTTCAATGTGTACATGGACTAAATGGGACCATTGGTTGCAGCTGTATTGGTGCCCCTATTTTGGCACAGTCATTTGGGCACCAGCTAATTTAGTGCCAGCCCATTTGACAATGGATGTTTTGGCACTGGGAAAAAAAATCAAATTTTAAAACTGTAATTCCTAAAACATATAACTGATTTAAATAGTTCTACTTTCAAATGTAGAAATGTGAGAAATAAAAAAGAAAAGGAAACATAAATATATATATATATATATATATATATATATATATATACATATATATATATATATATATATATATTTATATCATATTTCTATTATATATATATATATAAATATATATATATATATATATATATATATATATATATATATATATTTCTATTTGTAATGTAACTTTATTTAGTTAATTTGGTCATTATAAACAAGGCTCTGTAGGTACTCAGTTACCTCCATGTTTTCAAATCTAAGAACAGTTACATGTATTCTTCCATCTACATTTCAATACTTTTTTAGTTTCTGTGGTGGTGCATGCCCAGCTATGTACTCTATTCCAATAAAAAATTGCACTTGATTTCGGCCATACAATTTAGTACAATTGGTAGTTCTTGACTCCTGCTCCACACAGGCACCATCAACATGCCAATTTCTCACCTCCTTCAGAGAATATTATATTTCTCCATTTTGTTGATAAGATAGGAAATTTTGATTTCAATCATTAGCAAGAGCAGTCATTCTGCAACTATAGATAAAATTCAAAACTTGATAGGATAAGAAACTAAGTAATTACGTGAAGTTCAATTCAAAGAAAAGAAAATATTGGTTTATACATATCTTTACTTAGAATCGATGTTTACAGCAATTATGATGACAAGTGTAGAATAAAACAAGTGTTCTGCATAACTCCTGAACATGAAGGTGCATTCAGATTTCACATAGAAACCCATAAGAAAATTAAAATTATTTTGATCAATATTTTGCATCAATATTTTGCCATGTTTGTGCATTTTCCATCACGACACTCTATGGCGGCACTAAGGAGGGATAGTTACTGACTCCTTCTCTCCTCCTTTTCCTCCTCCTTCCAACTTATTCATCATTTAACCAATATGAAAAAGTATTTGTTTTATGTATAATGTTTCTATTCTTCTTACCTTTTTGAGTAATCTCAAATAATCTACCTACCATCTCCATGGATTTAAGATAAATTCACATTAAAAATAATCTTGGATAAGAATGATGGAGAATGAATACTTTCTCATAATAAATTCAATTATGAATAAATTGGAAGGAGGAAGAGGAGGGAAAGAGTCGGCAACTTCCATCCCTCCCTCTCTCCCTTCCTTGTGCCACAAGCGTCATGACACAAAATATAGATAAAAATAATTAATTTTAGTTTTTATGGCTTTCTATTTGAAATCTGAATGCACCAACATGTTTAGGAGTTGTTTATGTAGGAGAACACATGTTTTATTCTACACTTATTATCATAATTGCTGTAAACATAATTATTTAGTTTCTTATCCTATTGAGCTTTGACATTTTTTTATAGTTGTAGAATGACTGCTCTTTGTAATGATTGAAACAAAATTTTCCTATCTAGTGAAGAAAATGGGGAAATATAATATTTTCTGAAGGAGGTGAGGAATTTGCATGTCACTGGTGCCTATGTGGAGTAGGAGTCTGCAGGACTACCAACTGTACCAAGTTGCATGGTTGAAATTGAGTATAATTTCTCATTGCAATGGAGTATAATAGCCCTTCATGATATGCATTTCTACCTTTCTGTACTTTACAAAGAAAGGCTTTCAATTAATTTCCAAATAATGGGATGTTGCATGCCAAGTTTGTTATTTAATTGACAGTGGGATGCCTCTGCATGATTGCTTGTGTGATGCTCCCCATTTAATGTTCTTTGATAAAAGTTCCAAATCTCAAGCAGAAATAGAGAAATTCATCTTCCATTTCTCTATTCTGATGACTGACATATGTATCTTCAAACCAGTTATGTAAATCTTGAAGTTCTTATGACAGTTCTGTCACTAGAGCATCCAGATATTCATTGATCTTGTTCCAAGATATAAAGGCAACAGCAATAATCATTTTAGCTTTTATTGTGTAATCTGGATCATTGTCATATAAGCTAGTGAACCCTGATTTAGCTAGATGTTTTGTATGCTTTGAGCTAAGGGAAAAAAAGAAAAATTAGATTATAGGTTTAGCACTAGAACAGCCATGCCAGAGCACCCATGCCAAAATGGCTGAGCCAAAACATACCAAACCCATGTATGGATGGGGTGGTACAGGAGGTAGATGCAAAGATGATGAGCAGAGGATTAGAGAGGGTTAGAAATAGTGGAGGAAGTGGGAGATGAGCCAGTTGGTGTTTGCTGATGATACTGTGCTTGTAGTTGGGACAGAGGAGAGTATGACGCTGCTAGTGAGAGTATGGGAAGGTATGTGATAGGAGGGAGTTGAGAGGAAATGTATGAGACATACAAGAGATGAGGGTGGTAGCAAGCTGGAGGTAAGTCTTAAAGGGAAGAGGTGAGAGGAAATGGATAGTTTTAGACATTAAGGGTTGCCTGTAGCAGTGATGGGAGGAGTGGGGGTAGAAATTAACTGTAAAGTGAGAGAAGCAAATAAATCTCTTGGGAGGAATGAAAAGTGTCATGAGAAATAAGGTATCTGAGAATGGATGTGAAGAGAAGGCTATAAAGGGGTGTTTTGCCTACAACACTGTATGGAGCAGAGACTTGGAATTTAAGGAAGGCAGAAAAGATAGAAATATGGTAAGAGAAGTGTTTGAGAACTATGGTAGATGTTTTGAGGATGAATAGAGTGAGAAATGAGATGAGGAGAGCTGGGTTGGGAAGGGAGTTGGCAGATGAAAAAATACTGGGGTGGTTTGGGCACATGTAAAGAATGAATGAGGGAAGACCAGCAAAAAAAGTGGAGGGCAGAGGTGGATGGAGTGAACCTGAGAAGTAAACCAAGAAGGAGATTGATGGATGGGGTGAAGGGGGTTTTAAGTAAAAAGGGAATGTTGAGCATGGTAATGAGAAGGCAAGAGATAGGTGTGAACAGAGAATGGTTTTGATTAGAATATAAATTGATACAGCTCATAGGGATATCTCCTTGTCTGCTCTATTTTCACATAACAGGAGGAGGAGAGAAAGTTGCCATGTAATTGAAGCAGATGGCCCTGCTGTAGAAATGCTGTGTCTTGCTGCATTGCTTATGATCCAGGCAGTGGGGAGTGGACAAGGATATCTTCATAAGGAGCTAAGATAGAAGGGAAATGGGTGATGAAGGGGAGTGGGATGGGTTGGGGTAGGTGCATGCCATGGCTGGATATCTCCCATATGGGAAGGAAAAAGCCTATTGATATATAAATAGTAGACCTGGAGTAGGGGTTTGAGGTAAAGGTGGGGTTGCATCAGGGTTTTGTGATGTTACAATGGTTGTTCAGTGTGTTCATGAATGGTGTAGTACTGGAAATAATTGCAAGGGTTATGTGCAGGGGATTGGAAATGGTTTGTGAGAGTAAAGGGAAATAGGAAGTGAGCCAGAAGTTGTTTTTAGATTACAATGTGCTTGTGCTTGAGGCAGTTTGTGTTGAGGTTCAGGAGCATATGTATTTTCCAAATGTTTACAAAATGAGTGCACATCAATGACCTTTTGGTCCATAACTAGGTCAGATGGTAAGAATAGATAGTTAAAGACATGAATAACCAAGTGAACCAAATAATTGACAGGCACTACATCATGTTGCTTAGGTTTTTATCTAAATGAATTTTAAAACTTCAAACCATTCTATATTGCACTATCTCTGCAGGAAATTGATTACATTCATTGATTACAGAAATACAGGAAGCTATACAAGAAAAGAGCAGTGCTCATGGGGTTCCCATCTCCTACTCTCCAATTTATCATACCTAGCTTCATGTATGGTTCCAACTTTGTTTATATCCTTAATTTCTGATTATCATATGAGTAGATTTTAATTGATGTATTGTTCCAACTTTGGCTATATCACCTTCCAAGTATGCCAAGTATTAATGCATCCATATGGAAAACTGTATTTCTTCTCATCCTTTAGACAGGTAGTCTTTCTTAATTTGTTCACATGATCTCTTATCCCTTATCAAGGGATGTCTTTTGTCAATGTAGTCTACCTTTTAGCAACCTGAATACTATAATCATATAACCTCTTTCTCTTTGGTCTTACAGTGTTGGTAGAACCAATGCTTATAGTCTCTCCTCGTATGTTTTATCTGTCAAGCTGGGAAAGCGCTTGGTTGCTGCCCTGTGTATTCTCTCAATCTTGCTTATATCCTTTACTCTGTGTGGGGACCACACCACTGATGAATATTCCAGTCCTGGACGGATCAGGTTTTCTATGACTTTTTTCATTATCTCTTCACCCATATAGGGAAAAGACACATTTAATCTACCATCCTGTTAATATGTCTGTCAGGTGACAGGTTATCTTTTATCAACATTCCTAAATCTTTCTCTTTTGCTTTTGTCATGGATTCACTTCCCAAGAAATAGTTTAAAGATGGTATTTTGCAGCCATTGCCCATTTCTAGTACTTTGCATTTTTTATATTGAAATTCATTTCCCATTCCTGGCTCTATGCAAAAATAGTAAAATAGTATCTAGATCTTTTTGTAATAGTCTGCCATCTTCATAATTTTTTGCTCTTCTCGTGATTTTGACATCTGCAAACATATTAGCATAGCTTATTTCCTCCATCATATCATTGACATAGATAAGAAATATAACTGGGTCTGTTACTAAACCTTGTGGAAGTAAATGTGAGGGTTTTGTGCAATGGTATTTTTTTTTTCTTTTTCTTTTTTCACTAAGAGAAGAAAAGGTAAAAGGTGCAGACGGAGAGATGATAATGGAAGAGACAGCAGTAAGAGGAAGATGGACAGAGTATTTTAGGGAATTTCTAAATGTGAAGGAAGATAGGGAAGGAAAGGTAGTTGCAGTGGGAAGTGCTATGAAAATGGCTGTGATGAATGAAGAAAATGGAGAAGAAATAAGGAAAAATTAGGTGAAAGCAATTATTAAAATGATGAGAGCAGGTAAGCCACCTGGGTTAGATGGGAATCATGCAGAGTGTCTAAAAAAGGGAGATACAGTGATGGTGGACTGGCTGGTGAGGTTGTTTAATGGTTGTCTAAAAGAGGGTAGAGTGCTGGAGAACTGGAGGAGTGCCTTGTATAGTTCCACTTTACAAGGGAAAAGGGGACTAGTGTGAGTTTAGTAGTAACAAAGGTATTGGTTTGTTGAGTGTAGTTGGAAAGGCTTATGGGAAGGTTTTGATTGAGAGGATTAGGAAAGGAACAGAGGGAGTAATTGGTGAGGAACAGTGTGGGTTTAGGACAGGTAGGGGTTGTGTGGATAAGATTTTTTGTGATAAGGCAGATATGTGAGAAAGCTTTAGCAAATGGTAAGGATGTTTTCTAGGCCATTATGGATTTGGAAAAGGCTTATGACAGGGTAGACATGAAGGCACTGTGGGAGGTATTGCAGATATGTGGGATAGGAAGAAAGCTGTTAAGAGCAGAATAAGAATTTTTACAAGAGTAGTAGAGCCTGTGTTAGAATTAGAAATGGAAAGAGTGAGTGGTTTGAGGTAAAGGTGGGACTTACCCAGGGATGTATTGTGTCGCCTTGGGTGTTCAATTTATACATGGATGGGGTGGTGTGAGAGGTAAACACAAGGGTATTGGGCCGAGGACTAGAGATGGTGAAAGAAAATGAAGAAAAATGGGAGAAAAGCCAGTTGTTATTTACTGATAACACTGTGCTTGTAGGAGGATCAGAGGAGGGATTAAAGAAGTTAGTGACAGAGTTTGGGAAGGTGTGTGAAAGAAGGAAGTTGAAGATAAGATAAATATGGGTAAAAGTAAGGTGATGAGATGTACAAGGGGAGAATGTGGCAGCAAATTGGAAGTGAGTATTAATGGAGAGAGACTGAAGGAAGTGGATAACTTTAGATACTTGGGTGCAAATGTGGCAGGAAAGGGAGGAGTGGAGGTGGAGGTAGAATGTAGATTGAGAGAAGCAAGTAAGTGCCTTGGGTGATTAAAAAGTGTAATGAGAAATAGATATTTGAGAATGGATGCTAAGAGGACATTGTATGAAGGAGTGATTGTGCTGATAGCATTGTATGGGGCAGAAATATGGAACATAAGAGAGGAAGAGTTTAAATGTGTTTGAGATGGGATGCCCAAGAAGTATGATATGGGTTACTAGGCTGGATAGAGTGAGAACCAAGGAGTTGAGGAGGAGAGTGGGGATGGAAAGGTAGCTGGAGATAGGCTTGATGAAAGAGTATTGGGATGGTTTGGACACATGGAAAGAATGAGTGAAGAAAGACTAGTAAAGAGGTGTGAAGACAGAGGTGGAGGGAATGAACATGAGGGGGCAACCAAGGATAAGATGGATGAATGGGGTAAAACAAGCATTGGGAAAGAGGAGAATGTCTGTTGAGGAAGGAAGAGAGAAGACAGAAGATAGGGGTGAGTGGAGAATGGTTGTGTATGGATGATGCTGTGATGCATGGAAGGGAGTGGGTGGGTGATGGGGGAATGAGGGAGTATATGTGAATGATATTTTGAAGCAGTCCAAAGGGATTTCTCCCCATCTTCTCTTCTGCATGAGGGGATGGAGAGAGGGGTTGCCAATTAAGTGAAATGGCCTTGATGTGGATGTGCTGTGTCTTACTATATTTCTTGCAACCCAGGGCAGTGGGCAAGTTACAGGGATGACCTGTCATCCTGGAGGAACTGAGATAGGGGGGAGGGAAATTAGTGAA
This sequence comes from Oratosquilla oratoria, assembly GCF_046742065.1. NCBI lineage: Eukaryota > Metazoa > Arthropoda > Malacostraca > Stomatopoda > Squillidae > Oratosquilla > Oratosquilla oratoria. The sequence continues at coordinate 60,111,181 of NC_134783.1, forward strand.
TGGGAGTGGAGTATATAGGGATGGAATGGGTGGGAGTGGATTTTATGCCTTTGTTTTTGGCTACCCTCTTTGTAAGGGGGAAAAGGATGTTGGTATGTGTATGTAAAAAAAGTCAGATTTGAAAGATGGAAGAGAAATGGGTGATATGTTTACAGTATTCAGTTCACCAAAGGGGATAGATTACATCAATGGAAGAGATCTTTTTTATATTGTCCCTACATTCTATTTTTGCTTTTTCCAAATTCCATTATACTGTATTTCTTGATGTTGAAGTTCACTTTGCCTGTTTGACTTCATTCCCAGACTTTGTCCAGGTCTTTTTGTAGTGATATGTTTACAGTATTCAGTTCACCAAAGGGGATAGATTACATCAATGGAAGAGATCTTTTGATTAAGGATAGAAGGACTTTAAGAGGTCATAAGAAATTAAGGAAAACTTCATATCTAAAAGATATGAAAAACTATATTTTTCCATATAAATTCATAAACACTTGGAATAGCTTAAAACAATGGTTCCTGCATCACCAGCATCCTCAGTTGGTTAATGATGGTCTCGTTCTGGGATATTGAGTGCCTACCAGAGCATGCTTCACTCTCTACTGATGTGTGGCCAACTTTAAAGTAGCTGTATCACTCCTTTATCTGTGTGGTGCCCACTGCTTCATCCCCAAAGGTCTGTTTGATCTTGTGGATTGTTTCCACTTCCTTTGTACCAATTTTATATTGTCCCTACATTCTATTTTTACTTTTTCCAAATTCCATTATACTGTATTTCTTGATGTTGAAGTTCACTTTACCTGTTTGACTTCATTCCCAGACTTTGTCCAGGTCTTTTTGTAGTGATTTACAATCTTCCTCTGTACTTGCTCTCTTTAGTAGTTTCACATCATCTGCAAAGAAATTCATATAACATTCCACACCTTCATCCATGTCATTCATATATATGCCAAACATTACCGGAACCAGTACAGAACCTCGTGGGACTCCACTTATCATTTCTTCCCAGGTGAAATTCTTGTCTCTAAGTCCTATCCTCATTTTTCTCCCATTCAAGAAATCTTTCATCCAGTCCAATAACTTTCCTTGGACTCCACCTATTATTTAAAATTTTCATAGTAACTCTTTGTGTGGTACTTTATCAAATTGTTTTTGTAAATCTAAGAAGACGCAATCTGTCCATCCATCCCTTGCATTATTTCTGTTGGCCTTGAGTAAAAGCAAATAAAGTTTGTGGCACATGATCTTCTGCATCTAAATCCAAATTATTTTGGGTTTAGTATATTATTCTCTTCCAAATGTTTAATCCATTTACTTTGGATAAATTTTTTGCATATTTTGCAATTGTACTTGTAAGGGAGACTGATCTATAGTTGGTTGGATTTTCTTTGTCCCCTCCTTTGTATATTGGTACAATATTTGCATTTTTCCAATCTTGTGGTACTTTTCCTTCTTTGAGTGAGAAAGCAATTATCTTGTGTATCTTATCTATACATTCTTTTAATATCCAATTTGCAATTTCATCTGGCCCATGCAATTTTCTGACATCAAGATTTTTTATTTGGTCCCCTATTTCTTTCTATGTCACCATTATTTCTTTCATTGGGGGATCTTTCTGTCCTTCCTCCCAATTTTGTAAACTTTCAATTGTGAATACTGATTTAAAATGTTTATTCATAATTTCAGCCATAGTTTAGGTTGGTCCATGCATTTTTCTATTATGTCCTTTTCATAGTATCTTTTTTCTTCTCTGCTTATTTTTACATATTCATTTCTTAGCTTGATTTATACTTGCCATTTGGTCATTTTTTTTCTTTTTCCATGTTTTCCAGGTTTTGTCTCTTCTATCTCAAGCCTCACTACATTTTTTGTTATACCAGCACTTTATGTGTGTGTGTGTGTATATATATATATATATCTATATATATATATATATATATATATATATATATATATATATATATATTCATGTATATATATATTTATATATATACACACACACACACAAAACATAATGCTCAGCATTACAAAGGATTACAAAGGCGGAGCATGCTGACAGGAGACCTGTCGGCATGCTCCGCCTTTGTAATCCTTTGTAATGCTTATATGATGAAATTGAACTGAGGGCAAGCTATGCCCATAAAGTTTCATAGAATGATTTCTGGGTAGTAAATAATTACAAGTCATCATATCTGTAATGCCATGTTTACATTGTTTTGTTAATATATCTCATAATTGAATCCATAATTAATGGTGAAAAAGATAGGTTTAGTAATTCCCAGGCCCATACTTATGACTTACCTCTGTAATAGATCTTATGGGTGTAATTTCTTTTGTTAATATGTAAAATTATTCCAGTAGTATTTAGATTGAACACGATATTGATATATATTTATCAGAGAGCAGGATAAACATTCACCAATGCACTATACTCCATGCCAATTGCGGCTGCCCAAGCGCCATAATGTTTAGTGTATTTCCTTTCATTCTGTAGGGTGTAAGTGCATTCAGTCAGCACTTACAGTTCAGTGGTGTCCTTTAACCACTTTGGTATGATGACACCTATGTAGGCATTATGAGGCATGAGTGGGTACATGAGGATGCCGGCGTTGGTGTCTTGATTATATATTTTTTTGAAGTTGTATATGAATTACTCTTGGATTCTGTGAACTAGTTTGATCATGTTGTCTGTGTTTATCATCACTCAGAGTAAAAGAGAATGAGTAATACAGCAGTGACTTTATATTTTATAGTGCGAGTAGTGTGATGAATCATACATATGGCAGCCAATGCTGCATGCAAGAATTTGACTCATACTGAAGTGGTTAATAACATTAGAGCCATTTTTATTCTAAATCACAAGTTCTTGCCAATAAAAAGATATAATGAAAACAAATAATGTTTGTCAGGTGCATTCGTAAAAAATGGACCTGGGCCAATTCACACTGTACAGTTTGCCTTCATACAGTTAAATTTCATTTGCTTTTTGTCAAAATGTCACTATGTTCTCATCATACATCTAGGATATGGTCAGTCAGCATGCAGCTGTTGTTCTGGCATGGTGGCAAGATTTTTTTTTTTTTTTTTCAAAGGAGCTCACTGTAATTGATCTTCTCTTAGATGAAAATGAGGAAAGTAGGGTTATATATATCTATATATATATATATCTATATATATATATATATATATATATATATATATATATATATGTATATATATATTTATATATATATATATATATATATATATATATATATATATATATGTATGTGTATATGTATATATATATGTATAATCATATATATATATATATATATACTGTATATATATACATATATATGTATAATCATATATATATATGCATATACATACATATATATATATACATATACATACTATATATATATATATATATATATATATAATATATATATATATATATATATATATATATATATATGATATATAGTTTAATGTCACAATATCCCCCCTATTGGGAGGCTAGGATGGTGCCCATTTCAAAGGACTGTGTAGCAAGAAATTTAATGATTCATGCCCTTGGTTCAACTTTGCTGGTGACAGGGTTCAAACCACCATCCCCTCAACTTTCGCTGCAAGTAACGATGCCATAACCCACTCAGCCATTGAGCTTCCAAGTAGAGTTAAAGCTAAAAAAAAAAAAAAAATTGGGTGCACAACTACCAAAGAAAGTCAAAGGGTGACCTTTGGACTCTACAAGCTCCTTGTAGCCTCTGACTAGTTTTGTTAACTTTTCTCACTCATGACCACTTCTTCAATGTGCAAAGCCAAAGTTTCCACAGACTGAAGGTAAGTTGCCTCTCCCTTCTGTTGCCACCACATAACTGATACATAATGATGTTCACACATACAGCTGGGATGCAGAACATTTTCATTACCTATATGTTTCATCCATCAGTGCCTTCCAAACCTATCTAGTATATACAAATTAAGGCTGTATGAAAGACAAACAATGAATAGAACATATGGTGTAAACAGTTTTATTGATTTCAATGAAGAACCATATAGTGTGAATTGGCCCTTCAAAATAAAGATGTATCAACCCTGTCATGCCAGTGTAGTTGTTTTTCCAATGAAATGTTTCCTGTAATGCTGTAATCAGGAGTTCACAAGTATCAGATCATAAAATATAGTTTATAGTAAAGACTATCAGAAATAAGGCAAAATGTGCCATAATTTTGTGTAACTTTCACATTTTTGTAGAGATAGGTAAGACCTTAGCATTTTCAGATGATTTTAAGGGATTTTTTAATTTTCCAAAATAGTCATGAAAATTTAGGGGTGTGTGGTACATGCTGGTGCATGTTATTTCCTGGAAAATATGATAGCTAAAGAAACTAAGGTAACACCACAAATCATGCTAGCCTCATTCATTAAATACACCACAATCAGGAAAGACAAAACTCACCACAAAGGTGGACTCATAACACCAATACATTTCTCCTTTTCCTTCTCATTCAATTTGTTTACTCTTAGCACCTCTCTACCTTCCACCCTTTTCCACTTCCTCCATTTATCCTTCACCCTCAGTTTCCTTTCTACCAATATATTATCTGACATTCCTCCACTCTCTCCCATGAGAACATAGACATCCAGAATCCTTCCTATCCTTTCTTTGGATACCACTACAGTCTATTAATGCCATGTCAACCACCCTTTCCATGCACCACCTTTTCCCTTGTATACTTATGCTTGACTCTTCTTGAACACTGTTTGTTATCATCAACTTCCTTTTTAGACACATCTGCAACTTCCTTTCTCCATACTTCTTACTTGGCACCCCAAAATATCCTTACTCCATCTATTGGTTCAAAAGATTTACAAAGGAAGAGCATACCGACAGAAGACCTTTTGATCCATACCTAGGTCAGATACGGAAAAAATAAACAAATAATGAAGTAGATAAATAAATAAAATGATAAACAATGATAAATAATAAACAGAGAAATAACAATAATTTATAGCAAATAATACACAAATAACAAAAAATAAACAGATAGATAGTACATACATATACCAAGGCTTTTTCCCCCTTATAAGGGAGGTAGCCAAAAAGGGAAAGATACATACATACATATACCAAGGCTTTTTCCCCCTTACTAGGGAGATAGCCAAAAAGGAAAAGGCATAAAATCATTCCCACCCGTTCCATCCCCGAAAACACTCCACACCCCTCCACCCTCCCTCCCATTACAGGGCATTACAGCATATTTCTTAGGTGATTATCTAAATTAATCTTAAAGCTTTGAACAGTTTTACATTGCACTGCCCCTGCAGGAAGTTTATTCCATTCATTTACTATATGATTGGTGAAGTTGTTTTTACCCAAATTAAATCTACTTCCTGACAGTTTGAGGGTAGTATTTCTTGTCTGATTCAGATTCAGTGTGAAAATTTTGTCACTTTTGATGTCAATTCCCTTTAGAATCTCAAGACCTGTATCAAATCATCCCTGAGTCTACACTTTTTTAGAGAAAATACTACAGATTCATGTGTTTTAGTCGATTTTCATGTGATTTGTTTCTGATATTTCGAATCAGTTTTGTGGCTCGCCATTGTACTTTTTCCAATCAACGTCTTTAATGAGGTTTGGTGACCATACGGATACAGCATATTCCAAATGTGGATGAACTAACAATTTATAAAGGTTAATGACAGATGGAATTTTAAAATCAAAAGATTGCATAATCAGTCCTAGAATCTTATTTGCCTACTCTGAGGTGGAAATACACTGCTTAGATGATTTGAGATCATCACTGATAATTACGCTGAGATCCTTCTCACTATCCACTTTCGTTAACAATTTCCAAGTAACTTTTAATCGTACAGAAAATAAACATGAGGGTAATGGCTAGGGATTTGGAGCTGTTGAGAATGAAGGTGAGAAGAGGAACAGAAGCAGTTATTGCAGAGTTTGAAAGGATATGTGAAAGGAGAAGGCTCAAAATTAATGTGGGTAAAGGTAAAGTGATGACATATGTGAGGGTAGAGGGTAGCAGTAAGTTGAAGAGAGAAGCTGGAAGAAGTGGAAAGATTTAGATAAAGATACACATGGCACAGTTTTAAGGAGTGGGTGTAAAGGTATATTATGGAATAAGGGTATCAAGTAAATGCTTGAGGCAAATGAAAAAGGTCATGAGAAATAGGTATATAGGGATGAACACAAAGAGAAGAGTATATAAAGGGGTGACTATGCCCAAGATACTGTATGGAGCAAAAAATTGGAATTTGTAGGAGGCAGAAAGGAAAAGCCTAAATATGTTTGAGTTAAAAATTGTAAGAAGTAGAGTGGAGGTTACGAGGATGGATAGAGTGAGAAATGTAGAGGTGAGGCTAAGAGTAGGAGGTGGAAAGTGAGTTGGCAGATAGAGCTGATCTAAGAATTTTGGAATAGTTTGCGCATATGGGAAAAATCCACAAAGAAAGACTAGCAAGAAGAATGTGGAAGGTAGAAGTGAATGGGGTAAACTTGAGGGGAAGCTAGATAATGAGGCAAATGGATGGGGAGAAAGGGGGATAGGGTACCAAAGAAATGTTTGTTGAGCAAAGAAGTGCCACAGACTAGTGTATTATATATGATTTTCTGTATCAAACCTGGCCAAGATTTGATTAGTTCTATCAACCCAATTGCCACCATGTTTATCCCTTTTATTCAGATATTTTCTATCTTACACTGGATTTGAAATAAAGGCAAAATGCAAAATATAACTATTCTAATTACATAATATATAAATATATAAAATTAATTACACTAGTACAGAGGGGTTTGAACAAGGGTGCAAATGTAAGAGTGTATGTCCCATGGCCCACAGCCCTCCCTTTTATATGGGGAACACATACATGTGCCAATGGCAGGTGCCAAATAATTACATCTATAGGCCTAGTCTATATACTTATTTACCTGGCTTTACACAATCCTTCCACTTTATTTTTGTGTGAAGAAGGTTTACAATTTATCAATCGCTACCTAAACTAATTACAGAATTTACCATAATATACAATGACACCTCTTTTCTGTGCCATTGTTGTTTTGATTCCCTTTGACCCCTGAGGTGAAAAGCTCCATTTGTTTACTCATCCACAACAGTGCCACTCCTGCATCTCTTTACATCATATTGTGACATGTCATGGCACATCATAGAACATGACACATCACGAAACATGACACATGACATGTCATGGAACATGACAGAAGGGAGAAGGCAAAAGATATATATGAGTGGAGATGGGGTTGTGAATGGATGAGGAATTGATGCAACCCAAAGGAATTTCTTCTCGTCTGTTCTGTAAATTCTTGAGTGGATGGGGTGGGGGTGGGAGCACTATGTAATGAAGGCGTGGGGGTAGACTGGCTTTGGCTGTTTGGCCCTACTGTGTTGCTGTATTACCTCTGACTTGAACATTGGGTAGAGGACAGGGAATGACCTTTCACAAGGAGTTAAGGTAAATGGGACAACAAATGAGTTTTGGATGGATGAAGTGTTTATGCGTTATTATTTTCCTCCTATTAAAGGAAAAGACATTTTGGTGTGTGTCTATTCATATATGTATATACATATATATATATATATATATATATATATATATATATATGATGAAAGTGGAAAAAGAAGTCACGGGTCTAGTTTCGAGTTTCTGAGTTTATTCCTGACCGGTTTCGCTCTAAGCTTAGTTCTGAGTTTCTGAGTTTATTCCTGACCAGTTTCACTCCAAGCTTAGCTCCGAGTTTCTGAGTTTATTCCTGACCGATTTCGCTCTAAGCTGAAGAAGCTTAGAGTGAAACCGGTCTGGAATAAACTCAGAAACTCAGAACTAGACCCGTGACTTCTTTTTCCACCTTCATCAACTTGTCACAATGTACCAGCATATATACATATATATATATATATATATATATATATATATATATATATATATATATATATATATATATGTTTTTATTTTTATGTATATATATGTATATATATATATATACACATATATATATATATATATATATATATATATATATATATAGATATAGATATATAGATACTGTCTTTCCCATCAGACAGATATAAGAAAAATGCAGAACAAAACAAAAACCTGGTTATTGCTTTCATTGATCTTATTAAAGCTTTTGATGCCATGAACCATATCCTATTGTGGGCATTATTAAAGAAAATGGGAATTTCTCCAAGGTTCCTCAGAGTCCTCCAACACCTCCACAATGGCATGCAGGCTCGAGTCCAAGTATGCGGCTCATTATCCATGTGAAGTTCAGGTTGGAGTAAAGCATGGTTGTATTTACCTAGTTGTACTTTGTGGGAGAAGAGCTATGCTCGTAGTGACCCGCAGTTGTATCTTTCCACATCAGTTCTTTCTTAAAATCATATATAGTTTTAGCACTCAATGTTTTCTCTTTCAGTTTGTTCCATGTATCTATTACTCTGTGTGGAAAGCTGTTCTTTTTCAAATCTCTTCTGTAACTGTCTTAAGTTTCTTCTCGTGTCCTCTTGTATTTCTTCTCTCCCATTTAAGTAGGTCATCCCTATCAAGGATTTCCATCCCCTTTATAATTCTGTAGATGGTTATCAAATTGTCTCTTTCTCTTCTTTGTTCCAGAGTTGATAAGTTTAGTTTGTGCAATCTTTGTTTATATGTCAACTTGCTAAATGTTGGTGCCATCTTTGTCATTGCTCTTTCAATTCTTTCTAGTTTTTTTTTTTTTTTTTTTTTTTTGTACTAGGTGTCCATAGTGTCGCTGCATATTCTAATTTTGGTCTTACCAGTGTAACTAGTATTTTCTTTACCATTTCCTCATCCATGTAGTCAATGGCCACTTTCTTTGATCTTGTTAAATTATTACTCCAACTATTTTGTTTACATGTTTGTCTGGTGTCATGTTGTTTGGGATAATTACTTCTAAGTCTCTTTCTGAATTTACTTTTGTAACTTTCTTTGGACCAATTTTGTATTGACCTGATATCCTATTTTTACCTTTTCCAAATTCCATTATACTACATTTTTTAATGTTGAAGTTCACTTTGTTCTTTATACTCCATTTCCAGACTTTGTCCAGGTCTTCTTGAAAATATTTGCAGTCTTCTTGTGTACTTATTCTCTTCAATAGTTTCACCTTAACCAGCAAAATCTACGCTTCTCTAGGGGAAGATGCTGGTGTGACCATCCAATATCGAATGGATGGAAACTTGTTCAATCTTTGCCATCTCCAAGCCAGAACCAAAGTTTCTACCTTACAAGTAATCAAACTTCAGTATGCTGATGACTGTGCTATCATTGCTCATGATGCTGGCTCCCTGCAGAATTTTTGGTGGCCTTGAGGCTCAGAAACAATGGCCCTCAAGGTCATCCTCAAAAGTTCATCACTCATTAACAAGCTATATAAATCTTTAGTTTGTCCACATTTGGAATATGCTGTTTCCGTATGGTCACGGAATCTCATTAAAGACATTGACAGACTGGAAAAAGTACAACGGTGAGCCACAAAACTGATTCCAAATATTAAAGATAAATCATACGAAAATCGACTAAAACATATGAATCTGTTTTCCCTAAAAAAACGTAGACTCAGAGGTGACTTGATTCTAAAGGGAATTGACAACATCAGAAGTGACAACATTTTCACACTGAGAATCAGACAAGAAACAATGGTCTCAAACTGTCCGGGAATAGATTCAATTTGGAAGTAGGTAGAAACAACTTTGCCAACCATGTAGTTAATAAATGGAATAAAATTCCTGCAATGTAGTTCAGTTCAAAGCTTTAAGAATCATTTAGATAAACACCTAAGCAAGATGCTGTAATGATTATGATTTATTTTATATTATTTGTTTTTGTTTTGTTATCATTTGTCTGTTTGATTTTCATTTATTATTAGTTATATGTCAATTTATTATTATTTACTATTTACCTGTTTGTTTATTATTTAACTATACCTATGCATTTATTTATGTATTTTATTTGTTATTTACATTATTATAATTTTTATTTATTATTTTATTGTTATTATGATTTTTTCGCATCCGACCTAGATATGACCAAAAGGTCTCCTGTCGGCATGCTCTGCCTTTGTAATCCTTTGAGTGCAGTGCACAGAACCACTACAGGCACCTTTCCAATTCCACCTGCACTTGCAAACCTATCATACAAGGAGAGATTGGCTAAACTGGAGTTACCGACACTGGAGCAAAGAAGAGAGAGAGGTGACCTATTGACCATCTACAGAATCATGAAAGGCACAGAGATACTTGATAGAGAGGACTTACTTTACTGGGACAAGAGAAACACAAGAGGACATGGAAAGAAAATAAAAAAACATAGCTATAGAAGAGAACTGAAGAAAAACAGTTTTCCACATAGAGTTTTGGACACTTGGAACAAACTGGATAATGAAATAGTATGCACAAAAACCATTCATGAGTTTAAAAGCAAACTAGACACTGCAAGATACAATTGTGGGACACCACGAGCATAGCTCCCCTTCCCGCAAAATACAACTAGGTAAAATACAACTAGGTAAATACAACTAGGTAGATACATACACAGTGAACCAATCAAAATCGTGGAACACTTCATGACTGTTCTGTAGACATGGAGATCCAAAGGAGGATAAACCTTGCCTCACAGCATTTGGCCAATTGCAAGATAGAGTTTTCTATAACAATATACTCAGAATCTATACAAAGGCTGCTGTGTACAAGGCTGTTCTTCACTCTGTTGTATGGCTTAGAAACAAGGACCCTGTATAACTGTTATAATTGTATCTTGGAAAATTTCAACATCAGATGTCTCCAGAAGATTCTTGGTGTATTAAGGAAGGATAAGATCACCCATGATGAATTATACTACTGCACTCAAATCACTATCTTTGAAATTGCCATGGCACCATAAGGATACCAGAACACCGGCTTCCATGGCAGATACAGTATGGACAGCTCACTGAAGGCAGTAGAAGCGTAGGTGCCCAGAGATGAGATATAAGGACCATGCCAAAGACTTACTCAACAAATGTGACATACAACCCCAAGAGCTGGAGGCCCTGGCTGTAGACAGGTTTACCTGGTGAGCTGCATGTCCCAGAGCAAGTGATTGAATAATGTCCAGTCCCTGAGGAGAGTAGAAAACTGTGCCTGAAGACACCAGCAAGTGAAGGGAGACCAGCCTCCTAAGGAACAACACCCATGCCAACTGTGTGGCAAAATATGCAGTTCCCAAATAGGATTTATTAGCCATATACAATGACATCAATGACCTAACTGCTGAACCTTCACTTCTCATCACATGCAGAGCAGTGTCGTAATTGGCAATGATGGAGCACCACAAGTATTGTTATTATTATGGCTTAGATCACTGCTATTTTTGGAAGAAGTTGGATGGAGGCAGATAAAATGTGCCTGGCAGAAAGTGAATTCACCAAAGGCATACTGCATTAAATTCCCTGATTCAAAATGGCCTTCATAAAGAGGCATGGTCTTAGCCCACTCTGAAAGAGAAATTTTCATAACTATCATATCAGAATCATTACTAGCATTATAATTAATATATTATTAATATTATTATTATTATTCATACATACGCATACCAAGGGCCAAAATCAAAAGGTATAATTCTACTCCCACCCATTTCATCCTCACCTATTCCACTCCCATCCATCACTCCTCCCTCTCTCTCATCTTGGCTCCTCATGGATGACAGGTCATCCCTGCATGTTACCCATCACCTTGAATCAGAATCAATGCAGCAAGACACAGCACATCCACAGCAAGGCTGCTTCCTTTAATCAGTGACCTGCCCTCTCTGTTCCCTCATGGTATCAGAAACATTGAAGATGGGGAGAAATCCTTTCGGGCTGCTTCAAAATATCATTCACACATAACCACTCCTTAACACCCCCTAATCCCCACCCACTCCCTTCCATTCATCACAGTATCATCCATATACAGCCATTCTCCACTCACTCCTATCTTCTGCCTTCTCCCTTCCTTCCTCAACAGACATCCCCCTCTTGCTCAACACCCCTTTCACCCCATCCATCCATCCATCTTGTCCTCGGTCACCTCCTCATGTTCACTCCATCCACCTCTGCTTCCCACATTTCTTTTACTAATCTTTCTTTACTCATTCTTATTGTGTATCCAAACCATCCCAATACTTTTTCATCAACTGTATCTCCCATCTCCTTTTCCACCCCCACTCTCCTCCTCACCTCCTTGGTTTTCACTCTATCGAACCTTGCAACCCCATTATAACCCCCAGACACCCAATCCCAAATGCACCCAAAATCCTCCTCTCCCATCTTCCTGTTGAGGGCACTCTAATGTTTTTACACTCTACATTGTTTTTTTTTTAATTGTTTTTATTTTTTTTATCCCCTACCATTATTATTATTGCCATTATTATTGTTGTAGCAGGATCAGAGGAGGGATTGATGAAATTAGTGACAGAGTTTGGGAAGGTGTGCAAAAAAAGAAGTTGAAGATAAATGCGGGTAAAATTAAGGTGATGAGATGTACAAGGGGAGAATGTGGCAGCATATTGGAAGTGAGTATTAAGGGAGAGAGACTGGAGGAAGTGGATAGCTTTACTAGTAGATACTTGGGAATGAATGTGGCAGGAAGGGTAGGAGTGGCCAACAATGTGACAAGTTCTTGAGCACTATGGCTGCTCCAGGAAATTCACAGTGTTCAAGAAGCTCTCCAGGATGGAATGATGGGTTGTGTCTAACTACAAACTGGTCTATCAAAACTCTTTCCAATCAAAAGGAGCCAAAAACAAGGATGTGTGCTTACTCCTAAGCTCTTTTTCATCTATTTGGCTGCAAAGCTAGAAGAGATTCCAAATGACAACCTGGGGAGTCAACCTCCAGTAACAAATGGACAGTGTCCTCTTCAATATCACTCACCTTAGGTCCAGAACCCATACAAATAATGCACAAGTTACAGAGCTCCAGTATGTGGATGACAACTGCACCATGACCTATAAATTTGAAAACCTTCAGAGCTCAGCAAACAACTTCAATGCCTACATATGTTGTGGACTTGCGATCAATATTGCAAAGACCAAGATTCTACTCAAATCTTTCCCTGGCCATCAACCACCTCCTGAGCCCAAAATTACCATCAGTGGTTGAGAGCCAGAGAATTTTGAGCAATTCCCATAACTCGGCAGTAAATTGACATCAAATGCCACCTCTGAACAAGACATCAGCAATTGAATCAAAGCCACCCATGTTGTATACAGGAAATCCTTCAAGAGAGTTTTCAGTAATCATGGGCTGAACCTATAGACCAAACTCATGGTCTACTGTGCAGTGATCATGTCTACCCTTCTCTGTGCCTGTGAAATGTGGGTTCTCTACCTAAGAGACTTCTAAAAACTTGAATGGTTTCACCAATCCAAGCTATGTCAAATTCAACAAATCAAATGGCAAGACCAAATTACCAACAATGAGATTCTCACTTGGACAGGCATGGAAAGCTTAGAAGCCACCATTATCCAACATAGACTAAGATGGGCTGGGTATCTTGCCTGTATGCCAGAGTACTGCCTACCCAAACAAATTCTCTTCTCTGAACTTGCAACCAACAAAAGATCATGTGGTGCCCCAAGAAACGCTACAAAGACCAGCTCAAGGCTACCTTAAAGAGGACTGGAATTAACCCATCCAGTTGGGAGATGGAAACTGCACAAAAAGATAGAACATAAGAATGAAGCAGACTTCAAAAGACCATAAGGTCTACACTAGACAGTTCCATGTCCATTACCACCTGTCATCTCCATCCATAAAGTTGTCTTACTGTTTCTTAAAACAACCAATAGTTTTAGCACTCACTACATGGTTACAAAGTCTATTCCATTCATTGACCACCCTATTAGTAAACCAATTCTTGTCTATTTCCTTCTTAAATCTACATTTGTTCAATTTAAATCTGTTAGTGTGAGTCCTCCCCTATTGTCTTAATATGATGACCTTATTTGCTTGTTAAAACCTTTGATCCAAGGGAAGATTGATGTATGGAAAAACAAATTTTGATAAAATAAGAAAATTTAAGAAAAAAAAAGCAGACTGGGAAAGGATACACAAGGAGGAAACAATAGAAGAGAAATGGAAAATTTTGACAAAAATTTATACGGAAGGAGTGGAAAAGTATGTTCCAAGGAAAAAACAAGAAAAAGGATATATAGAATGTTGGTACAACAAAAGATGTAGGGAGTTAAAAGACAAAAGGGATAAAGCTTGGATAAAATAAAAGAAAGACAAAAGACCCAAAAAAAGGAAAATATAGACTAGTTATAGAAATCAATATGTACAATTGTGCAGAGAAGAAAAGAGAAAATACGAAAAGGATGTCATAGAAAAGTGTAAAGATCAACCAAAACTTTTATAGATTTGTAAACAACAAACTGAAAAACAAACAAGAATTAGTGAAACTACAACAAGGAGGAGTTGAATACACAGAGGAAATAGAAATGGCAGAAATTATGAACAAGCATTTTAAATCAGTGTTTATAAGAGAGAACATACAACTTAGAGATGTCGAGTGGGAGGAGAAATTCCCCCTATGAAAGAGATAGAAGTAACAAGGAAAGAAATAAAGAATCGCTTGAGTAATCTAAATGTTAGAAAAATCACATGGACCAGATGAAATGGCAAACTGGATTTTGAGAGAACGCAGGAATGAACTAACAGACAAAATACATAGTCTAATAAGCAGTTCATTGAACTAAAGAAAAGTTCCAGAAGATTGGAAAAGAGTAAATGTAGTACCAATATATAAAGGTGGAAAGAAGGAAGACCCTACTAACTATAGACCAGTCTCTCTTACAAGTACAGGAGCTAAAATTTGTGAAAGAATTATCAAAACTAGATGGGTAAAGCATTTGGAAAAAACAATATACTAAATCCAATGTAATTTGGATTTAAACAAGGAAGATCATATATTTACCTAGTTGTATTTTACGGGATGAGAGCTATGCTCGTAGTGACCCATTTTCATATCTCTCTGCATTCAGTTTATTCTTAAAATCGTGTATAGTTTTGGCACTCACTGTTTCTCCATTTGGTTTGTTCCAGACATCAATCACTCTATGTGGGAAGCTATTCTTTTTCAGGTCTCTTCTGTAACTGTCCTTCTTTAGCTTCTTTTTGTGTCCTCTTGTTTCTCTTCTGTCCCACTTTAATAAGTCATCTCTATCGATAATTTCCATCCTTTTCATAATTCTGTTAATGGTCAACAAATCACCTCTTTCTTTTCTCTGTTTCAGTGGTGATAGATGTGATTTCTCCAATCTTTGACAGTGTAGGTGCCATTTTTGTCGCTGCTCTTTGGATTCTTTCTAATTTTCTTGTGTTCTTTGTGCTAGGTGCCCACTGTGTTGCAGCATATTCTAGTTTAGGTCTTATCAGTGTAACCACGATTTTTTTAACCATCTCCTCATCCATGTAGTCGAAGGCCAATTTCATTGATCTTAATAAGTTAAAAGTCTCTTCAAATGATTTATTGACATGTTTATCAGGTGTCAAGTCACTTGAGATGATTACTCCCAAGTCCCTTTCTAGGATCTTCCCTATTTCCTCCTTTATATATTGGTACTATGTTTGCATCTTACCAATCTTGCAATACCTTTCCTTCTACGAGTGAGAAGTCTATTATCTTGTATAATTTATCTGTCAGTTCGCCTATACACTATTTCAGTATCCAGTTTGCAATTCTATCCGGTCCATGCAATTTCCTGACATCTAGGTTTTTTATTTAGTCTCTCATTTCTTTTTGTGTTACCTCTATTTCTTTCATTTTGGGTGATCTTTCTTGTTGTCCATCTTCCCAAAATTGTGAGCTCTCAATTGTAAAAACAGACCTGAAATGTCTGTTCATAACTTCTGCTATTTCTGTATCATCTATATTCTTTATTTCCATGCAATTTCATTATTTCATATTTATCCTTTAGTTTTTCATTTATATATCTGTAAAAGAGTTTAGGTTGATCCTTACATTTGTCAATAATATCTTTTTCATAATTTATTTTTTCTTTTCTGCATATATTCACACATTCATTCTTAAGTTTTATATATGTTTGCCATTTGGAGTTTTTTGTTGTTGTCTTTTTTCCATTTTTTCCAGGCTTTGTCTCTTCTGTCTCTAGCCTCACTACACCTTTTGTTATACCAACACTTTATCTAAATCTCTTTTTATTTCTTTTTTTGGTACATATTTGTCAATTCCTTCCTTGTAATTTTCTTTGAAAATGTTCCATTTGTCTTCCATCTTTGTTTCCTCTTTAGAGAATTTATCCCAGTTTGTGTTTTGGAAACTTGATGTGTTTCAACAATTTAAGAACAAACTTGATCTTGCGAGATACAAAAATGGGTCACCACAAGCATAGCTCCCCTTCCCGTATGATACAACTAGATAAATACATCTGGAACAAATTGGACAAAATAATAGTATGTGCAAAAGCCATACAAGAATTTAAGAACAAACTAGATGCTGAAAGATACAAAGACAGGTCACTATGAGCATAGCTCCCTTCCTGTAAAATACAACTAGATAAATAGGTAACTACACTCTGATAAGACCAAGATTGGAGTACAGAGTGACATTATGGACACACTGCACAAAATATATATATATATATATATATATATATATATATATATATATATATATATATATATATATATATAATATAAAGAGATTAGAAAGAATCCAAATAGCAACGACAAAGATGGCCCAACATTTTCAAAATTGACATACAAAGATTGTCTAAACTGGAACTACCAATCCTGGAACAAAGAAGAGAAAGAGGAGATCTATTGGCCATTTACAGAATCATGAAAGGTATTTGAGTCCTTGACAGAAAAGAAAAACAAGAAGACATGAAAAGACTCAAAAAGGATAGTTATAGAAGAGATCTAAAAAAAATAGTTTTCCACTCAGAGTGGTGAATATCTGGAATAAATTGGATAAAACAATAGTGTGTGCAAAAACCATACAAGAATTTAAGAACAAACTAGATGCTGAGAGATACAAAGATGGGTCACTACAAGCATAGCTCCCCTTCCCGTATAATACAACTAGGTATATATATATATATATATATATATATATATATATATATATATATATATATATATGTATGTATATATATATATATATATATATGTTTGCACCTTTTATATTTTCAACATTTTGTATCATACTCCCTCATTTTACATCTGCTCTCCTGTTTGCCTCTTTTGCAGATGTGCAGATGGTAGGTATTTACCTAGTTTTATTTACCTAGTTGTATTATATGGGAAGGGAGCTATGCTCGTGGTGACCCATCTTTGTATCTTTCAGCATCAAGTTTTTTCTTAAAATCTCGAATAGTGTTTGCACACACTTTTTTTTTTATCTAAATTATTCCAAGTATCCAGCACTCTGTGTGGGAAGCTTTTTTTCAGATCTCTTCTATAGTTATCCTTTTTTAGTTTCTTTTTGTGTCCTCTTGTTTTTCCATTGTCCCATTTTAGTAAATCATTCCTATCAAGGATTTCCATTCCTTTCATGATTCTATAGATAGTAGATCACATCTTTCTCGTCTCTTCTCCAGTGTTGGTAATTCCAATTCGGATAATCTTTGTTCGTATGTTAATTTGGAAAGAGCTGGTACCAACTTTGTTGTTGTACTTTGTATTCTTTCTAATTTCTTTATATTCTTTTTAGTACTGGGTGTCCATAGTGTTGCTGTGTACTCTAGGTGTATATGCACAGATGTTAACGGAAGTAGAGACAGTAAGGGGAAGATGGATAGAGTATTTTAGAGAGCTATTGAATGTGGAGGAGGATTGGGAGAGCTTGATTGCGGCACTGGGAAGCACTAAGAAAATTACTATGTTGCTTCATAAAAGCCATAAAAACATCCTTACATTCAGCCAAAAATTTCTAACATTATATACCTTTCCTCAGAAATTACATCCAAGCACCTTGTACCTTTACCTACACTGTTACTTCTTAATTACTCCATTTTTTACTCACCTATTCCTTTCAGTACCCTTCCATATGCTTTTCCAACTTTATTATTATAATTTCATTTTCCTATTGTTTTTACTATTATTATTATTATCATTTTTATTGTTGTTATTATTGTATTTATTTCATCATCAGTTATTTGTCCGGGTCCTGCATATTTTGAGATTAGAATACTGAAGTTGTTGACAAGGTTTTTACAATTGATGATGTAAATGGTCTGTACCAATAAGGCTTTTTGTTTTCTCCCTATGCTGTATATTAACACTATCCAGACAACAAAATATCTATTCTTTCAGTAACTCATAGTCCTGACCACAAGCTGCTGCCAGTTTCCTGGAGGCTGTAGGTCTTTTGCAAGAGAGACTAGGGGCAATGAATTAAATTATCACCTCCCATAGATACTACTTTTTTTAGTGATCTCTATATATGTTGGAAGTATTGTCCCTTAAGCCTTCTGCAGGTGATATTATAATTATCATTATTATTATTGATATTATTATTATCATTATTATTATTATTATGGTTGTTATTGGTGTAGTTGTTACAATGATTATCATTATTATTATTGTTACTGTTATTATTTTCATCATTATCATCATTATTATTATTTTTATTATTGTTATTTTGATTATTATCATTATTGTTGTTTAAAGTATATAAATTATCTTCTAATACACAAATTTTGTTGAAGGTGATGCTATTTCTGCATTAATAATTTTCTTGGAGATACTTTCTAAAGATCTCACTAATCACCTGTGCACGAGTTCTACAGAGTTTAGACCCTGCTACACGGCAATTGGTGAGATCTTTAGAAAGTATCTCCAAGAAAATTATTGATGCAGAAAACAGCATCACCTTCAACAAAATTTGTGTATTATTGTTGTTATTACTATTATTATCCACAAATTTAGTGACCCAATTATTAATGTTTTGGTTGAAACCCGCCTTTGACACCCTCTAATGTCTTTACTTTTCATAAGATGTAAATACAGAATTGGCAATACTAAGACCAACACTCTATCTCATTTAGTTGTTTTGTATGACATGTATGGTGTTATGGTGGCAGCATTCTTCTCTCTCACCCCACCATAGGGAGATCAGGAAGAGGATGTTCATGGAAGGGGTAAAAAGCAGGTTCAAGGTGACAAAAAGTTAGTAAACTAAATATGAAAGAAAAATAAAATGAATACTTGGAGAAATTGAAAGAAGTATAAGAGGTAGTGAAGGATAAAATATAAACAGGATTAGAGGAAGAATGATTAAGTTTCAAAGAGAAAGTTCTAAACACTGCAAAGATGTTATGTGGAATTAGGAGTACAGGAAGGAACAGGAAAGACAATGAATAGTGGGATGAAATAGTGAAGGTAGTGGTGGAAGAAAAAATTGATCATTTAAAGATTGATTGCAAAGTTGGACTAAGCAAAATTATGAGAGGTACATAAGGAAGAAAGTAGATGTAAAATGCATGATGAGATGGGCAAAGAGGAGACCAGATGCAGAGTTAGGTAGGTTTTTGGTGGAAATTAAAAAAAAAAAAAATGGTTTGGAAGGAAGCAAAAAGAGTGATGGATGAAAAGTAAAAGGTAAAGGGTGTAGATGCTAATGGAACTGAAAATGGTAAGGGAAGATAGGTAGATTATTTCTGGGATGTGTTGAATGTATAGGAAGTGAGGGAGGGTTAAATTGCAGTAGAGCCAGATGCAAAAAAATTACTCTGATGGAAGTGGAGAATAATAGGTTTATAGAAAAAGATAAGATACAATGAGCGTTATTATGTTATTAATTTCATTATCATACAATACGCCCTTGTTATTGGTTACATTCTTGAAAGACCAATAATAAAACCATGGATATCGATACAATTGCATACTAGTAACTATTTATAGCCTAGCATGGGTCTCCCTAGTCAAAATATGTTAGATAAATATACTTTTATGTATGCTACATAAATTTATAGATACAGCAAAATTCCTTTCATCCAACCTTAGTGGGACCTACCCTAGATCGGATGTTTGGATGTACACTAAAATATTAAGAAAAAAAAATCACTGATTTGAGATATTTTCACTTATTTACGGTACAATAAAGCATAATAAACAACACAGTAGAGTGGAGGAGAAATAATCACCAAACACTGAAATGTCTGCTAAAATGACAGCCGACCTGAACTCCATGAGCTGGTAGCGGCGATAGCAGCAACTAAAGAATCACTCAACAGTCAGATGTTTGGACAATCTCAACTTTTATCCGATGTTTGAAGGTCGGATAAAAAGAATTTTACTGTATATAAAAGTATAGTAAACTTACGATTCCATTAGCAAAGCATTGATGAGTCAGTATTACAGTATCCTCAGTACAGTATGTATAGTATAGTATCCTGATAGCATGATAGTAAAGCACATACCGCTGTTAATTTCTTTTAGCGCTTCATTTTTTTCAAGCAACAGAAGCACTCATCTTGCCATCCTAGGTTTAGATCCAAGAGGAGGTAATCCAGGTTGTTTGGGAGCCATGGCGATAAAATATCTCATTGTAAGCCCTTTGTCGTGACCCGGGGAAACTCAGGGAAACCCCCATTATTGACACATTTAGTGATGACCTGCACATGGCAATGTGTCACTGTTATTCTGTACATTATCTATTTGTGGAATATATATATATTCACAACACAACTGTATGATGTTAGGAATGACTTGGGATTTGAATCACAAGCCATTCCTAACACCATACAGTCATGTTCTGAATATGTATATATTCCATAAACAGATAATGTATAGAATGACAGTGAGACAGATTGCCATTCACAGGTCTTTGCTAGATGTGTCAACAATGGGGGTTTCCCTGGGTTTCCCTGGGTTTCCCTGGCCCAGCCAAAGAGCTCACATTGGATAAAAAAAAATTAACTACACTAATAAGACCAAAACTTGAATATGCAGCAAAAGTATGGACACCCAGTACCAAAAAGAATATAAAAAGTTAGAAAGAATACAAAGAGCAACAACAAAATTGGCACCAACTCTTTCCAAAATGACATATGAACAAAGACTGTCCAAATTAGAATTACCAACTCTGGAACAAAGAAGGGAAAGAGGAGACCTACTAACTATCTATGGAATTATGAAAGGAATGGAAATCTTAGATAAGAATGTTTTATTGAAATGGGACAATGGAAAAACAAGAGGACATGAAAAGAAATTCAAAAAAGATAATTACAGAAGAGATCTGAAAAAAAAAAATAGCTTCTCACACAGAGTCATAGATACCTGGAACAAATTAGACAAAGAAATAGTGTGTGCAAACACTATTCAAGATTTAAGAAAAAACTTGATGCTGAAAGATACAAAGACGGGTCACCATGAGCATAGCTCCCTTTCCATATAATACAACTAGGTAAATACTAGTGGCAAGAATGCAAACTAGGCAAGCTCAGGCATCTGTGATACAATTATATGGTACGATTGAGTAGATTGGAGTTTACCTATCTTAGAAATACTTAATAGCTAATCCATGGAAAATTTCTGTCATTAATTGAAACTGTCGATAACGAGGGGGTACCATATTTGTTGATGTTATCATATATACTTCTGATGTTGTTATTATTAATATTGTTATCACTAACATCATAAAAATGGAAACAAATGGGTCATGGATGGGTGTGATATGGGTCAGGGTGGGTGCATACCTTGGTTAGGTACCTCCCTTATTTTTTGTTATTATTATTATTAGGAAGGAGTGGAGGTGGAGGTAGAATGTAGATTGAAAGAAGCAAGTAAATGCCTTGGTGGATTAAAAAGTGTAATGAGAAATAGACATTTGGGAATGGATGCTAAGAGGACATTGTATGAAGAGGTGATTGTACTGACAGCACTGTATGGGGCTGAAATAAGGAACATAAGAGAGGAAGAATTTAAATGTATTTGCCTTGTTGTATCTTACAGGAAGGGGAGCTATGCTTGTGGTGTCCTGTTTCTGTATCTCACAGTATATGAATTGTTTTTAAATTTGTGTATGGTTTTTGCACATACTATCATTTCATCTAGTTTGTTCCATATATCCACCACCCTATGTGGAAAACTGTTTGTTTTCTTTTTCAGGTCTCTTCTATAGCTGCCCTTTTTGAGTTTCCTTCTATGTCCTCTTGTGTTTCTCGTATGCTGGGAAGTATGGTAGGGGTTACTAGGCTGGATAGAATGAGAAATGAGGAGGTGAGGAGATTAGGGGTGGAAAAGGCGTTGGGAGATAGGGTTGATGAAAGAGTATTGGGATGGTTTGGACACATGGAAAGAATGAGTGAAAAAGGATTAGTAAAAGAAGTGTGAAAGACAGAGGTGGAAGGAGTGAACATGAGGGGGAGAATGGTTGTGTGTGAATGATGCTCTGGTGCATGGAAAGGAGTGGGTGGGGGATGGGGGCTTAGGGAGTATGTGCGAATGATATTCTGATGCAGCCCAAAGGGATTTCTTCCCATCTTTTCTTTTTCTGTATAATGGGACGGAGAGGGGGGGATCATTGATTAAATGAAATGGCCTTGTTGTGGATGTGTTGTGTCTTTCCGCATTACTTGTGACCCAGGGCAGTGGGCAAGATGCAGGGATGACCTGTCATTCAGGAGGAGCCAAGAATAGAGGGAGGGAGAGATGGTGAATGGGAGTAGATTATGTGGGGATGAAATGGGTAGGAGTGGATTTATCCTTTTGAATTTGACTATCTCCCTTGTAAGTTGGAAAAACCCTTAGTATATGTATTATATATATTTATATATATATATATATATATTTATATATATATATATATTATATATATATATATTATTATTATTGTTGTTATCATTATTATTGTTATTATTATTATTGTTATTATTATTATTATTATTATTATTATTATTATTATTATTGTTGTTGTTGTTGTTGTTGTTGTTGTTACCATTAGTAGTAGTAGTAGTAGTAGTAGTAGTAGTAGTATTTTAGTATATACATGGATAGAATATGTGGGAGGTAAATTTGATGTTGGCCATGGGTTTGGAGCAAGTTAGAGTAAGAAGTGGGAGATGAACCAGTTATTTTTGTTGTTGTTTTTATTATCATCACCATCATAATCATATCATATTATTGTTTTTTCCTATTGTTATCTATATCTTATTACTATTACCATTAGTATTATTATAATTTAATGATGAGTAATAATAATAATGTAAATCATTATGTAAATGCAAAGGAAAATGTGGGGTAAACCAGCTTTGGATGCCAGGCCCTGATGTGGATGTGTTGTGTCTTGCTGCATTGCTTCTTACAAATGGGTGTGGATGGGTGTGTGATGGTAAAGGGGTGGGTGCATACCTTGGCTGGCTACCTCTCCTGTTGGGGGGAAGAAACCTTTTAGCATATTGACAGATTATCATTATTATTACATACATACATACATATACCAAGGCTTTTTCCCCCCTTTATACTAGCAGTAGTATAAATAGCAGTACTAGCACTAGTAGTAGTAGTGATGATAGGGTTAGTGGTAATAGTAGTAGTTGTGTTTGCTGTGTTTTTGGTTTGTTGTTGATGTTATCAAAGAAAAAAAGATGAGTACCAGCAAGAAATGATCTTGTGAGATCAACACCAAAAAGAATAATTTCCATGTCACTTCCCCCACCCCCTTCAAAACCCTCTAACTTCCTCACCTTCATCTTGAATTGCATCCCTGGGGGGCTTATACTCAATCTACTTGCTGAACATTAGATTTTCATAACCTTCCATTATATCTCCTCTGCATTTTCATACAAGGAGAGCTGACAACCAACATCTGCTCCCCTCCTACTTCTGTAATACTAATCTAATACAACACAGACACTAGTGGAAAGTTTCCTCCCAGAGAGATCTATGGGATGCCCTGATAACTAGTGCTACCCTCTTTGAGGCTGTGGGTTTCCTGTCAGTAAAATTCTAGGTAACAATTATAATTAGTTATTATTGTCATCATTACTATCGTCACCTTCATCATTATCATTTTCATTTCATCATTTCTATTATTTTTTATTATTGTTATAAATAGTAGTTAGGCTTGTGTTATTATCAACATTATCATTACCACATCCAACTTCATTATTGTTTTATAACAAGTACCCTCATCGATAATTTTTGGGCCAGAGTCCATATTTTTATGCCAAACCTATCTGGTTATTGTGAAGGCTGCTCCATTTACTTTAGACATAGCTTGACTAATCAGCTTGCAGAGTAGAACTGGCCCTTGAAATCCACTATCGAAGTCACCAAAAGCAGACCAGGATCTAGCAATCTGCTGCAAGGCCATTTTAAAAAGAATTTGAGCTTTTGCCTTTAGTTATTCAGGTGTGGACAGGTACCTTCCCACTTTGTTCTTTGGCATGATCTCTTGATTTTCCCATAGACTATTTTTAGATGGAACTCAAATTTTATTATTTTTTCTAGTAGGTAGGAAGCCTTCGGCTTGCCTAGGTTATTGCTACATAGTGCATCACGACCTTGCCCTGGTCCTAAAGCAGTTCTGTTGCTGCTGCTGCTGCTGCTGTTGCTGATGCCACTGCTGCTTTTGTCGCGGTACAAGAGACAGCCAAGGCATGGGTCTCTTGGCTCCTGTAGCAGTTGCCCAAGGAGTTTTTTTGACTCCTTGTAGTCTCGTCTGGGACCTTAGCTGCAACGTCTTTTTTTAATACGATTTTTATTACTAGTTCCCGTTCCTTTCGCACCCTTATGGTTGGAGTGAGGCAGAAGCACACAACCGCTTTTGACCGTGCTGCATCTTGCCTCCTCCGCAGAGGGCGGTAGAAAACGTAGTACTAGTGGCATACATCGCTCTGAGGAGGTGCACCCGGCTCCCCGCCAGGCACGCTTGGTAAAACAACCTTCTAAGGAGTCCAACAACAGTAGCATGAATTCCATCAGTTCGGAAGGATCGACGTAAGTACAGCCCCCCCAAGCACTGGACTCTTCCCTGCCACAACTGCATATTTTGCCTTCCACTACTGCCTTCCGTTCAGTTGAGTCACAGTCCTGGAACTTTTGTCATCCCACCTCTAGTACTACCATCATCAGTACCTCAAGTCACGAAAACCTCCTGAACTCGACACCAGCAAGCACCCACCCATGACCCTACACTGCATCTTATTCACTGTTCAGTGGTGTTCCTTGTCGACTCCCATCCTTGTTTCCCTTCTTCTGCCCCATAACAACTCCCATACTACTTACTATTCCCATAACCCCAATGTCAACATTAGATCATGATCCATATGTTTTGAATTGCCTGCATTTCCTTTTCCTACATTCTCACTACCCTAATCAGTTTTTTGCATTCTTTCATTTTCCTGTATGCTCATTCTCCCCTTCTCTGCTCTCTTTAGCCCAAGGTGGCACTACCAATGCTTTTGTAAGCATATGCTTCCAGGTGCTCCTTTCACACTTGTAGCTCCCATACCATATAAAGAAGTATCCTCCAAACATTACCAGGTCTGTTCTTTGGTGCCAGTTGTATTGTGTTGCAATACTCCAATTCTGTAACACTCATTGTTTCCTCTGACTTCCTCTCCTTTTCATGTTCCTGTCATGCAGTAAATTTTACTCTACACTTTTATTTCTCACCTGTTAGTGACTACCATGCTATTGTTTCCATTGTCACATAATGTTATATCTGATGAATCAATTGAATATTGAACATTACTGAAAACATATCTTTGTTGTGATATTCAAATGATTGTTGGTAAATGTGAGGTCAAACATCTTATAGAAGGAATTTCTCCTCTATTCATGCCTTATACACATGTTTATTCCAATTTTGATATTCTATGTGCCAGTTATGAAACCAAATTACAGTCTTTCCACCTTAATGAGTGTCAAATATTCATTCTCAGCTGGTATTCTACTTCTTGGTATCATATCCACAGAAGCATGGTTCAATGGGTCCACAAAGTTGAGCCATATTTGTGTTGACAGAGGTGGGCTTTCCTAAACCATACTAAATGGTAACTCATGCAGAAATGACCTTTTGGTGCACCCTAGAAAAGTGACCCAAGAAGTATAGGCATTTATAGAAGTATGTCACAAGTGGCATAGTCACTGGAAGCCTTGTTTCAACCCTGTCTTCTTAGTAACAAGTTATTCTTATCTCCTCTTTTCCTGACCTATAAATCTATTGAGCAAGGTGGCATACTTGATAGAAAAAACTCCACTGAATGAGAAGCTTTTTTATGCAGCAGAGGTGTGGGATTTAGAATAGATTCCTGATCAAAATTATCTTATTCTAGAATCCATTAATTTCTTGAATGAAATAGCCTATCCTTAGCCAGAACAAAACTTATAAAGCATGTTACCATATCCAAGGTAAGCTACCTTCATTCCTATGGATGCACAATCCCTTGAAGAACAGAGTTCAGGTGTTTCTTTGAATACTTTTTTGTAAGGGCTGTGTGTCATACATGAAACTGTTCCTATTTTGTAACTGATCATTTTCAACATTCCATCCAGATGTAATCCTGCTGCGTGTTCCTAACTCTCACCCATCCATTTATTCAGCGTGACACCAGCTCATCAACAAACACCTATCTTGCAATGAAAGTGGCCTTCAACTACATGGATGAAGAAATGGTAAAGAAAATAGTGGTTGCAGTGATAAGGCCTAAGCTAGAGTATGCTGCAACAGTATGGGCACCTAGCACAGAAAAAAACATAAGAAAATTAGAAAGAATTCAAAGAGCAGTGACAAAAATGGCACCTACACTCTCATATTTGACATACAAACAAAGATTGGACAAATTACATCTATCAACACTGGAACAGAAAAGAGAAAGTGGTGATTTGTTGACCATTTACAGAATCATGAAAAGGATGGAAATTCTTAATAGAGATGACTTATTAAAATGGGACAGAAGAGAGACAAGAGGCCACAAGAAGAAGCTAAAGAAGGACAGTTACAGAAGAGATTTAAAAAAGAATAGCTTCCCACACAGAGTGATTGATGTCTGGAACAATCTAAATGGAGAAACAGTGAGTGCCAAAACTATACAAGATTTTAAGAATAAACTGGATGCAGAGAGATATGAAAATGGGTCACTATGAACATAGCTCTCATCCTGTAAAATATAACTAGGTAAATACAACTAGGTAAATACACACACAGTCCACTACTGGAGAGGCCTGTAGCTTACAGTCAAAATATATAGATTCACTGTTTCCAGTTTTTCCTTCTGCTCTGACTGTTGTTTTAGTTTTGATTTACGAATGTGCTACTATATTTTTCATCTGTGATGAGAGGGAAAGTTAAATAATGTTTAGATAAGGAAAGATGCTAATGAAGAGGAACAAGCAAAGACATGAAGGCTCTTAGAGGAAACCAAAGCCAAAAATAAAAGAATGACAGAAGGAAAACAACTGTATTTTTGGCAATATGTCAATCAGAATGTGAGGAAATTGTTTCTAAAATAACAGGAAGGCAGCATCTTTGTATCTCGCAACACACATGTCATGGAGAAGATACATAGAAGGTAAAATGGGTGGAGGGATATTTATTGTGAGAAATGGCATAAAGATGGAAAAAGCAAATGTGAGTGAAGGCAAGGCTGAAGCAATCTACCTGAAGATTAG
Organism: Oratosquilla oratoria; assembly: GCF_046742065.1. NCBI lineage: Eukaryota > Metazoa > Arthropoda > Malacostraca > Stomatopoda > Squillidae > Oratosquilla > Oratosquilla oratoria. The sequence goes on from NC_134783.1 coordinate 60,138,833, forward strand.
AAATTAAGGGCAAAATAGAAGAGACTCCAAGGTGGCATATGTCTCCCCAAGACAAAAGCTTGGAATAAAGCTGAATGTCAGGAAATTTTATTGGACACAACTCTTCTCCTAAAGAAAACTATTGAACAAATTATCAATTTAGTCATTACTGGAGATTTCAATTGCAGTGAGATAAACTAGGAGGGATGAGAAGCAATGGCAAGGCAGAGTCTAGAGGAAATACCCCATTCCATCTGCTTCATGAACACAGGTGCCATCACCAGAACCCTCCTCCCTATCACAGACAACACCACTAAAAGACAATGAAAATTCAAACAGGTAACATCCAAAATTACAATAGTTAATATGTACATCCCCCCAATCATCCCCCACGTTCCAAACAACTTTAGGCCTAACTTCACTTAATTTACCACCAACCTTATCCTAGGTGGTGATTTCAACACCAGGTCATCAGCCTGGTATGCCAACAACCCAGACATGGACACAGGGTTTAATCTGCAGACACAAGTTGACTCACTGACCATCATGAACAACATCCACAATCACACACATATCCCCCATCAAGCCCTCTAAACCCCCTCCTCTCCTGACATGACCTTCTGTTCCCCCTTTCTGACTTCAACAACTTCATGGAAAGTTGTTGGAGCCCTCGGATCCAACACCTTCCAGTCATCATCAGCATCAAAACACAATACACCCAAGTTGGCCACAGACACATATATACCAATTACAAAAGAACAAACTGGGAGACTTTCACAAAAGAGACAGAACATAAACTTCAGACACAGTGTGTGTGTGTATATTTTACTTAGCTGTATTCTATGGGAAGGGGAGCTATGTTCGTGGTGTCCCATCTTTGTATCTCGCAACATCTAGTTTGTTCTTAAATTCATGAATGGTGTTTGCACACACTATTGTTTCATCCAATTTGTTCCAGACAACCATCACTCTGTGCAGAAAGCTGTTTTTTTTCAGATCTCTTCTATTACTGTCCTTTTTGAGCTTCTTTTCATGTCCCCTTGTTTTTCTTCTATCCCAATTTAATAATTCTTCCCTATCAAGGACTTCTATGCCTTTCATAATTCTATAAATGATCAACAGATTACCTCTTTCTCTTCTTTGTTCCAGGGTTGGTAATTCCAGTTTAGACAATCTTAGTTCATTTGTCAGTTTTGAAAGTATTGGGGCCATCTTTGTCATTGCTCTTTGGATTCTTTCTATTTTCCTTATATTCTTTTTCGTACTGGGTGTCCATAGTGTCGCTGCATACTCCAATCTTGGTCTTATCAGTGTGACTAGTATTTTCCATACCATTTCTTCATCCAAGTAATTAAAAGACACTTTTATTGATCTTAGCAAGTTGTAGGCTTCCCCGACTATTTTGTTTATCTGTTTGTCTGGGGACATGTCTTTGGTAATGATTACTCCGAGGTCCTTTTTGGAACCAACATTCTTTACTTCCTTTGCACTGATTTTATATTATCCCGATATTCTTTTTTTTTTTTTTCCAAATTCCATTATACTACATTTCTTAATGTTGAAGTCCACTTCCCACTTTTGACTCCATTCCCAGACCTTGTTCAGATCTCCATAGCGATTCACAATCTTTTTCCACACTTTCTTTACTAGTTTTGTGTCATCTGCAAATAGGTTCATGTAACATTCTACACCTTCATCCATGTCATTTACATATAGAGCAAACATTATTGGAGCCAGTACTGAACCCTGTGGGACTCCACTTGTCATTTCTTCCCAAGTTGAATTTTTATCTCTTAGCACCACTCATTTTTCTGTGTGAGTGTGCATGTATATATATAAATGTATATGCACACACATGCACACACCATGGATGAAGAGACAAAAAACTCATCAAAACCCTGATATGTCCAAAACTGGAATATGCATCAGTAGTATGGTCCCCACACAGTGGAGGATATAAGCATGTCTTAAGGATGTGAAGAAATAGTTTTCCATCTAGATGCATAAATACATAGAATAACTTAGGAAGTGATATAGCCCAGGTTCAAACAATGCACTTGTTCTAATCTAAATATGATAATTGGAAATCAAGGATATAGATTAAGTTGGAACTGTACATGAATTTGATGCTAGGTATGATAAATAATTAGAGAATGGCAGATGGGACCCAACAAGTGTTGTTCCTTTTCCTATATACTAGAGTTAGGTAAACACATACACATATATACACCTGGATAAAGTCTGGGAATGGAGTAAGAAATGTGAAATGAACTTCAACATCAAGAAATGTAGTATAATGGAGTTTGGAAAAAGTAAAAATAGAATATTGGGACAATACAAAATTGGTACAAAAAAAAAGTTAAAAAGTTAACTTGGAAAGGGACATAGGAGTAATTATCAGCAATGGCATGGCACCAGACAAACATATCAACAAAATAGTCAGAGAAACCTTCAATTTACTAAGATCAATGAAAGTGGCCTTTGACTACTTGGATGAAGAAATGGTAAAGAAAATATTAGTTACATTGAAAAGGCCAAAATTGTAGTATGCTGTGACACTATGGACACCCAGTACAGTACTAAAAAGAATATAAACAAATTAGAAAGAATTCAAAGAGTAACAGCAAAGATGGCACCAGCACTCTCCAAATTGATATACAAAGATTGTCCAAACTGGAACTGCCAACCCTGGAACAAAGAAAAGAAAGACGAGATCTACTGACCATCTACAGAATTATGAAAGGAATGGAAGTCCTCGATAGAGATGATTTATTATAGTGGGATAAAAGAAAAACAAGAGGACATGAAAAGAAACTTAAAAAGGATAGTTATAGAAGAGATCTGAAAAAGAACAGTTTCCCACTCTATTCCTCACCAGCTACTCTGTTCCTCTCTTAATCCTTTCAGTTAAAACCCTCCCATAAGCCTTCCCAACTACATTCAACAAATTGATCCCTCTGAAACTACTGCACTCACATTTGTCCCTTTTTTCCTTGTAAAGTGGATCTATACAGGGACTCCTCTAGTCCTCCAGCACTCTACCCTCCCTTAACCTCACAAGCTAGTCCACTGTTTTTGTACCTCTCTTCTTCAGACACACTGCATGACACCCATCTGACCCAGGTGCTTTTCCTACTCTCATCATTTTCAGTGCTACTTGCACTTCATCTTTTCTTATTTCTCTAATTTACTTTCCCATCATCATTTTCTTAGTGCCTCCCATTCCTGCCACCAAAGGCTCCCTATCCTCCTCTACATTTAATAGCTGTCTGAAATACTCAGCCCATCTTCTCCTCACCATTGTCTCTTCTGTTAAGATCTATCCATCTGCACCTCTTACCTTTTTTTCTCTCTCTCTATTTTTCACCTCCCTTTCCTTGCTTAGTTTCCTTTCAAAACATCTTTTATTTAAAAAGAATTCTCTCATACTCCTCCCCCTGCTCTCCTTTTTGCCTCCTTTATTTTGTTTTGCTTTACCTCTCATACTTTTCTCTCATCCTACTTTCCAACTAGTCCCTGAATGTTTGTTTCTTCTCTTCTACTACCTTCTTCACTTCACCATCCCATCACTTGCTACCCTTCCTTCTATTCCCTTCCATCCTCCTTGTTCCACATACCATCTTTCCACACCTTGTTACTTCCTCTTTGAAACACCCCAATTCTTCTTCCACTCCTACTTCTATTCTATCCTTCACAATCTCCCACACTTCTCTCAGCTTCTCCTTGTACTTGCTGCTCCTTCTCATTTAAACATTTTGCTCTAAACACCTCTACTTTCTGCCCTTTTCCTCTTTCTCCACCTATCCTCCACTCTCAACTTACCTTTCACCAAAAAATTATCTGATATTTCCTCACTCTTTCATGTAAGAATATGGACATCCAAAAATCTTCCTACTCTTTTCCTGGATACCACTACATAGTCCATTAATGCCTTATCGACTACCCTTCCGTCCACCACCCTCCCCCATGTGTACTTATGCTGGACCTTTTCCTAAACACTGTGTTAACTATCAACTCTCTAAACACATCTCCACCATTAACTCTACTATATATATATATATATATATATATATTCTGTATGAAAGAATAGAGAGGGGGGTCACCAACAATGTTCCCTTTAAGCTATATACATGTATTTACCTACTTGTATTATACAGGAAGGGGAACTATGCTTGTAGTGACCAGTCTTTGTATCTCGCAATATCTAGTTTGTTCTTAAATTCTTGTATGGTGTTTACACACACTATTGTTTCATCCAATTTGTTCCAAACATCAACCACTCTGTGTGGAAAACTGTTTTTTTCAGATCTCTTCTATAACTATCCTTTTGAGTTTCTTTTCATGTCCTCTTGTTTTTCTTTTATCCCACTTTAATAAGTCTTCTCTTTCAAGTACTTCCATGCCTTTCATGATTCTATAAATGACCAATAGATCTCTTCTTTCTCTTCTTTGTTCCAGAGTTGGTAGTTCCAGTTTAGACAATCTTTGTTTGTATGTCCATTTTGAAAGTGTTGGGGCTATCTTTGTTGTTGTTCTTTGGATTCTTTCTATTCTATCTATATTCTTTTTTGTGCTGGGTGTCCATAGTGTTGCAGCATGCTCCAATTTTGGTCTTATCAGAGTAACTAATATTTTCTTGACCATTTCCTCATCCAAATAGTCAAAAGCCACTTTCATCGTCCTTAGTAAGTTGAAGGTTTCTCCGACTATTTTATTGATCTGTTTGTCTGATGACTTGTCTTTGCTGATAATTACTCCTAGGTCCCTTTCCAAGCTCACTTTTTTTTACTTCTTCACCAATTTTATAATTCCTTGATATTCTATATTTACTTTTTCCTAAATCCATTATATTACATTTCTTGATGTTAAAGTTCACTTCCCACTTTTGAATCATTTCCAGATTTTATCTAGGTCTTTCTGTAGTGGTTCACAATCTTCCTTTGTACTTACTTTCTTTAGTATTTTTGCATCATCTCTGAAGAAGTTCATATAACATTCCACAGCTTCATCCATGTCATTTATATATATGGCAAACATGATCTGAGCCAGTACTGAACCTTGTGGGACACCACTTATTTCTTCCCAGGTCGAGTATTTATCTCTAATTACTACCCTCATTTTTTTTCCCATTGAAGAAGTCTTCCATCCATTCCAATAATTTTCCTTTAATACCATCTATTGATTCCATTTTTCGTATTAGCTTTTTGTAGATCTAGAAAATCACTGTCCGCCCATCCATCCCTTTCTTGTATTATTTCTATTAGTCTTGTGTACAAGGAAATCAAGTTTGTAGCATATAATCTTCCTTGCCCAAATCCAAATTGTTTTGGATTCAGTATATATATTTTTTTTCTTGCAGATGTTTAACCCATCTACTTTTTATATTTTTTTCACATATTTTTGCTATTGTGCTGGTAAGGGAGACTGGTCTGTAGTTATTTGGATTTTCCTTGTTCCCTCTTTTATATATTGGTACAATATTTGCATTTTCCAGTACTGTGGTACTTTTCTTTGAGTGAATATCTAGTTTCTTGTATTGATTTTGGGTGGTGGAAATAAAATGAAGATGCTCTCAGAATAGGTTATACTCTTACGTTATGACCACTTTGGTCTTCTTCAGAGAGTTGTCTACAGAAGGTTTTAAATGTCACATACTATATCACTCCTGAGGGGAGGGGCCTCTCGGTCAGGTCACAGCATCCGGGAGGTGAACATTTGTCTGGTGTCTCAGCGAGTCTAGTATAAGGACACTTGCCACCTATGATAAGCAGATAAATCCCTCTCTTCCATTAGTGTTTCCTTTTACGTTTATGTATGCAGCTTCCATCATTTTACTTGTTTTCTTTTCATGACCCTTTCTGAGGACTGGCCTCTTTCCAAATTCTGTAGGCTCGAAGGAAGAAACCAATCAGAACTCTTTTTTTTTTTTTTTTTTTTTTTTTTTTTTTTTTTTGTATTGAACTTCATTTCCAATTCTTGGCTCCGTGCAAAAATATTATCTAGATCTTTCGGCAATATCATGCTGTCCTCATTTTTCACACTACTCATGATTTTTGCATCATCTGCAAACATGTTGGCATAGCATGTTCCTTCTATCATGTCATTAACATAGATAAAAAAATATATATATATATATATATATATATATATATATATATATATATATATATATATATATATATATATACATACATACATATACAGGTTTCCCCCACTATATGACTGGGTTACATTCCAGAAAACCAGATCAAATAACTAATGACTGGATAGTGAACTTAAGTTTTAATAGGATTTAATTTAATGGTGAGAAGTTTTAATAGGATTTAATTTAATGGTGAGAAGTTTTAATAGGATTTAATTTAATGGTGAGAGTAGTCTTGGCCTAGCCTATACTGAGAGATACATAACACTTTTCCATGCCATCCAAAGGGGTAGTGTCATAGATACGGTATTTTTTTATACAGTGGTTTCCCCAGTAGGCCTATATCCACTGGAAAGAGCACATACCTTTCATGGCTAGTGTTACTAAAATCCTGGGGAAGCCTTCTCCTTGTCATCAGAAGTGGTAGGGTTTGATGAATCCTGAGCAGCAGAGGTGGACGGAAGATGGCAAAGGGGAGTCCGGATCAACTAATGCAGGGTGGGGGACTGGGTGAGAGGGAGTGGCAGGTTTGAAGAAACTGGAAATGGTGGTTTGCTGCTTTTTTTTTTTTTTTTTTTTTATTTTTTTTCCTCAAATATATCTCTGTAGACCTTGAAGGCTTGCTCCACATTATAGGCAACTGTTCCACTTTGTGCCAGGTTTGGAGCCCTTTCCTTTATTTTTTCACTCATTGGATCTTACCATATACCAAGGCTTTTTCCCCCTTTCAAAGGAGGTAGCCAAAAAGGGAAAGGCATAGAAAATACCCCACGAAGTGTTTTGATGTCAAGGCCTTGCTGGGGTGTGTCATCATCATCATCGCCATGGAAAGCTTGTTCTTGTTCCAACTCCATCGGATCTTTATTGCTGAGTGGCTTATCATTGGACTGTAACAATTCATTCATATCATCGTCCTCCACCTCCTTGAAACCAGCCATATGTGAGAGCCTGACGATGTCCTTACGAATGGGTCCCACATCACTATATCCAATGAATTTGTCAGCTAGCTTGACAAACTCAGGCCACAGTTTCTTCCAGCAGCCATTCATTGTTTTTCTGTCACTTTCCATGCTGCCCTGATATTGTCACTGGCCTTCTTGATATTATAATTGGCCCAGAACTGCTTGACTGTGGGCTTATCTGGGCTGTCAGTCATATTAATCAGCTGACTCATTGTGCAGTGCTGGTAATATGCCTTGAAAGTGGTGATCACACCTTGGTCCATGAGCTAAATGAATGCTGTCTTTTTTTTTTGGGGGGGGGGGAGCAGAAACATCACCTTTATGTTGTCTGCCCAGTCTTCCATGGTTGTTGGGTGATTTGGAGCATTGTCAACCAGCAGGAGGAAATGGTTGGCAATGTTTTCTTTTTGGTGTTGATTTCTCCTCCTTAGCAATAAAGGTTCTGGATGACATTTTCTTCCAATACAGGCCTGCCTCATTGTAATTTATCACCTATCTGGCAGTGTAGCCACATTCTTCGATGGGTTTTTTCAGTGTTGGTATGAATGCTGTATTGGTAGGCTCGTCAGAACTTGCTGCCTCACTAGTTACCTTGATGTTGTGTAGGGCTGCTTGGGCTTTAAAATGGTCGAACCAACCCTTACTGACACTGAAAGTTAACTCATCCTTAACTTCATATCCCTTCTTATGTAGATCATTATAGATCAAGAGGGCTTTCATTGTCACAAGGGAGGTAGAAAGAGAATTGCTGTGGTGAGACAGGTCATCAATCCACAGCCTTAAGAGTCTCTCCATTTCCTCCATTATTGGTTCCCTCTACCTCATCAGCATCTTTGCCATTAATATAGCTGTTTCACAGCTTTCTTTACACTGTCCCCTTATTTGATTATTATGGAGACAGTTGATTGGGGCAACTGCATGATTCTGGCAATGGAGTTAGCCCCTCCACCTCCCTCGTGGCGCTTAACAATTTCAAGTTTTTTCTCCAACAACAAATTCTTCCTTGGTATTTTGGGCTTTATCTCACCAGTAGTAGTTGTTGCAGGCTGATTCGAAGCCATCACATTATATGTAACTCTCATAAAAGCAACAGTGAATGTGAAATAGTAGCACAAGACACAGACACTGATACACAGGCTGAGGGAGTAAGCACAACTGAATAAAGAGCAGGAATGAGCTTCAGTGGGTGCCCAATGGAGCATGGGTGGTACTGCAATTACAGTGCATGTGTTTATGGTTTGGTGATTGTACAATTGAGCGCCTACATAAAAAAACAAGCGAGAGGTATAAATTCAAAAGGATCGTATAAACAAAATGTCAGATATTGAACCATCAAATAGTGAAGGAAACCTGTGTATATATATATATATACATATATATATATATATATATATATATATATATATGTATACATGTATGTATATACATATATACATATGGACATAATCCAAAACAACAACCCTGATATAGTGCACACACATGATCTCACAGATACAAACATGTCTGACCAAAATAATTTAATAAGAACAATCAAAGTGGCATTTACATACCTGGATGAAGAAATGGTGAAGAAAATTTTAATCACTCTGATAAGATCAAGATTGGAATATGCAGCAATGATGTGGTCACCAAGTACAAAAAAATGTAAAAAAAAAAAATTGAAAGAATACAAAGAGCAATTACAAAATTGGCACCAACACTCTCAAAACTATCATATGAAGAGAGACTAGCAAAACTTGAACTACAGACACTAGAGAAAAGAAGGGAGAGAGGAGATTTGATAGCTATTTACAGAATCATGAAAGGCATAGAAATTATTGATAGAGAGAATCTGATAGAATGGGATGATAGAAATACAAGAGGACACAGAAAGAAAATCAAGAAAGACAGCTATAGAAGAGATCTAAAAAAGAACAGCTGTCCTCACAGAGTAATAGACAGTTGGAACAAGTTAGATGAGAAAGTGGTGTGTGCAAAAACAATACATGAATTTAAAAATAGTTTAGATAAAATGAGATATGAAGATGGGACACCACGAGCATAGCTCCCCTTCCCGTAAAATACAACTAGGTAAATACAGGTTAATAGATGATACTGCTAATATAAATGTGTTAAGAATAAAACCACCTCAAAAGGAAAACAAGATTCTCTCAATAATGAGCCAAACAAACTTATACAGTACTGACCTAATTTGGATGATTGATGGAGGACCTAAACAATGTCAATTAGTCAGCTCTCTTCGCCAGAAAAGACTCAAGACAAGATCCTAAACACTTTCAGTATAAAGGTGTTGAGATATAGGAAACCCTTATTTTAACGTCACAAACTCCCCACCCCCTGCTAACAAGAGGCTAGGACAATGCCCTTTGCAGAGGTCTTTGCAATGTGGAATTTATTGCACTGTGTCCATGGTTTAACTTTGCTGGTGGCATGTTTTGAATCGTCATCTCCTTGACCTTCGCCACAAGTAATGACGCCCTAACCTGCTCAGCCAACTAGCTTCCATAAAACCATGATACAAAAAAATTAATGTCTAACATAAGAGAAGAAACATCCCATTAGAAAGGCACATCCTTATGAGAAAGAGGAGCTACAATGAGACCATACTTGCAAGACTACCACATATTCAGCATATAAGCTACTAAAGATCCTGCAAGAGGTTAAAAACAAACCTTGTAATCCTGTGAAAAGCAGATGAGGATGGAGGAGCAACAGGCAATTGATAGAATAAATGTCAACACAAAATTCTTCTTTTCATATGCTAAGAAGAAAGTTGAAACTACACTAATAGTAGGCTTACTAGAAGAGGAAAATGAGATAGTTGCAGACCCAATGAGTGACTCAAATCCTCAGAGCACAATATGAGCGTGATTAGCTCCCTTCAGCAGCACACAACCATGGAAAATCCAGTTCTTACAAGAACTTGTACAATCAAGCACACTAATTTTGACACTGCCATAATGGAGATCAGCCCAAATGCAGTAGCAGGTCTATACAATTTCAGAACTCATTTCTTAAAGACCTACAAAAAATTAAGTATCTTGACAATTACAACTGCTGACAGCCAAATTTCTTGCCACAGGCACAGAAACCTGTGACACTAACATCCCACATCAGAAAGATGATTGAGCTAGTGGTCTGGAAGTATATCCTTTTTGTCACAATTCCTCTAACACCATAGTAACATCCTGGAGAATATCAGCAAATGTAAGAATGTTGACATCATATACCTAGACATTATGAAGACATTCAGCAAAATAGATCATGGAATTGTGGTTCATAAACCAAGAAAGCTAGACGTTAAAGGCAGCCTAGTGAAGAGGATGCATAGTGTTTTAACAAAAAGGACACAAAAAGGATCAGTGCTGGGGCACCTATTGGATCAAATTAAAGTAAAATGTGGAGTTCCCCAGGGATCAGTATTGGGTCCACTTCTGTTCTTCATCATGATTGGTGGGATTAACACAAACACAGAACTCCTGGCACATAGGTCACTTCCTTTGCTAAAAACACCAGGATCATAAGACAAATTGAGGCCAACAGGGATGTCTGCTGCAAAAAGACCTCAAACAAACATTGGACTGGGCAGACAAAAATAACATAAATATGAATAATGAGAAATCTAAATTAATGAGGTATGGACCACTGAAACACATTAAAGATTGCATCAACTATTATATACATCAACTTGTCATACCACTCAAAAAAGATGTATGAGACCTAGGGGTGTATTCAGGCAATCAATCTGGTGTCCCTGGCATCTCAGGGCCCCCAGGAATATGGCAACAACCTCCAAATGTGACTATAAATCACTTAGAGAAGAGATTTTGTGTTGCTGTCTGGGGTGTACATGAGTGCATATGCATCTTTCTCCCACCAAATCAGTGAAGTCACAGAGATGGCCAAAGAGCTGAGAGAATGGATCCTAAGAACTCTCCACAAGAAACTGGGCCTGCATGATCATACTCTGGAAAACACGGGTCCTCCCTAGAATTAAGTACTGCTGCCAACTATGGTCACCACACAAAACAGGGAATACAACTGAAATAGAAGCCTTACAGTGACTAAAGGAGCTAAAACAGTATCCCATGCAAAGAAGATGGGAGCATTACCAAGTGATTTATGCATGAAGGTCCTGGAAGAGCTCATGCCAAATGCAAGCATTCAAATAAACCACCAAAAAAGATTATGCTTCTCTTACATCATCAAGAGATCAGAGGCAACAACACACAAAGTGGAAACTGTTGCACATGAAAGTTTTACAAAAAATAGGGCCAGTCTCCTCAGTGGTGTGACAAAGAACCTTGGGAAGTTTTGCAAGTATATATTTACTTAGTTTACCTAGTTATAGTGTACAGGGTTGGAGCAATACTCAAGAGGTCCTACTTCTTTTCCTCCATTTGTCTAACCTTTTTGTGAATTCTTTTGTATTGGCTTAGGTTATATTTTCATCTAAATCACTCCACAAGTCCATACTTCTATATGGAAAGCTATACTTCTTGACATCTTTTAAACAGTTTTTTTTTCAGACTTTTTTACCAAGACCGCTTGTCGATCTTCATCCTCATACCAGTAATACTTTTCTGTTTGCTTTCTCCAAACCTGCTTACAGTTTAGATATTATTATTATGTTGCCTCTCTTCATTCTTCCAAGGTAGGAACTCACAGTTTCTTCAATTTTTCTTTAAATAATATGTTGTTTAGCCCACAGATAATTTTGGCTGTCACCTTTTGTATTCTCTCATTTTTTCTGATATCTTTCAAGTATGGTGACCACATCACTGCATATTCCAGTCTGGGGTGTATCAAGCTTTCAGTGATCTTCTTCATCATGTAGGGAAATGCCACTCAAATTTTTCAACAGATCTCCCTGTTATTTATTTATGTATTTATTTTATTTTATTTTCTATTATTTCATTTCTCATTTTGTAATCCATTGTCGGAGTTTTCTTGCTTTTGCCAGTTTCCATATAGATAGACAATTTCTCCTTCTCTCTCCCTCTCTCTCTTAAATCTTTTAGAATATGTTAGTCAATGACATTACCAATTTTTTTTTTTTTTTTTTTTTTTTTTAATCATTTCATCTTTATTACCTATTTACAAATTACATCCCCGTGGACTAACATTTCCACCTAAACAGATGGGTTTTCCCCAGGATGCAAGAATAACATCACAGTTCTAGTTTTTTATTTGGGCTTCTAATTCATTACTGTCTCATGCTGTCATTCCTCTTTTGTATGCACCTAGATAACAGGTATAATTGAAGCATATATTTTTTAAGACATTGGAATTGCCTCTCTTAGTAACATTGAATATTTATAGCAGTTCATTAGTTCACTGGGTAATTGGGAACTATTTTTGTGTTTACCTATAAAAAGAAAAGTGAGAGAATAGATTCATCTACATTTGAATTTAGATATCATTCTCTTCATTTCATTCATATACAGAACAACCCCCATACTCTCAACCCTCTTTCCCTATTGATTCCCATTCCTCATTCCTTCTCATTGTATCCCATGTCGATAGTGGACAAACCGCTGGACGTCAAGTGCTATGTTATATAATAAGGTTCGGACTCAAACTTCGCATGTTCGGTTCCCTATTATTTGCCATTGATTAATATTAGCAGTAGTTGTAGTAATTGTCATGTGGCATGAGTAGTACTCATGATAATGATTCTTCAGTGGCAAATCTAGTTCGATGGTTACTTCAGGAAGGGAAGCAAATAATTGCAGATGATTGACTGGCTGTGTAAGTAAAGCTCACTCTGTCTGTGCTCACAGTTCCATTGCTCTCTTCTGGCACACATCACCACTGCTTTCCCAACCATTGGTAAGCCTTGAACTTCTTGCTAAAAGAATTTGTTTAAATGTACTAGTGACTGGCCACTTTATTCTGATATTGTTTCTTGATGCTGTTTGATCTATAGAAGCTTATTATAGAGTATTTGTGAAAAAATGTTTGTCAAGCTTAGATATATATGTAAATTTTTTATTAAATGGTATTGTATTGTGCAAATTATGCAACAAATATCCTATTTTTATATTATTCTAAAGGTTAATATTATCAACTTGGGATCAGTATATGCATAGTTTCTCTTTTTGTTATTGTCAGTGTAAAATTGCATTGTATTTATGCTCTTCCTATGCCCTGTATTTTTTAAATCCCTGTTTTAGGACTTTGTCCAGTAGCATAAGTTTTGATAAAGTTCCTGAATTCTGACCTCTTAGACTCCTACAAACCAGTTGACTTCAGACAATCTTATCTAGCTGATGGACAAACTCAAGGCATAATGTTTCTCAGAGACAAAAAATACAATTTGTCCTGGGTTTATTTCTAGGCTGAATAAAAAATCATCTGGTGTATCAATGTAGAGTGCATAACTGGGTTATTAGGATTAAGACAACTCTTCATTTCTGACTCAGATCCTAAATCCTGCTTTCTATTTTGATTTACACAAAACTTCATTCCAACACATCAGGATTCTTTCATCTATAAACCAGAATTACACAATGGGCAAATAAATACAGCAGGAGATCCTGAAAGGAACCACATTATTTCATGCTTGAATCGACTGCATGACTATATTGTTTCAAATCAAATACTGACTACTTCTGTATTTGTAGATACATGAAACAAAATGAAAAAATATGCGATACATCTGTATTGATGTTCAACTTATTTGTCATATCTGTGGTCAGTAAACATTCTCCCATGCTTTATTGAAATGCCTTGATAAGAGCTAAAACCTGTTCCCTTGGTTCACACAGAAGATAAGAATGGTAACTATGAAAAACTTTTTTTTTTCAATTTCTGTGGACACTTAAATTACATCTGTATTTGAAACATGCACTTCTGAACATTAATGTGTATTAACCACTTCAGTACAGCTCAAATTTTCATGCACAGCATCGGCTGCCATATGTAATTTGCATCACGCTACTCGCATTCCTATGAAATATAAAGTCACTGCTGTATTACTCGTTCTATTTTACTTTGAGTAGTAATAAACACAGAAAATGAGATCAAACCAATTCACAGAATCTAGGGGTAACTCATGTACATCTACAAAAAAATATAATCAAGATACCGGCATCAGCATCCTCATGTACCCACTCATGCTTCATGATGCTTACGGAGGCATCATCATACTGAAGTGGTTAATCAGTCAACCAGGGGGAGCAAATACCATTACAATGCTTAGCTGTGCTCATACTTTTACCTCAGCTTCATGGAACATGTCTTGCAAGTTTCTAGGTTGACCCCTGGCCCATCCCTACTATTTCTAGACATGCAGAAATAATTTATCTGATGCAACTACATTCCATGCAGGTGCTCCCTTGTTTTCATTCACTCTGAGTCATCTCTAAGAAATTGCCCTGTGAGCAGTCATCGTCTGGGAAGTTGGCCAGGTGACTGAAGTGCCTCACTTGATGTTTTGAAAAGAGATTACTTGCCTTATGCTGGCACCATCAAGTACATCTTAGGTTGATACATAATAGCTCCAGTGAAGCCCATTAACAATTCACAGGGACTTTATGTTAAAGAAATCAAGATGCAGCTTCATTGGGCAAATTCCACTACAGTCATTCCAAACCAGAATCTTAACAATAGGAATGATAACCAGAATATACTGTGTTTCAATAAAGTGGTTCCATTACAGACAACCAGTCTCTTTTCTTGGAAATGATTTAGATTAGTACCAAGATATGGAAACTGGTTATCTCCAATTCAGGATAGCTATGAAACTGAAATTCAAATAATTAGTTGGGGGTTACCATTGTCAGTGCTGGGATTCAGTTTCAAAATGTCTTCAATGAAACCAGCTCATAGCTGCACCAAAATAAAGGTCACATCCTTTGTCCTCCTGTATGTACCTGCAGTGCTAGATACTCCAGTCCAAGTTTCCAAAACCCAATTTCCAGTCATCTAATGACTTCCAAATGTGAATCTCCGGGTATATAGATCTCATTACTGCAATAGATAAATCTCTAACATCTCCACATTCTCACCACAAACAGCAACCTACTGCTCAGTCATGCCGAAAGAAATTGCAAATGCTTAGTTTTTGGTCCTTATCTATTTAAGTTTAAGTTCCATAGGGTTTGGCTTCTTATTCAGTAATTACAGAATTGGTACTTTAATATCTATTTGTTCTACAAAAGCCTAGGTCAATGATCTAGATATTGCCAATACTAGTTCCACATCTACTATTAACCACAGATATACTTATCAAAGCCTAGGCCAGTGATCTAGATATTGCCAATAGTTCCACATCTACTAATAATCACAGATATACTCATCACCCAGTTTATTCCAACACTGAAGAGAAATGGAACAAAGACACATTCCTTCCTAATATATAAATGCAACAGTAAGAAATTTAGGATCCTCTAACCCAACTTCACTGTGCGTTCATTGTCTGAGAACAGGGAAGGATTGAGGCTAATACCTTCATTATGTATTCAATATAGCCTCAAAATCACCCTGAATTCCTATCAACTGAGTCAAACATCCTCTTAAAATTAACATATGCTATGTAGTTTCTAAGCTCAAAATAATGTTCAATAAGATAATGAAAAACTAGGATCTGTTCACTTATAGATTTTTAGATGAATTCCTACTGTATAGGACTATAACTTGCCCAAGGATCTTGTCTTCACACCAGAAATACATGAGGAGGAAATACTTCATTGGGAATGGTTAGTGGTGTTATGCCATTAGTTTTCACCAATATCTCTGTTACCTTCTCCTTTCCAGACTGAGGTGATGAGATATGCAAAGTCCCTTTGCATATCCTATCTTTAGCCTACCAGTGGCAGTCCTGATTTCAGGCAGGCAGGAACACTAATCAAAGAGTTTGGCAAGATCACTGTGACACCAGTAGTACTTAATCATGTCTGAAAAGTTTAGTTTACCTCAGGTCATGTGCACTCAATCACAACTAGGTAAATACAGGATTCACCGCTAATTCACATGTCCCTGGTGATAGACATGATAATCCCTCATAGATATAGGGCTGTCATAATGATGGTTTGTACCACTGGGTATCCTATACATTGAATAAAGTTGTCCCAAAGATGTTTTACAAGAAATCTGTTTGACAACTGGTGAGATTATAGTACCACATCCTTTCATCTAACCATGAATAGTATGATCAATGTTGTCAAAGTCATTCCTGCTGGATCATTATCACCTAAACTACATTGCCTTGTGTGCTCATGAGCACTATATCATCAAATATAAGAGGGTTGTCCAAGTAGAACCCAAGTCTTGGGTATTAATAACCTCAAATGATGATCCATGTGCACAATGTGAGAACCCTCACAATAGACCACAAACTGGGGAATTTTATGGAAGAACTGGAGAAAATGAGCTAGTATATCCCAAGACTGAGTGATATCCAAAGGGAGGAGGAAAAGCTTGTAGAACTACAAGACATTTACACTTGTTCTGCTATAAAGACAAGGAGAATGAAAGATCCAGTGAATTAAGATTCTTGGTTAGTCAAGAAGTTGTTGTTAACATAGTGAAACTCTGTAATATATCAGTTTAGGCAACTTGGATTGTGATTGAATTATGGAAAGGATGTGCTCTAAAAGTAGTTTGGGTTTATACACCACCTTCACAGAGTTCAAATAACAAAGTTGAATCATATTATGAAGTAAGTCAGATAATGGATAAAAAGGTAAATACATGTTAGTGGTCAAAGATTTCAATACTATGTAGGAAAGAGCATGGCAAGTGAATTCTAAAACTGGAATACGCAGCGACACTATGGACACCCAGTACTAAAAAGAATATAAAGAAATTAGAAAGAATACAGAGAGCAACGAAAAAGTTGACACCAGCTCTTTCCAAATTAGCATACAAACAAAGATTATCCAAATTGGAACTACCAAAACTGGAGCAGAGAAGAGAAAGAGGTGATCTACTGACTATCTATAGAATCATGAAAGGAATGGAAATCCTTGATAGGAATGATTTACTAAAAGATGACAATGGAAAAACAAGAAGTCATGAAAAGAAACTCAAAAAGGATAACTGTAGAAGATATCTGACAAAAAATACTTCCCACACAGTGCTGGATAGCTGAAACAACTTAGATAAAGAAACAGTGTGTGTAAACACTATTCAAGATTTTAAGAAAAAACTTGATGCTGAAAGATACAAAGATGGGTCACCATGAGCTAGCTCCCTTCCCATATAATACAACTAAGTAAATGCATTGGGAAGTTTGGGGTTAGTTATGAGAAATCACAGAGGTGAGATTCTAAATAATTTTGCAGATGACTACAAACATCTACAAAGAAGTCAAAATAAACAACAACAAAAAACAAAATAAAGAGAGCAACAATGTTAGCATTAATATTGCTGTAATTGAAGGAGATATCTGTAGTGACCATAATGGAAATTTATGCAAACTCATTAGGAGAAATAGTAATATATTCTTCAAGAAGGAAATAAACCTCACTGAAATAAAGGATAACAAGAAGGAATTTCAAGTGGAACTTAAAAACAGATGTGAAGGTATTAAGATATAACAAGAACACTATTGATGTTATCAAATGTAATTTAATGAAGCTCATTAGGAAATCCATGGAGAGGGTAGGGAGTACAAAAAATATAGCAAGCCTTTAATACAACAAGAGATCTTATATAAAAAAAAAGAAGACTGCAAATTAAAACTAGAAAGGGTGAAATAGAACTAAACTCAATAAGCTTATCAATAAATGGTAGCAATCAGAAAAGAGGAGAATCGTGGATCATGCATAGCAGAGGAAACTATTTGGAAAAAAAAAAGAGGAGAAAGTAGTACTGTAATAATTATAATAATAATAATAATAATGATAATAATAATAATAATAATAATAATAATAATAATAATAATAATGAAGTAAATGAATAGTGATGACAAATGGAAATATGCTCTACCATTGGGAATTCTTGCACGAGTGACTGTTTCTTATAAGGCAAGAGCAGTACTGTTGTATTTATTCATTGAGCATTAAAAGTAATGACCAGGTCATGGTCAAGGTCATTCCTTTTATTGGTCAATGGATTAGTACAACGGTATCACTCTTGCCTTGTGAAAATCAGCTACTCATGCAAAAGTTTATATCCCAATGATAGAGCATATATCCACATATATACATATATGTATATATACATATGGTGTGTATGCGAATGAGAAAGGAGGTGAGGAGGAGAGCTGGGGTGGAAAAGGAGTTGGGAGATAGGATTGATGAAAAAGTATTGAAATGATTTGGATTGGACACATGGAAAGAATGAGTGAAGAAAGATTAGTAAAAGAAATGTGGAAGGCAGAAGTGGATGGAGTAAACATCAGGGGGCGACCTAGGATGAGATGGATGGATGGATGGGGCAAAAGGGGCATTGAGAAAGAATGGCATGTCTGTTAAGGAAGGGAAAAGACAGAAGATAGGGGTGAGTGGAGAATGGTTGTATATGGATGATACAATAATGCATGTAAGGGAGTGGGTGGGGATGGTGTTGTTTAGGGAGTGGTTATGTGTGAATGATACTTTGATGCAGCCTGAAGGGATTTCTCCCCATCTACTCTTTTTCTGGCTAAGGAGATGTAGACGGGGGTTGCCAATTAAATGAAGCATCCTTGCTGTGGATGTGCTGTGTCTTGTTGCATTGCATGTAACCCAGGGGAATGAGTGAGACATAGGGATGACCCATCATTCATCAGCAGCCAAGATGAAAGGGAGGAGTGGTGAGTGGAAGTGGAGTTGGTGGGGAAGAAATAGGTATTTACCTAGTAGTATGCTCGTGGTGTCCCATCTTCATATCTTGTTTTATCTAGCCTGTTTTTAAATTTGTGTATCGTTTTTGCACACACCACATTTTCATCAAACTTGTTCCAAACGTCTATTATCCTGAGAGGAAAACTGTTCTTTTTCAGGTCTCTTCTATAATTGTCTTTCTTGATTTTCTTTCCATGTCCTCTTGTCCCATTTTATTAGATCCTCTCTATCAATAATTTCCATGCCTTTCATGATTCTATAAATAATTATCAAGTCTCCTCTCTCTCTCTTCTTTGCTCCAGTGTCTGTAGTTCAAGTTTTGCCAGCCTCTCCTCATATGATAGTTCTGAGAGCATTGGTGCCGATTTTGTAATTGCTCTTTGTATTCTTTCAAGTTTTGTTATACATTTTTTTGTACTTGGTGACCACATCATCACTGCATACTCCAATTTTGGTCTTATCAAAGTGACTAGTATTTTCTTCACCATTTCTTTGTCCAGGTATGTAAATGCCACTTTGATTGTTCTTATTAAGTTATAAGTTTCTAAAAAAAAAAATTATATGTTTCTCAGGGGATATATTATTCATAATAATGACTCCTAGGTCCTTCTCTTTTTCCACTTTTTTAATTTCTTCCTCTCCCAATGTATATGATCCCACTATTCTTTTTTTGCTTCTTCCAAATTCCATTATACTACACTTCTTAATGTTGAATTCCATCTCCCACTTCCTACTCCATTCCCATACTTTATTGAGATCACTCTGCAGCAACTCACAATCTTTTTCGGTGTTCACTTTTTTAAACATTTTTGCATCATTTGCAAAGAATCTCATATAACTTTCAGTTCCATTATCCATATCATTGATATATATAGCAAACATTATTGGGGCCAAAACTGTTCCCTGTGGAACTCCACTTATCACCTCATCCCAATTGGAATGTTTGCCTCTTATCACCACTCTCATTTTCCTTTCATGCAAGAAGTCTTCCATCCACTTAAGTAGTTTGCCCTGTGTTCCTCCTGCAGTTTCTAATTTCTTTAGCAATTTCTTTTGTGGCACCTTATCAAAAGCTTTTTTCAGGTCTAGATATGCACAATCAGCCCATCCATCTCTTTCTTGTATTATATCTATTAGACTTGAATAGAAACACATCAAGTTTGTGATGCATGATCGTCTTTGTTTAAATCCAAACTGCCTCGGATTTAGTACATTGTTTTTTTTTTTCCAAATGTTTTACCCATCTAATTTTGATAATTCTTTCACAAATTTTGCTACCATACTTGTAAGAGAGACCAGTCTATAGTTTGTAGGATCTTCTTTGTTTCCCCCTTTATATATTGGTACTACATTTGCTCTTTTCCAATATTCTGGAACTTTTTCTTCCTTCAATGAACTGTTTATTAGATTATGTATTTTGTCTGTTAGTTCACTCCTGCATTATTTCAAAATCCGGTTTGCCATTTCATCTGGACCATGCAATTTTCTAACATTGAGATTACTCAAGTGATTCATTATTTCATTCTTTGTTACTTCTATCTCTTTCATAGGGGGGAATTTTCCCTTCCACTTGACATCCCAAAGTTGTATGTTCTCCCTCATAAACACTGATTTAAAATGCTTGTTCATAATTTCTGCCATTTCTGTTTCCTTTGTGTATTCTATTCCTCCTTGTCGTAGTTTCACTAATTCTTGTTTGTTTTTCAGTTTGTTGTTTACAAATCTATAAAATAGCTTGGTTTATCTTTACATTTTTCCATGACATCTTTTTCAATATTTTCTCTTTTCTTCTCTGCGCACTTGTACATATTCGTTTCTATAACCAGTATATATTTTCCATTTTTCGGGTTTTTTGTCTTTCCTCCATTTTATCCAAGCTTTATCCCTTTTGTCTTTTAACTCTCTACATCTTTTGTTATACCAACATTTTACATATCCTTCTTCTTGTTTTTGTCTTGGAACATATATTTCCACTACTTCCTTATAAATTATTGTCAAGATTTTCCATTTCTCTTCTACTGTTGTTTCCTCTTTGTATATCCTTTCCCAGTCTGCTAAAAAAAAAAAAAAAAAATCTCATTTTATGAAGAAAAAAAATTCCATACATCAGTCTCCCCTTTCTATATTGTTAAATTTTTTTCCCATGTATTTTTCTTCATTTAGTTCCAGTTCAACTAATATGTGGTCACTTTTACTTAGTGGTGTCTTATATTCAATCTTGTCCACTATTTCAGGTTCTGATGTGATTATTAGTTCCAGTCTCGATGGCTCTTCCTCATTTATATACCTAGTATTCTCTTGTATTCATTGTGTCATTGTATGTTCTCTAATCATATCTAGTACATTTCCCCATAGGTCATCTCCACCCTTTATTTTCATTTCTTCCCATCAGATTTCTTTACAATTAAAGTCACTCATTATAACTATTCTTCCTCCATCTTCCATTATCTTATTTAGTGTTATCCTTGTGTCTTCTAACATATTTTTGTGTTCTCTCACTTTCCACAAAGCCATTTTAGGAGGCACATAATTTACCACAAACTTCCTGCTCTTCTTGTCACTGTCCTCTATTTCCATCATAATCATTTCCACTCTATTCTTTCCATATGTAACATTCCTCACATATATATCCTTCTTAGTCAGAAACATATTTCCACCACCTTGTTTTACTTCTCTGTTTTTAATCCAATAATTTTATATACCATGTCCTACACTGTTTGGTGGTAATGGACCTATCAATTTTGTCTACACAATTCCCATTATGTCAGATTATTTTTCCTTCAGGTAATCATTCAGTTCATCCAAGCCTATTATCAATCTATCTATATTTGTGAAGGAAACTTTTAATTTTCTGTTACCTCCATCCTGTTTTCTGTTTCCCTTCTGTTTTTCTCTCCTATGAACCATTTCCTCACTTTCATATCCACTATCCAATAGAATATCTCTTTGTCTGACTCTGTTCTGTTCTCGTTTTTTTTTCTTTAGCTTTGATTCTTTTTGTTTTTTCTTCCTCTCTTTTCTCATTATTCATCTCTCTTTTTATCCATATCTGTTTGTACTGATCACTTTCTGCTAGTTTCCCTGTTTTGGTAAGACATTCTCTGCTGTTGTTTGTGACCTGAATTGAATTGGTCTGGTCTTGTCTATATTGTATTTCCCTAGTCTATATATTTCTTCAATTTCTTTCCCTATTTCTTGTTCACCTTCTTGCAATATTTTTAGTACCTTGTTTACCTTATCTTTCTCATCTCTTACTCTTGTAGTCTTATTTGGATTATTTCTCTTCCGTTCCTAATATAATTATACATTTCTTTTTATCTGCTAAGTCTCTTACTATATTCTCCTTCTCATCACTTTAATAATTGTGTCCTTAGTGTGTTCCTTCATCTGTAATTTCACTATATCTCTAAATTCAATTCTATTATCCTCCTGAACTTTTCTCCAACCCTGTACCTCTTTTGCTATGGACTCCTTATTCTCTTTATTATTCCTCTTTAATTCCTCATTTTCGTCCTTTACTTCTTTTAACTGTCTTTTTAATTCTATTTCTTTATTTAGGTTTTGGTTTTTACAATTTAGTTCTTCCAATTTATCAACTGTCTGTGTAATTAGGGTGAGTTGGCTGAACCTAACCTCCCATGATTCGTTCATTTTTGTTAGTTTTTTCCTCTAGACTTGCTAATTGGGGGAGGTTGTCGTCTTGTCCCTCATTAAATCCATAGAAATAATTATCTCCACTTTCTATTGAGTTGCTGTTATCAGTATGTCTACTTTTGATCCCTTTGCTGACTTGTTTGACTTCACCTGTGTCGTCTGCACACCTTTTGTTTACACCCCTTCTGACTTCTGGGGCCTGTTCCTTCCCTTCCTCATTTTCTTCCATTTTTCTCGATAATACCTCCCCTTGTCCTTTTTCTTCATCTGCCCACTACACCATGAGCTTTCCCTTTCTCTACTAATACAACACAGGTACTCCCTCATTGATGAAATCCACAAAAATTGCATTTTTTTCCCCCGGAGTTCCAATCTTTGCCGTCTGTCCGACATGTGTGTGCATGTGCCTGTGCCTGCATGAGTGCCAAATACATGGAGGAGACCATAAACATATATCAAATGAGTATACAATTAAATTTTCAAATTTTCTTCATATTTTATTTATCATTTTCATTGCAACACATGCCAGTGTGTTTATTTATTTACTTTTTTTTATGGAGATTTTATAGTCTCCTTTTTGGGCAGGTGGGGACCGTTTTACTCCTTGCCCTAGTCAAAGCTATAATAAAAAAAAAATCACTTAAATTTGAATAAAAAAAACAAATAACCAACAGTTGACACATTAGTTTATCGTTAGAAAACTTAATCAGTAATAATGAATTAGATAATCATGCTTTCAGTATGTATCTGGTAAAGATATGTATGATGGAGAGAGTTAAACACTTGTCTCCTCACGCATGTTCACTGAGAACTGAATGAAAAAAGAATCCAGATTAATTTTATGTACCTTATCCATCTGTGATAACATTAGATAGAAAGACATTTGTGTGAAGTGTGAAAACAGGTGACACTAGTGATTTCCTCAATTGTCTTATATAGACATGTTTGGCAGACATTAGAGAACACAATTTAATGTTTCAGCAAGATAAACAGAAATTGTCTGTTCAGTTCATTGGGCAGAAATCAACAGGTTACAGGCCTCCAGCATAGATTTCCTGTATCTATGATATAGGACATCATTCACTCTGAACTATTTGCATATACAATCTTCTAAGCCTGTTTCATGTATAATCACCCAAAATACATTCACTTTCATCATCTTTCATTTCTTGTAATCTGCTTTCTATATTAAAAAAAATTACTCCTACCTTTCTGTTCATCTTTAACTACTGTTGTCAGATGATGTAAAATGTGTGTCAGTATTTCAGTTATCAAGGAGTAGATCCCAGTGTCCATTTTTGATAGACTTTTTTATAGTTTAAAGAGACTTTTAGGAGTTTAGGGAGAGATGCACTAAATTTTTAATTCCTTACTTGCCCCATTTTTGGTTCAAAAGTAGTGCCTGGTCACTACCTCTTTTCAAGATTTTTTTTTTTTTTTTTTTTTTTTCTAATTACCATTGTCCTTCCAGCCGAGTACCCAGTATGCGCCTTGCTCCTGAAGGACAGTTAAGCGAATTTATTGAAGGGCTTGGCCCAGGACAACTTGTGGGACGTCAAGTGCTAGCAGCTCCTGCCCTTGGAGACATCCAGTTGTCCATGTGTGAAAGAAAAAACAAGCTGGAAGTGGAAGTGATACGTGCCCGGGGACTTCAAGCCAAAACAGGAGCCAAGGTTCTTCCAGGTAAGTTAGTGGCACTTTTTTTTTTTTTTTTCTCTCCTTGTACATCCTGAGATCTATTTATATATTAAGATTATTAAGAATGACAGTTTACTGTACATGTTCTACAGCACCCTATGTGAAAGTTTACCTTGTCCATGGCAAGAAGTGTGTTGCGAAAGCTAAAACGGCCACTGCGCGGCGAACCTTAGATCCACTCTATCAGCAACAACTCGTCTTTCATGAAAAGTACCAAGGATGTGTATTACAGGTGAGAAGTCCACATGTTTAGATCTAACAGTTAAGAATATAATGTATGCATTGCACAGGAGGTCAAAGGCAAGATATTCTTTAAGCTGCATAAAATTCTTTGAGCATCAGATCAAGGGAACCTTGATGGGCTTGTCTTACATGGTAAAATTTATAATTAGATTAATTGTTGAAAGGCTTCCAGATCATCTCAGAACCTAAGATTATTATTATTTTTTTTTTTTTTTTTTTTTTTTTTTTTTTTTAGTGCAGGTTTAATGAGCCAAAAACTGACTCAATAAGCCTAAGATATTCCACTGACTGCTCATACAATGGCAACTAATGTGCATTCATGTTTATGGGACATGGATTTCTGCCAAACCTCAACAAAAGATATCATAATTGTCATGTAACACTGAACTCAGAGATCAAACTTACGGTCATGAATAGTATCACATAAACTTTTCTGAGTTCAGGTGGCTACAATATTGTAGTTGTCTGGCAATACATCAGATAAACTGAAAATATATATAATTTTTATTTTATCAAAATTTTCATTTAATTTTTCACTACATTGGAAAGTCATTTGACCTTACAATGGTTTGAAAATAAGAAAATTGTAATTGAGGTCTCTAGCTATAAAATGAGTCCTTAACTGCAACTCTCATCTAGTGATTGTTAGTGAAGGCAGCTTGCTACATTCTGAGCTTTTTTATTTTGTACATCCATGACACACTATAAGATGTATAACTAGAGTTGTCGAAATCTTTTTAGTGACCTTTGTCAATAAATGTAATTTTTGGTACAAGATATCATCAGAAGTCCTCAGCACATTCTTATTCTTCACCCCTTTACAAAAACCTAATCAGTAACTTCCCAATGTACATATATAAATGACACATCACTCAGACAAAAGCTGAAATCATATTGATTCCTGATTCTAGCAACTGATACCAAAAGTAGGAGCTCTTAACCAGTTGCTCCAATTCTGTTTTGGTCATATATTAAAAAGATTTTCCATAGATCATCATGCATAACACCAACTTGAAATAATATCTGCATTTCATAGAACTATGATCATGTATGAGCTTGAGTAAAAGAAATCATACAGTAATAGTCAACTCAACAAAGAATTAGTAACTATCAACTTGACAGTTATTTTTTTATGTTTGTTTCATGATATAGTGTAATTAACTAGTATTTATCTAGTTGTATCTTGCAGGAAGGGGAGTTATGCCCATGGTGTCCCATCTCTGTATCTCGCCATATCTAATTTGCTCTTAAATTCTTGTGTTGTTTTTGCACACACTATTGTTTCATCTAGTGGGGAAAGCTGTTTTTTCATGTCTCTTCTATAACTACTTTTTGAGTTTCTTTCCATGTCCTCTTGTGTTTCTCTTATACCAGTTTAGTAAGTCATCTCTATCAAGGATTTCTACACTTGTCATAATTCTGTAGATGGTCAACAATTCAACTATCTCTCTCTTCTTTGTTCCAGTGTCAGTAGTTCTAGCTTTGACAATCTTTATTCATATAACATTTTTGATAGTGTTGGGGCCATCTTCGCAGTTGCTCTTTGGATTCTCTCAATTTTCTTTATATTCTTTTTCATACTAGGTGACCATAGTATTGCTGCATACTCCAATTTAGGCCTTATCAGTGTGACTAATATTTTCTTTACTATTTCTTCATCCAAGTAAGTAAAAGCCACTTTTATTGATCTTAGTAAATTATAGGTTTCAATGATAATTTTGTTTATAGGTTTGCCAGTACTTCTTTTTCACCAACTTTATATTGTCCTGATATCCTTTTCTTACTTTTTCCAAATTCCATTATGCTACATTTCTTTATGTTGAAGTCCACTTCCCACTTCTGACTCCATTCCCAAACCCTGTTCAGATCTCTCTGCAGTGAATCACAGTCTATTTCAGTACTCACTTTCTTTAATAATTTTGCATCATCTGCAAAGAAGTTCATGTAACATTCCACACTTTATAGAATACATTATTGGAGTCAATACTGATCCTTGTAAAACTCCACTAATTACCTCCTCCCAAGTAGAATTTTTTCTCTAAGCACTACTCTCATTTTTCTTCCATGCAAAAAGTCCACTACCCATTTCGGTAATTTTCCTTGTATTCCTCCTATGGTTTTCAGTTTTCTTAATATTTTTTTTGTGAGGGACTGTATCAAAAGCTTTTTGTAGATCGAGGAACACACAATCAGCCCATCTGTCCCTTTCTTGTATTATGTCTCGTAGTCTTGAATAAAAATAGATCAAATTTGTGGTACATGATCTTCCTTGTCTAAATCCAAATTGTTTCTGATTTAGGATCTTGTTCTCCTCCAGATGTTATATCCATTTACTTTTTATAATGTTTCACAAGTTTTAGCTACCATGCTTGTGAGGGAAACTGGTCTGTAATTTGTTGGGTCTTCCTTATTTCCTCCTATATAAATTGGTATGCTATCAGCGTTTTTCCAGTCTTCTGGTATTTTTCTTTCTTTGAGTGAGCAACTTATTATGTTATATATTTTGTCTGTTAGTTCTTCTTTACATTCTTTTAATATCCAATTTGCTATTCCATCTGGGCCATGCGATTTCCTGACATCAAGGCTCATTATTTGATCCATTATTTCTTTCTGTGTTATTCTTATTTCCCTCATGGTGAGGAATTTCACTTCTCTCCCTTCATCCTGATGTTGCTTTTTTTCTCTAATGAAAACCAACTTGAAGTGTTTGTTCATGACTTCCACCATTTCTGTATCTTCTCTATATTTTGTATTCCCTTGGCATAGTTTCACTATTTCCTGTTTATTTTTTAGTTTACCATTTACATATCTATAGAATAATTTTGGCTGATCCTTACGTTTTTCTTTTATGTCTATTTCATAGTTTCTTTTTCTTCTTTCCTGTGTATTTTTACATATTTGTTCCTTTGATTAATATATATTTGCCACTTTCTAGGTTTTTTGTATTTTCTCCATTTTTTCCAAGCTTTATCTCTTCTGTCTTATGCTTTGCTGCATCTTTTATTAAACCAGCACTTAATATACACCTTTTCCAGTTTTTGCTTTGGGACATATTTACCCACTCCTTTGTAGATTTTTATAAGAATCATCCATTTTTTTCCCACTTGTGTTTCTTCCTAATTTTTCCCAGTTCACTTTAAGAATTTTTTTTGTAAGTTTCTCAAAGTCTGTTTTACTATATATCAGTCTTCCCTTTCTGTGTGTCTCATTTCTCTTTATTTATATTTCCTCCTTTAGTTCTAACTCGAGTAGTATGTGGTCACTTCGGAATTGATGTCTTGTATTCAATTTTGTCTATTTCAGGTTCTGATGTAAATAATAAATCTAGTCTCAACAGTTCCTCATTATTTCTAAAGCTAGTGTTTTCTTTTACCCATTATGTCATTGTATGTTCTATAGTCATGTTGAGTAATACATTTTCCCATTGATCATCTCCACCTTTCACTGTTATCTCTTTCCAACATATTTCTTTGCAATTAATCACTTCCATACGGTGATGCCTACATAGGCGTCATGAGGAGCAAGTGGGTACGCGATGATGCCGATGTCGGCGTCTTGATTATATTTATTGTAATCGTACCTGCATGACCCTCATTCTCTCTAAACTGGCTTCATCATATTTTCTATGGTTATCAAAATTCATGGGTGAAAGAGAACGAGTGTTTGAGCAGTGACTTTATTTTTTATAATGCGATTATTATGATGCAACATCACACGTCTGACAGCTAATGCTACCAGACATGCGATGTGCCCCGGAGTGAAGGGGTTAAAGTCTCCCATGAGTACTGCTTTATTTCCATCCATCAGCACCTCATTTAATGAAGTTCTCATATCCTCTAACATTTTGGAATAATCTCTCTCTCCAAGACCTCATTTTTGAGGGCACATAAATCACTGCAAACTCTCTGCATTTCACATTATTTTCAACACTTATTGAAATCATCTCTACCTTATTTTCTCTATATGTACCTTTTGTCACATTTAAGTTTTTCTTAACTAGGAACATGACTCTTCCACCTTGTTTCTCCTCCCTATTTCTAAGCCAGTGGTTATATAATCCATGACCAACACTGGTACTAGTGGACCCCTTAATTTTGTCTCCACAATTCCCATTACATCTGGTTTTGCTTCTGACAGGTAATCATTTAGATTATTCCATCCAAAAAAGAATATAAAAAAATTAGAAAGAATACAAAGAGCAACAACAAATCTGGCACCAACTCTTTCCAAAATGACATATGAACAAAGACTGTCCATATTAGAATTACCAACTCTGGAACAAAGAAGGGAAAGAGGAGATCTACTAACTATCTATAGAATTATAAAAGGAATGGAAATCTTAGATAAGAATGATTTGTTGAAATGGGACAATGGAAACACAAGAGGACACGGAAAGAAACTCAAAAAAGATAATTATAGAAGAGATCTGAAAAAGAAAATAGCTTCCCACATAGAGTGATAGATACTTGGAACAAATTAGACAAAGAAACAGTGTGTGCAAACACTACTCAAGGTGTTAAGAAAAAACTTGATGCTGAAAGATACAAAGAGTATAGCTCCCTTCCCATATAATACAACTAGGTAAATAAAATCTTGAGATTAATCCATCTAATTGTAATTTGCTATTCCCTCCATCTCGTTATCTGAACCTTTAATTTTTTTTGTTTTTTTCTAATATACTGTTTTTTCAGTCTCATATCTAACACTCTCCAATAAAACTGTGTTGTCTCAGTATTCATTCTTTTCTGTTCTTTTTTTTTTTTTTTTTTAGCTTTATTAATGTCTTAATTTTTTCTCTTTCCTCATCATTCATGTCTCTTTTTATCCATATATTTTTATAATGATTGTTACTTGCTAGTTTTCTTATTCTTGCTAATAATTCTTCTGGCGCCATTTGTGACCTTAATTTAATCTTTAGTTGTCAACTTTTTCCTTTTCCTTCTGCTAATTTACCAATTCTGTGCACTTGCTCTATTTCCTTTTCTATTTCTTGTTCTTTATCTTGTACTACTTTTAGAATATTTCTTGCCAATTCTTAGTCCTCTGTATAACTCAGGAGCTAATTTGGGTTATGTATTTCTTTCAGACTATATTACACACACTTTTTTTTTTCTTTTTTTTTTTCTTTTTTTGTATCTCTAAGTTTTCTCTTTCCTTAATGACCTTAATGACAGCGTCTTTGGCCATCTCCTGCATTTGCTGATGAACTATTTCTTTAAAAAAAAAAAAAATTCTTTGTCTTTTTTCCAATCATTCCTCCTGAGCTATTGCAAATCATCTTCTCTTATGCTTTTTCCCACTTCCACAGCCATTGCTTTTATCTGTTCATCCACCTCTTTCCTTATGATCTCATTATTTGTGTTTTTATTATTTTTCAACCTCTTATTTTCACATTTAATTCGGCCAGTTCTTTTTTCATTGTATCTAACTTTTTTTATTTCTGTGTTTACTTTTTTAAGTCACTTCCTTGTTTAGGTCTTTGTTCATCTTCCAATGATCGTCAGTTTCCCGCCTCCACAAATTATTCATATTTCTCATGTCCCTCTCTATGTCTATAACTCTACTTGAGATTTTTCTTTTGTACCAACAAAATCCAGAGAAATAATCCTCATTGCCATTATTAAGTAGAAACCTTTTTGTGCCCCTTGGTGATCTAAAACCTGTGTTTGTATTTTGCTTCGCCCTTGCATCAGTAGATAGCTGTGGGTACATGTTTACATTTTAATGCGACGGACAGCCATCTTGTGGTTTCTCTGGCTTGTCATAGTTTTCTTATATTTCACTTCAATTACACACTATTTATTTACGTTGTAAATTAATCATTCCGGGTATCCACAAGCACTCCCCTCCCCATATCTCACACCCTAGGTATTCTATAATTGTATCACTGTTAAGACATTTCATTTTTTAAAGTATTTCCGGAGTGCCAATATATGCATGTTGCCACTATGATGAACATGTGTATTTACCTAGTTGTATTTTACGGACAGGGGAGCTATGCTTGTGGTGTCCTGTCTTCATATCTCGTTTTATCTAGACTTTTTAAATTTGTGTATCATTTTTGCACACACCACATTTTCATCTAACTTGTTCCAAACGTCTATTATCCTGTGGGGAAAGCTGTTCCTTTTCAGGTCTCTTCTATAATTGTCTTTCTTGATTTTCTTTCCATGTCCTCTTGTATCTGTACTATGCCATTTTATTAGATCCTCTCTATCAATAATTTCCATGCCTTTCATGATTCTATAAATGATTATCAAGTCTCCTCTCTCTCTTCTTTGCTCCAATGTCTGTAGTTCAAGTTTTGCCAGCCTCCCCTCAGATGATAGTTCTGAGAGCTTTGGTGCCAATTTCATAATTGCTCTTTGTATTCTTTCAAGTTTTGTTATACATTTTTTGTACTTGGTGACCACATCATCACTGCATACTCCAATTTTGGTCTCATCAAAGTGACTAGTATTTTCTTCACCATTTCTTCATCCAGGTATTTACCTAGTTTTATTTTGCGGGAAGGGGAGCTATGTTTGTGGTGTCCCGCCTTGGTATCTCTCAGTGTCTAGTTTGCTTTTAAACTTATGAATGGTTTTGTGCATACTATTTCATTATCCACTTTGTTCCAAGTGTCCACTACACATTTTCAGCTCTCACATGGCTTTAGCCGCACCAATTAGGTGTGATAGCAAGGGGATGGGTGTACTGTATATATATATATATATATATATATATATATATATATATATATATATACAGATGCTCCTCAACTTATGTTTTAGTTACATTCCGAACGGCCGAACGTAACGTGAAAATTAATGTAAGTTGTTACTGTACGTTCCAGTAATGTATGACCGTTCATACTATACTATACATCCATAAATTCTATTACCATATCTTATAAAACACCCCTAAATCATTAATTATAAACATAACATTGTAAAATAATAACATTAATTTCAAATAAATTAAATTCAAGCAAAATAAAGTGAGATGGTGGAGGAGGAGGGGAAGGAGGAAGAGGAGGAGGCAAGGCACGTTCAGTCTGTCGTTTGTGCCATGTAAACAATGGACACAGCGTCATGCGTAAGTCTCGTACTGCAGAGAGCGCGCTAAACTCATTTTTTTTTTTTTTTTTTACTATTTTTTTTTCTTTACAGTCAGTTCAAACGTAAAATCGAAAAAACGTAAAACGAATGAACATAAGCAGAGGAGCGTCTGTATATATATATATATATATATATATATATATACATATATATATACATATATATATATATATATATATATATAAGTGGAGTAGGAAACACAGGAGTGTTAGTCTTGAGTATATTCCTGACTAGTTTTGCAGGTATGCTTTTTTTTTTTAAGCATACCTGCAAAACTAGTCAGGAATAAACTCAAGACTAAGACTCCTGTGTATCCTACTCCATTCATGTCAACCTGTCAGAATGTCTCAACAATATATATATATATATACTGTATATAATATAAATATATACATATGAATATATATATATATATATATATTATGTATGTATATATATTATATATATATATACTGTATATAATATAAATATATACATATGAATATATATATATATATATATATATACTGTATACATATACATATATATGTATATATATATATATATATACAGTATACATATACATATATATGTATATAATATATATATATATATATATATATATATCTAAGTCTAAATAAAAATATTCTTCTAAAAAACGCTGTGGAAGTCGGGGACAGGTGGTATTACGGTGACACTTTGTCCTAAAAATATTCTTGAAAAAGCACTTGGGTAAGTCGGGGTCAGGTGGTATTCTTCTTCTTCTTCGCGTTCCTCTTCTTCTTCTTCGCGTTTTTCTTCTTCGCGTTCTTTTTCTTCCTCGCGTTCTTCGTGTTTTTCTTCGCGTTCTTCTTCGCATTCTTTTTCGTGTTCTTCGCGTTCTTCTTCACATTCTACTTCGTGTTCCTCGCGTTCTTCTTCGCATTCTACTTCGTGTTCTTCGCGTTCTTCTTCGCGTTTTTCTTTGCGTTCTTCTTCGTGTTCTTCTTTGTGCTGGGGATCCCGTGTTGGGGTTCCGCCTCGAGGCCGAGGCTGAAGTGGAAAACAAGGGATTTGAGCGCGGAAAGCTGCTGTCGTAGGCCGCTGTTTGCGCAGCCAAGCCTCCGGCAAAGCCGGAAAGGGCGAAGCCCGCGGCTTGTATATATATACAGTAGTCCCTCAAATAACGCGGATTCAATCATACGCGGATTTTATTTCAAGACCATCTCAAATGTAGAGGATTTTTTTTTTTAATTCGCGCCGAGTTGGGCACGCATACGCACACACGCGGCAACATCGCAAACATTTGTGGTGACTGCTTTCTATTTTACCATATACCGTCGATCCTCATATGAGGCGGTCATTATGTACACTGGGAACTGCTCAAAAAAGGGTGTGGGGTGAGGGGAAAGCCGTGGGTGGCTGCCTGAGGTCACGTGTCAACCTCCGGGGCGTTACAATAAATCGCGTATCTGAGGAACGACTGTATATATTTTGTATTTTACTTATATTCATTTCATTTTATTTTATTACTAGATGAATTCGATAAACTCTTAATTTAAAATTTTGATATTCCCTATTTCCATTCCTAATTCTCTCTTTTTCTTCATCCATCTCACTTATTTTTTATTTATTTATTTTTTTACTATTACAATTTTCACTTATTTTTCTTTTTCTACTTCTACTGTTAACAGTGTTAATGATATTAGAATCCATACTAAAAGGATTCAAGTCTGAAACACTACCGCTATAATTACCAGTTTTATTGAGCGAATGAGGAGGTGACGACCTCATTTATTACTAACCTAAAGTGCGATTCGATGAACAACAAATCGGGCAGTTCGAATCGCGTCACCTGGATCGATCGAAAAAATTAACAAATTTTTAAAAGAATAAATTGTATAATATAGAGACGAAATTGATATTAGCTTGTTTAAAAACAATTTTTTTTATCGAATTTATTCTCAATTTTAATAACTTATCAAAGGTATGTATGGCAAGTGTATTTTATTATTTTTCTTATATATTCTTTTTTTTATCATTTTTCATTAAAAAAAAATAGCCAATATTTGTTCGAAAAGCTCAATTACTTTGAATGCTACTCATGAATTGGAGCCAAATTTATAACCTGAAACATTTACAAAGGTTGAGTCGTCGAAATCGAAATTAGTCGATCGATCGAATCGAGAAAAAAGTCTGACAGACAGACAGACACGAAACCGCTTTTGTTCGAAAAGCTCAATTACTTTGCTACTCATGAATTGGAGCCAAATTTAATCTGAAACATTTACTAAGTAAGGTTGAGTCGTCGAAATCGAAATTAGTCGATCGATCGAATCGAGAAAAAAAGTCTGACTATTTTTCATTTTTTTTAAATTAGCCAATATTTGTTCGAAAAGCTCAATTACTATGAATGCTACTCATGAATTGGAGCCAAATTTAATCTGAAACATTTACTAAGTAAGGTTGAGTCGTCGAAATCGAAATTAGTCGATCGATCGAATCGAGAAAAAAGTCTGACAGACAGACACGAAACCGCTTTTGTTCGAAAAGCTCAATTACTTTGAATGCTACTCATGAATTGGAGCCAAATTTAATCTGAAACATTTACAAAGTAAGGTTGAGTCGTCGAAATCGAAATTAGTCGATCGATCGAATCGAGAGAAAAGTCTATTTTTCATTTTTTTTTTAATTAGCCAATATTTGTTCGAAAAGCTCAATTACTTTGAATGCTACTCATGAATTGGAGCCAAATTTAATCTGAAACATTTACAAAGTAAGATTGAGTCGTCGAAATCGAAATTAGTCGATCGATCGAATCGAGAAAAAAGTCTGACAGACAGACACGAAACCGCTTTTATTTATTAGATTATATTCCACTTTCCAATATTTCATTATTGCTGTTTTGTCTCACTTTGATCATTTATGTACTCGTAAAGGTAAGGTTGTTTGTTGGTTACAATCCATTAGCGGTGCCTTGATTCTACCTGTTCCCGCGACTTGTGCGGTGACCCATTCCTCAGTCTCTCACCATTCGTAGTGCTGGTCAATTGCTCTGGAAGTCGCGTTCATTACCCCTCACGTGTTCTTCACATGGCACCGATACACTCCTCTAAGCCAACAAAGACAAAGATTCAAGGAAAGGCTGGAAAAATTGCTAAGCGAGAAAGGAAGTGTATGACGTTATCAGAAAAAATCGTAATTTTGGACAAACTGAGAAGTGGTATGTCCTATGCATCATGTGCCAGAGAATACAGACTCAATTAATCTTCTGTGCGAACCATAAAAAAATGTGAAAATGACATGCCGTGACACATTGTGCTCCTGTTTCTGCTAAAGTGGCGCATCACATCAGACGAATTTATCCTTTCATATCTTCGACGTCGGCATCTACCATAACAAACATGGCGTACCATTCGTCGTACACGACTTCTTTACTTAAGAAAATCTGTTTTAGCACCTTTTTTTGTTTTTCATTTCCGCACACAAAATTGCATATTACGGTGATACATTTTAATTTACAAAATTAATATTTAATTTTCTATTGCTATATTACTCCCATGGTCGAAACTAAAGATTTACCCCGGTATTTAGTATGAAATACCAGCATACGTGGATTTGGTTATACGCGGTAATTTCAGGAACCTAACCCCCGCGTTATTCGAGGGACTACTGTATATATATATATATATATATATATGTATATGTATATATATATATTATATATATATATATATAAGTATATACAGACGCTCCTCTACTTACGTTCATTCGTTTTACGTTTTTTTCGATTTTACGTTTGAGCTGACTGTAAAAAAAAAAATGTAAAAAAAAAAAAAAATGGAGTGATTTTTTTTAGTTTAGCGCGCTTTCCGTAGTTCAAACGATACTTGCGCATGACGCTGCGTCCATTGTTTACATTGCACAAACGACAAAGTGAACATGCCTTGCCTCCTCCTCCCCCTCCTCCTCCTCCACCTCCCCCTCCTCCTCCACCATCTCAATTTATGTTGCTTGAATTTAATTTATTTGAAATTAACGTTATTATTTTACAATGTTATATGTATAATTAATGATTTAGGGGTGTTTTATAATATACGGTAATAGAATTTATGGATGTATAGTACAGTAACAACTTACGTTCATTTTCATCTTACGTTCGGCCGTTCAGAAAGTAACTAAAACGTAAGTTGAGGAGCGTCTGTATATATATATATATATATATATATATATATATATATAATATATACAGTATATACATATATATATGTATATATATACATATATATATAACTCCCAGTGGGATTTGTGTATGAAATACCTTGTAGTAAATGCAATCAATATTATGTTGGTCAAACAGGAAAAGAATTAGAATTAAAACTAATACAACATAAAAATTGGACAAAGATAGGCCAAGAATCATCAAGTGTCCCTCATACACATGTTAGGGAATTTGACCATCCTATTGACTGGAAAAATTATTAAAAAATTGTACCTTGTAAAAATTTGATAAAGAAAAATATTATAGAATCAGGAATCATGAAACATAATTATGACAAGCT
Source organism: Oratosquilla oratoria (assembly GCF_046742065.1). Classification (NCBI taxonomy): domain Eukaryota; kingdom Metazoa; phylum Arthropoda; class Malacostraca; order Stomatopoda; family Squillidae; genus Oratosquilla; species Oratosquilla oratoria. Next base: position 60,174,905 of record NC_134783.1, read on the forward strand.
TTTCAATAACAGTTGATGTTTGTATAAAATTTACCCATATATTGTTAACATTGTTAATGATAATTATTTTAGAAATTGACATATTATGACCACATTCCCGTTTGGAACCTTGCAGCCTATCCTGACCAAGTGAACAAACATCCAAACTTGAGCAATCATCATACCAAAGTGTCCTCTTTGATTCATATATATACTGTACCTTAGTTTGTACCTCCTCATTCTGGTATACTCCTAGATAATGTGAAAATATCACAAAAGGTCTTGGACTCTGTATTTTTCCTTTCCATGTGGTATTCTGCATATTTGTGAATTGTGTGTTTTGTGAAACTTGTGCATATATATATATATATAATATATATATAGTTATATATACATATATATGTGTGTATATATAGAAATATATATATATATATATATATATATATATATATATATATATATATATATATATATATATATATATATATATATATATATATATATATATATACTATATGGAGAAAGTTTCCACTGTATCTGTAAGGGTTGGGAAGAATAGGTGAGTTTGCTGACCTGAAGGGCCAGGGGAGAAGATGGAAAGGTAATTGTTTTCTTAATATATTACATGTGTCTGATGCTGTGATGGGATTTTTTTCTTTTGGATATACCAGTATAGGTTATGAAAGCAGATACTGATTGATTCTTTGGACACAGGTGACGGTGTGGGGTGACTACGGACGTATGGAGGGACGGAAAGTGTTTATGGGCGTGGCACAGATTATGCTTGATGACCTGGACCTGAGCAACATCGTGATTGGCTGGTACAAACTCTTCGGCACTTCCTCACTTGTGTCTTTGCCGGCGCTCACCAGGAGAGGGTCCATGGCTAGCCTAGACTCCTTTGGCTAGTGATACCTATTGCCTCCGACCAAGTACTTCACCGCCTCTTCTATCTCCTCAACCTCCCCTTCATTGTCATCTTCATGTTTGAGTTGACAAAGACTGACTAGAGTGGCTGGTGTTAAAAAAAAAGAAAAAAAAAAGAAATAAAAAAAAAGAAAGAAAAATATAAAAGCAAAAAAAAAAAAAAAGATAACAACGAAGAAGGGTGATGGCAGTCAAGATTCCATGCGCATTGTCGTCGTTACTGGCATCACTTTGGTTGCCATCATTGTTGTCATCTACACTCGATTCGTTGCAGAGGGGCATAACAAAGTGTCTTCATGGCCAAGAGGAATGAAGGAACAGTTATGGAAACTAGAAATGCATACCCGTCTTAAATGCTAGATCTAATGTCTCCGAAACAGTTAAAGCCTTGTGCCACATATTACCCAGATACAACAACAGCCTTGTGGCATGCATAACCCAGAAACTAATGTAACAAATGTGTATTGCGTAATACAAAACAACAGAAGCATAAACTAGTTACGCACCTGTGGTCGCCTCCCTGCAATTCCTGATTCAGTTAATCATTCAGAAACCTTTCGCTCATCTCATTCAGTCCTAGATGTTCAGATTCCCATCTCCCCATATACGAACACATATGCTTTATACACTTGACATAACCAATCTACTCTACTTTATGCAACTTATTATTCGCAGACAATCCTGGTCAACACATCTCATGCTACTGTCTCCTTAACCTTATATGTTCAAATTAGTGATAACACTAATACATCAAAATTCTGACCACATTTATTGAATATTGTCTATTCTAATGATAGCATTCCTAAAGGGGCCTGAACTTTGTTGAGCATCTAATGTGTAACCAAAATTGAAGAAAACAAGAATTTGTAATCAACAGAAAATGGGTTGTTTTTACCTTAGTGAAGTGACTGACCATGAAGGCATCAGTCAGAAAGAAGCCAAAAGGAAGAACAGGAGTAGAAAATAAAATAAAAGATAAAATAAATGGAAAAAAAAAAAAAAAAATCCTTCCTGTGAGTGGCTTTTGAGGAAGAAAATGTAAAATCTACTAGCCAACTCTTGGGTATACAAGATATTACTACTACCATCCCTACTACTACTGTTGTTAGTTTTATTACTTTTACTACTGCAACTTTTAGTGCTGCTACCACTTTAAATACTACTACAACATTACTGATGCTACCATTGTTTCAGTTGCTGTTCAACTATGTTCAACTTGTGTTGAAAAAACATATTCACTACATTATTCTTGAAGCTAAATCAACAAACTCATGCCTTGAGAAAAAATATTTGAGTCTGTGTATGTAGGTAAATGTTCACAAAGTTCCTATATTTATTCATCATCTATATTCTACTAATGCATCAATGTTAGTACAAAATTAAGCCAGTGCGTCATCGTTTCATATTCTATCACAGATGCAGATAGTATGATTAATATGATCTTAAGTGATAATGATGATGGTAATGGTACTGATAATGATATTGATATAATGGTACTTGTAATGATGATGATGATGATGGCAATGATAATGATAGAGTTAAAAAAGAAAATAATAATAAAAGAATGATAATAATAAGATGAAAATTAGAAAATAATAAATATAAGAGAATCAGAGTAAAAATCCTGTCCATATATGAAATATATTTTCTAAAGGGAAAAAAGTAGGTATACACAGTCAGGTTCCAAAAGGTTACCTTTGTTATGATGATCATTACATCACCAGCAGAGTCGTATTAACATTAGTATACATAAAAGTGTCAAGATAGTTGGAATGACAATTTGAACATCTCAAATAGATTTAAATGGAAGGCATTCATTTTTATATGTGCAAAAGAACATACAAATTATTTTTGCACTAGTATGGAAAACATACATACATACATATACCAAGGCTTTTCCCCCCTTACAAGGGGGGTAGCCAAAAAGAAAAAGGCACAAAATCAATCCCACCCATTCCACCCCTGAATACACTCCACACCCCTCCACCCTCCCTCTTAGCACCTCCTGAATGACGGGTCATCCCTGCACCTTGTCCACTGCCCTGGGTCAGAAGCAGTGTCGCAAGACACAGCACATCCACAGCAAGGCCGCTTCATTAAAACGGCGACCCCCCCCCCTCTCCGTCCCCCCATTGCATAAAATAAGAGGACGGGGAAAAATCCCTTCGGGCTGCGTCAAACATAGAGAAAACTAAATAATAAACTAACCCATTAAGTAGTAGTTCATGGAAATGAAAGCATGCAAATATTGACAACATACATGTTGATCAATTGGTCAAAACAGAATCACAAGGAAATTTTTCATTCTGAAATAGATGAATCGTGGGTATTAAGTTTATGTTTATTAAAGAATAAAAGTTTCTTCATAAATGCACACACACACACAAACACGCAAAAACAATACATGAATTTAAAAACAGTTTAGATAAAATGAGATATGAAGACAGGACACCACGAGCATAGCTCCCCTTCCCGTAAAATACAATGAGGTAAATACATACATGATGAAAAAATTCATCGAAACCCTTATCCGTCCAAGACTGTAATATATATGCGGTATAGTTTCCCACACAGAATGAAGGATATAAGCAAGATTGAGAGAATACAAAAGGAGCAACCAAACTGGTCCACAGCCTGGCAGATAAACCATATGAGGATAGACTAAAAGCATTTGGTCTTTTAACTTTGAAAGATTGAAGAAAAAGAGGTTGTATGATTACAATATTCAGGTCACTAAAAGGGATACATTGTATCGACAGAAGAGATCTCATGAATAAGGATGTGAGGGCTTTAAGAAGTCATGGGAACAAATTAAGAAAGACATCATATCTAAAGGATGTGAAGCAATACAGTTTTCCATATAGATGTATAAACTTGGAATAGCTTAGGTGATATACTCTGAAATCAAACAAACAATACATGAATTCAAATCTAAATATGATAATTAGAAATCAAGGGTATGCAGTAGATTATGTTGGAAGTGTAAGCCTTGCTCCTTTCCTGTATACTACAATTATGTACAAGTAGACACACATATACATATATGTAGACACATATATACATTTGAACCATTAACAAGTGCTCCAGTAGGCTGCATCAAAAAGACGAAATTTCTCAATAGTGTAAGGAGAGCAGGAGGCCTGGTTTGTATTGAGTGGGAAGGGAGAATGCTTGTGGTTTTCCGGGATGGTCTAGTGCAGTGTTAGTAGTGTCTACCAAGCAAAAATGAAAGGAAATAAGGGCAAAACAAGGAAAAACAGTGGTGAGATCGAGTTGAACACTGACATGAGCACAGAGTCCTCTAGCAGAACAAGGCCGAAGTTTAATATAAATAGAGGCCTTGAAACCCCAAGATGTTTCCAGAATTTTTCTGAATTTGGTGAGTACAAGAGAAAAAAAATTGAGTTGAATCATAGACATAAAAAAAGAGATGAGCTTCAGCTAGAGTTCATGGGATAAAGAAATCATGAATTTAAAGAGATTATGAATCTAAGGAAGGAATACCTTGAAGTAAACATAGGTGTGTGATATAAAGAAAAAGAATACTGAAATAAATATTGAGGTGAGTGAATTAAAAAAAAAAAACTAATTGAGATAAAATGTGGAAATGAAATGATGAAACACAAAGACACCAGTAATAGTGCAACTTAAGAAAAAAAAAAGAGTTAAATAATAAAGTACAGGCAATGTCTGAAAAAAAAAAATTTAGAAGAGAATTTGCAAAAGATTAAAAAAGAATAGAAAGAAAACCAAGAAACTGAAAAGATAGCTTTTAAAGAAATAGTACAACAAATGCAGGAGAATGCAAAAGACACAATTATTCAAGTATATCTAGTATATCTGGTTAGGTATTTGAGAGAAAAAGAGAAGGAAATTGCAAAATTCTAAAAGAAGTAAAAGATAGAGATCAAGAAATAGAAAAGAAAATAGATGAAGTGTATAGATTGGGGCAATACACTTAAGAAAGAAATTGACGTCTAAAGATAAAATTAAGGTCACAAATTGTATCAGAAGACATATTAGTAAAATCACAAAAGTCAGCAAAGAGTGAGCAGTATCAAAATATATGGATAAAAAAGATGTGAAGCTAAAGAAAAAAACACAAAAAGAAAGGAGATAAAAAAAAAAGAGTTCTATTGGGGAGTGTTAGACATGAGGCTGAGAAAATGGTATATTCAAGTAAGGGAAATGAAAGGAACAGAAAATGAAATGGAGAAGTAAAAAAAATAAAAGTGGCTCATACTAACATAGACAGATTGATCTCAGAATTAAATTAACTCAATGATTACCTGTCAGAAGAAAAAACAGACATAATGGGAATTGTTGAGATGAAATTAAGGGGTCCACTACCACCAAATAATGTTTGACATGGATTATATAATCACTGGATTAAAAATAGAGACTAGAAACAGGGCAGAGGTGTCATGTTTTTTGACTAAGAAAAACTTAAATGTGACAAAGGTTACAGATGGTAAAAACAGTGTAGAAATGATCATGGTGAAAATTGAAGACAGCAACATGAAAAGTAGAAATGTTATGGTGATTTATGTGTCCCCAAAAACGGTCTCTTGGAAAGAACGAATATTCTAAAATGTTAGAAGATACAAGGCATTTATTAAATGAGATGAAGGATGGAGGTAACCTGGTAATTATAGGAGACTTTAACTGCAAGAAAATCCATTGGGAAGAGAGGACAGTGAAAGGTGGAGAGGATTTATGGGAAAATGTATTACTTGGCATGACTATAGAACATACAATGACACAATGGATAAAAGAAAACACCAGATATGGAATGACAAAGAACTATTGAGACTAGATTCAATGTTTACATCAGAACCTGAAAATGTGGATAAAATTGACTACAAGACACCACTTGGGAAGAATGATAACATATTAATAGAGTTTTAACCAAAGGAGGAAATATATATAGAGAGAAATGAGAAATACAGAAAAGGAAGACTGATGTTTAATAAAATGGACTTTGGGGAACTTAAGAATTTTTTTTCAAAATGCGAGTTGGGGAAAATTCTACAACAAAGAGACACAAATAGAAATTTATAATGAAGGAAACAGAAACTGGAAAAGGTGTATATCAAGTGCTGGTTTAACAAAAGGTGCAGTGAGGCAAAAGATAAAAGAGATAACACTTGGAAAAGATAATAAAAAAAAATGGAAAGTGGCAAATATATATCAAAGGAATGAATATGTAAAAGTTTGCAGAGAGGAAAAAACAAACTATGAAAAAGACATAACAGAAAAATGTAAAGACCAACCAAAGCTATTCTATAGATATGTGAATGGTAAACTCAAAAACAAACAGAAAATGGTGAAACTACATCATGGAAATATTTAGAAGATTTAGAAATAGTTGAAGTCATGAACAAGCAATTCAAGTCTGTTTTTACTAGAGAAAATGTACAGCACTGGGATGAAGGGTATGAAGTGGGATCCCCCCTCCCCCGTGAGGGAAATGATGATAACACAAAAAGAAATAATGGATCATTTAACAAATCTTGACATCAGGAAATCACACAGTCCAGACAGAATTGCAAATTGGATACTAAAAGAATGTAAAGAAGAACTAATGGACAAAATATATAATATAATAAATTATTCACTCAAAGAAGGAAAAATACCAAAGGACTGGAAAAATGCCAATATTGTACCATTATATAAAGGAGGAAGCAAGGAAACCCCAACAAATTACAAACCAGTTTCCCTCAACAGCACTCTAGCCAAAAATTGTGAAAAATTTATTAAGGACAGATGGATAAAAAAAAAAAAAAAGGAAAAATATACTACACACAAGAGAATTTGTATTTAGACAAGGAAGATCATGTGCCACAAATTTGATTTATTTCTACTTAAAACTAATAGATATATACAGGAAAGGGACGGATGGGCTGATTGTGTTTTCCTAGACTTACAAAAAGCCATTTACAAAGTGCCACATAAAAATTATTAAGAAAGGTGGAAACCATAGGAGGGATATAAGGTAAACTACTAAACTGGATAGAGGATTTTCTGCATGGAAGGAAAATGAGGGTAGTGCTCAGAGAAAAGAGTTCAACTTAGGAAGAGGTGATTAGTGAAGTTCCACAGGAATCAATATTGGCTCCAATGTTTGCTATTTATGAGAATGACATGGATGTAGATGTGAAATGTTACATGAGCTTTTTTGCAGATCATGAAAAATTTCTGAGGTTTGTGAACACTGAAAAGGATTGTGAATCATTACAAAGCGATCTGAATAAGGTTTGGAAATGGAGTCAGAAGTAGGAAGTGGATTTCAACATAAAGAAATGTAGCATAATGGAATTTGGAGAAAAAAATATTAGGACAATATAAAATTGGTACAAAGGAAGTAAAGTGGGATCTGAAAAAGATCTGAGAGTAATCACAAATGACATGTCTCCTGATAAACAGATAAACAAAATTGTTGGAGGATCCTACAACTTGCTAAGATCAGTAAAGGTGGATTCTACCTACTTGGATGAAGAAATGTTGAAGAAAATATTAGTCACATTGATAAGGCCTAGACTGGAGTATGCTGCAACACTATGGTCACCCAGTACCAAAAAGAATATAAAGAAAATTTAAAGAATCCAGAGAGCATCTACAAAGATGGCCCCAACACTTTCAAGACTGCCTTATGAGGAGAGATTGTCATAAATGAAATTACCAACTCTGGGACAAAGAAGAGGAAGAGGAGACTTGTTAATGATCTATAGAATCATGAAAGGCTCAGTTAGCATTGTTCCTTTCCTGTATACCACAATTAGGTAAATATACACACATCAAATTTGAGGCTAGGTATGATGGAAATTGGAGAGAAGATGAGACCCAATGATTGTTGCTAAATATCTAAATACTACAATTAGGTGATGGTGATGAGAGAAGAAATGAGAAAAGAGGTGCAAGTAGTTTTGAAAATGATGAGAGCAGGTAAGGCATCTGGGTTAGATGGGTGTCATGCAGTGTCTGAAGAAGGGAGGTACAGTAATAGTGGATTGGCTAGTGAGGTTGTTTAATGTGTATCTGAGGGAGGGTATAGTGCTGGAGGAGTGGCTGTATATTTCCACTTTACAAGGGGACAAATATGAGTAAAGTAGTTTCAGAGGTATTTTGTTGAGTAGTTGGGAGGGTTTTAAGTTAAAGGATTAGGAGAGGAACAGGAGTAATGTGTAAGGAACAGTGTGGGTTTAGGAAATGTAGGGGTTGTATGGATCAGATTTTTATGGTAAGGCAGATATGTGAGAAAGCTTTAAGAAAAGGTAAGGATTTTTTTTTTATCCTTTATGGATTTGGAAAAGGCTTATGGCAGGGTAGACAGGAAGACACTGTGGGAAGTATTGCAGATACATGAGATTAGGGGAAAGCTGTTAAGGGCAGTCAAGATCTTTATGAGAATAGTAGTAGTCTGTGATAGAATTGGAAAAGGAGAGAAGTGGTTTGTGGTAAAGGTGGGACTGCATCAGGGATGTCATGTCACCATGGCTGTTCAATGTGTACATAGATGGGGTGGTGTGAGAGGTAAATGCAAGGGGGACTGGAGATTTAAAAAAAAAAAAAATGGAGAAAAGTGGGAGGTGAGCCAGTTGTTGTTTGCTGAAGACACTGTGCTTCTGGCAAGGTCAGAGGAAGGATTAAGGGAGTTAGTGATGGACTTCGGGAAAGTATGTAAAAAGAGAAATTTGAAAGTAAATATGGGTACACACACACACACACGTCGGATTGAGGGGGAGATTGGAACTCCGGGGGAAAACGCGATTTTCGTGGATTTCAATGACAAGGGAGTACCTGCGTTGTATTAGTACGGAAGGGGAAAGCTCGTGGTGTAGTGGGTAGGTGCAGAAAAAGGAGAAGGGGAGGGATTATTGAGGAAAATGGAAGAAAATGAGGAAGGGGACGAACGGGCCCCGGACGTCAGAAGGAATGTAAACAAGAGATGTGCAGACGACACAGGTGAAGTCGAACAAATCAGTAAAGGCATTAAAATTAGAAATATAGATAAGAGCAGCGCAATAGAAAGTGGAGATAATTATTTCTATGGATTTAATGAGGGAGGAGATGACAACCTCCCCTGATTAGCAAGTCTAGAGGAAAAACTAACAAAAATGAACAAATCATGGGAGGTTAGGTTTAGCCAACTTGCACTAATTACACAAGGAATTGATGAATTGGAAGAAGTAAAGGAGAACCAAAACCTAAATAAAGAAATAGAAGAATTAAAAAGACAGTTAAAAGAAGTAAAGGATGAGAATGAGGAATAATAAAGAAATTAAAAGAGTCCATAACAAAGGTAAGTGGTTTGAAAAAGGTTCAGGAGGATAGCAAAATTGAATTTAGAGATATAGTGAAACAACAGATGAAGGATCACACTAAGGACACAGTTATTAAAGTGATGAGAGAGAAGAACATAGAGACTTGTAGATAAAAAGAAGTGTATAATTATATTAGGAATGGAAGAGAAACATAATCCAAATAGGACTGCAGGAGTAAGAGAATGAGAAAGAAAGAGTGAACATAGTATTAAAAGTATTTCAAGAAGGTGAACAGAAAATAGGGAAAGAAATTGAATAAATATATAGGCTGGGGAAATATAGTATAGACAAGACCAGACCAATTAAATTCAGGTCACAAACGACAGCAGAGAATGTCTTATCAAAAACAAGAAAACTAGCAGAAAGTGATCAGTACAAACAGGTATAGATAAAAAGAGAAATGAATAAAGAGGAAGAGAAAGCAAAAAGAATAGAAGATAAGGGAAAAAAAACCCAGGACAGAACAGAGTCGGACAAAGAGAAACTCTATTGGATAGTAGTGGATATAAAAGTGAGGAAATGGTTCCTAGCAGAGAAAAATAGGAGGGAAATAGAAAACAGGATGGAGGTAACGGAAAATCAAAAGTGTCCTTCACAAATATAGATGGTTTAATAACAGGCTTGGGTGAACTGAATGATTACCTAAAGGAAAAAGAACCGGACATAATGGGAATTGTGGAGACAAAATTGAATGGTCCACTACCACCCAACATTATAGGACATGGTGTATATAATTCTTGGATTAGAAACAGAGAAGTAAAACAAGGTGATGGAGTTTTATTCCTGACTAAGAAGGATATAAATGTGAGGAATATTATATATGAAAAGAATAGAATGGAAATGATCATGATGAAAATAGAGGATAGGGACAAAAAGAGCAGGAAATTTGTAGTAAATTGTGTGCCTCCTAAAACGGCTTCGTGAGAAGAGAGAGAACACAAAAATATGTTATAAGACACAAAGATAACATTAAATAAGATAATGGAAGATGGAGGAAGAATATTTATAATGGGTAACTTTAATTGTAAAGAAATCTGATGGGAAGAGATGTCAGTGAAGGCTGAAGACGACCTATGGGGAAATGTACTACTTGATATGATTATAGAACATACAATGACACAATTGATACAAGAGAATACTATGTATAGAAATGAGGAAGACCCATCGAGACTAGACCTAATAATCACACCAGAACCTGAAATAGTGGACAAGATTGAATATAAGACACCACTGTTGATAAAATTATTATTATTATTATTATTATTTTTTTTTTTCAAAAGGCAGACTGGGAAAGGATACACAAAGAGGAAACAACAGTAGAAGAGAAATGGAAAATTTAATGCACAGAGGAAATAGAAATGGCAGAAATTATGAACAATTTTAAATCGGTGTTTATTAAAAAAAAAAAAATGAACGAAGCAATTAACACTAGTTACCCAAAGAGTTGATAAACTGGGAGAACTAAAGAAGGAGAATTAAAACCTAACTAAAGAAATAGAAGAATTAAAAAGACAGTTAAAAAAAAGTAAAATATGAGAATGAGGAATTAAAGAATAATAATAAAGAGAATAAAGAGTCCATAGCAAACGAAGCACAGGGTTGGAGAAAAGTCCAAGAGAATAACAAAATTGTTATTAGAGATATTGTGACACAACAGATGAAAGAACAAACAAAGGACGCAGTTATTAAAGTGATGAGAGGAAAGAAGAATATAGCAAAAGACTTAGCGGACAAAAAGAAATGTATAATTATATTACGGATGGAAGAGAAGCATAATCAAAATAGGACTACAAGAGAAGAAATAAAAGGTAAACAAGATATTAGAAGTAGTGAAGAGGATGGACAAGAAAAAGGGAAATAAATTGAAGAAATATATAGACTAGGGAAATACAATACAGATAAGACCAGACCAATTAAGATCAAATTCAGGTCACAAGCGACAGCAGAGAATATCTTAGCAAAAACAGGGAAACTAGCAGACAGTGATCAATATAATCAGGTATGGATAAAAAGAGAAATGAATAAAGAGGATGAGAAAACAAAGACTAGAAGCCAAGGAAAAAAACGAGAAAAGAACAGAGTCAGAAAAAGAGAAATTCTATTGGAGAGTAGTAGATATGAAAGTGAGGAAATGGTGCATAGCAGAGAAAAACGGAAAGGAAACGGAAAACACGATGGAAGTAGCAGAAAAATAAAAGTGTCTTACACAAATGTAGATGGCTTGATAACAGGCTTGAATGAACTGAATGATGACCTGAAGGAAAAAGAACCAAACATAATGGGAATTGTAGAGACAAAATTGAAAGAGTCCACTACCACCCAACAGTGAAGGTCATGGTGCATATAATTATTGGATTAGAAACAGAGAGGCAAAAAAGGGAGTGGAGTTATGTTCCTGACTAAGAAGGATATAAATGTGAGGAATGTCACATATGGAAAGAATAGAGTAGAGATGATTATGATGGAAGTTGAGGACCAGTATGGGAAGAGCAGGAAGTTTGTAGTAAATTATGTGCCTCCTAAAACGGCTTCGTGGGAAGAGAGAGAACACAAAAATATGTCAGAAGACACAAGGATAACACTAGATAAGATGGAGGAAGAATAGCTATAATGGGTGACTTTAATTGTAAGGAAATCTGCTTGGAAGAGATGACAGTGAAGGGTGGAGACGACCTATGGGGAAATGAACTACTTGATATGATTATAGAACATACAATGACGCAATGGATTCAAGAGAATATTAGGTATAGAAATGAGGAAGAATCATCGAGACTAGACCTAATAATCACATCAGAACCTGAAATAGTGGACAAGATTGAATATAAGACGCCAATAAGTAAAAGTGACCACATATTGGTTGAACTGGAACTAAATGAGGAAAAATACATGGAAAAAACGAACAATATAGAAAGGGAAGATTGATGTATGAAAAAACAAATTTTGATAAAATAAAAGAATTCTCTCAAAAAGCAGACTGGGAAAGGATACACAAGGAGGAAACAACAGTGGAAGAGAAATGGAATATTTTGACTAAAGTTTATAAAGAAGGAATGGAAAAGTATGTTCCAAGACAAAAACACATTATATATATATATATATATATATATATATATATATATATATATATATATATATATATATATATTCAGTATTTACGCTTCTCCCCTTTCAACATGGATCCCAGACTCCATATCTTCGCACACATATATATGTGTGTGTGTGTGCACATATACATATGTACTGTGGTATGAATGTATGGGTGTGCAATTGGCACCCCTGGCACGGGGTCAATGGTCACCGTGTAGAAGGGGGCGGACGGGTGTAGGCCGATGCGTATAGGCAGTGTGAATGTGAAGCGAACGAATGGAAGAAAGCTAGTGAGAAAAATGCAGTGAAAGAAAAATATAAAGAATAATTAGCTAAGGTAGGATTGTTAGGCGATACTAGTGAAATAGAAACTAGATAGAAGAGTCTTTATCATCGGGATCGACGAAGAAGCTGGAAATAACGTGGATAAGGTAAGTGATACGTCGCCCCACGACCATATGCTATCTAGGCATGGATGAGGTGACCAGCACAAAGAGGGAACTGTTCAAGATGAGTAACATAACCCTAAAGCCGTTTGATGGCGATGGAGACGTCGCCGCGTGGCTTAAGTAGGCAGAATTAGTAGCTAAATTAACCGGTGTCAATGACGTCGCCAGCTATATTGTCCTTAATCTGGAAGGGGACACATTAGCTTGGAAATGAAAGAGATAAAAAATATGCAGAAAAGCCGAAAAAGAGGCTCGAAGAAGCATTCGCTGAAAGTGCGTTCGAATTGTTCGGTTACAAAGAATGCGCTGGGCTGGCGAACAGGTAGACGTATTTGCCAATGAAATTAGGAGATTAGCGGAACTGCCAGACTTTAAGGCGAAGGCTTGGAACAAGTAGTTACAATGGTGTTTGTGAATGGCTTCCCAGATCACGTATCCGCGAGGCTACTGTCTGCAGGAAGTAGATAATGCCGTGTCTGCGAGCATAGACGTGTTGGTAGTCCGTGCTAGACTTCTCACAAGGAAACAGAAGGATAGACCATTAGCTGTAATAGCGACAGAGAAATCAAAAGACCTTGCACGAAATCTAGGATCGAGATGCCATTACGATGACTCACTCGGGAAGAGGGGAGACCTACAGGGTCAGGGTCCACCGGCCGAGAGAAAAGGGAAAACGCGGGAGTCCAGGGGTGACTACAGCGAATGGAGGGGAGGGAAACGGACAAGGGGCGGTTGCTGTGCGACCTGCCGCCCAATCAATGTAAGGGCGCTCCTCAACTGTATACCAATTGTAGATGTCTGGCTGAGAGGAAGACCTGCAAGAGCACTGGTAGATTCCGACTGTTTAACCACGATTGTAACGACCGACCCTATTAAAGGATTCAGACAGGGAAATATGGCCTTGATGACATTTGACGGAAGGGAGACAAAGTGCGAAGGCGACCAGGAAGTTGAAATGACGGTGGAGGATATTCCGATATGACTAAGAGTGTTATTAGAACGGTCATAGAGGGAACTGAAGTGGTGCTGGGAATGGATGTAATTATACAGCTGAGAGAAGTCACGTTTGTCGCCGGACAAGTAAGGGTTGGGGCGAATGGAGAGGTAGGAGCCATCAGATGCCGGGAATAGACGTAGGAATTACAGTGAGGGCTAAGGAGGGTAGTGTTATCACGAAACTCGACCTTGACGAGAAGGCGGCACTTTGTACAATTGAGGACGAAGACTTTCTGGCAAAATTTGATAGCCAGAAGTTGGAGGTAGAGTGGTACCTCAAAGGAGGCTCACCTATATTGAAGAATGAAGTCGGCGCTATGAACAGACTCTCGGAAAGGGAATGAGGGATGACTTTGACATCGAAGTACAGCGGGGGATTGATGAGGGAATTCTGAGTCCTTGGGAGGAGTTAGTGAAGGATGGAATCTTGCCTCTGATAGCAGTGGTGTAGCCTACCGAGAGAACAAAATACGACCGGTGTTTGGGTTCTGAAAGCTGAACGAGTTTGTAAAGTGTCACACTGGCGATGATATTGTAGACATATGTAAAGAGACTCTACGCTAATTCCGCCAAATGAGGGGTGCGTCTACGAGTGTAGATCTACGGGCGGCTTACCTGCAAATTCACGTGGTGAAGAGGCTATGGAAATACTAATAAAATATAAAGGTAAAACATATTGCTTGACCAGACTAGTATTCGGGCTGTGCTCAACTCCGAGGATAATGACGAAGCTTCTGAAGTCAGTGCTGAAGAAGGGTACGGATTCTTACCTCGATGACAAATTAGTGGATGATACTGTTGTACCGGCGTCGGGCGTAGTGGAACGCTTAGCTCGATTTGGATTGATCTCGAAGGAGCCGAAACCGATGGAAGGAGGAACGGTGTTGTGACTGCGACTAGAGAGGGACGGGAACGGAAACCTGATGTTCAGGAGAGGAATCGAGATCCCGGATGTAACGGACAATATGAACAGACGAGAGCTCCTCTCCCTGTGTGGCAAATTGGTTGGTCACTGCCCGATCGCCGGTTGGCTCCGTGTGGCGTGCAGTTATATTAAGAGGCGGTCAGGATTGAAGAGTTGGGGAGACAAGGTTGATCAGGGCACGCTCACGATGATACGTGACGTCGTACGACGGGTGAGACGCGATGGTCCAATGAAAGGACAGTGAAGTGCACCACAACAGAACGTAGGTGTAATATGGTGTGATGCTAGCAGCATAGCAACCGGTGTAGTTCTGGGCATAGGAGGTGTGGTAGTCGAAAATGAGGCATGGAAACGCAAAAAAGGATGACTACCATCACATTAATGCATCGGAGTTGGATGTGGTTGTAAAAGGAGTCATTTTGGCACTGAAATGGGGGCTACGCGAGATCGAAATCAGACTCAGCCACGGTGGCGGGATGGATGAACTCGATGCTGAGAAGAGAATACGCACGAAAGGGGCAGCAGAGGTCATTGTGAAACGGCACCTTGGGATTCTGAGGGAGTTAATAGACGAGTTCAGTGTGAAGGTGAGCGTAGTCCAAGTGCCGTCGGGAGTGAACAAAGCGGACGCGCTAACCAGAGTAAAGTTGGCTGAGAGTTCCGGAAGAACAGGAAGAGAAGGTTGAAGTGTGCACCGCAGGAAGAAGTCCGGCGGTTTGTGAGAGTGTGTCTCCGATGTCAATCAATAGATCCCGCCCCTAGACCGCACGCCACGGGGGAACTCAGCGTAGAATAGAACTGGAGGAGGTTGGTGGTCGACGTAACTTACTATCGACGATGTACTTATCATTGGTTGACTGCGGCCCGAGACGCTTCGCCGTCTGGCGGAATCTGAAGACGGAGACGGGAGAGGAAATTGCACGGCTGATGAATGAGATATTTCTGGAACGGGGTTCAGTGAATGAAGTCCTGATGGATAATAGCACCGCATTTTGATTCGGACCACTGAAAAAAATGCTGGACAAGTGGAGCACGAGACGTTCCTTTAGGGCTGCTTACGGGCCGAGCGGAAATGGAAGTAGGACGACACCATCGCTCTATCAAGTCCATCGTCGAAAGGCATTTTCTGGTATACTCGTAATATGTCCCCTAGGTCAGGCCAAGACGAAGACTCAGTTCCACAGGGTAGCGCTGATGCTACCAGCCAATGCTGAAAAAGGCGCTGCCTTAGTACAGGTGGGGAGGAGGTATGGGTTTAGCCAAAGGATGGTAAGTGCACTTCACAGGGCACGAAAGGTAACGTAACGGAGGTCAATTCGAGGAATATATAGTGACGCAAGCATTTTAAATCGGTGTTTACGAGGGAGAACATACAACCTAGAGATATCGAGTGGGAGGAGAAGTCCCCCTATGAAAGAGATAGAAGTATCAAGGAATGAAATAATGAATCACTTGAGTAATCTCGATGTCAGAAAATCGCATGGACCAGATGAAATGGCAAACTGGATTTTGAGACAATGGAGGAATGAACTAACAGACAAAATACATAGTCTAATGAACAGTTCGTTGAAAGAAGGAAAAGTTCCAGAAGATTGGAAAAGAGTAAATATAGTGCCAGTATATAAAAGGGGAAACAAGGAAGACCCTACTAACTATAGACCGGTTTCTCTTACAAGTACGATAGCTAAAATTTGTGAAAGAATGATCAAAATTAGATGGGTAATGCATTAAAAAAAGTACTAAATCCAAGGCAATTTGGATTTAGACAAGGTCGATCAAGCGTCACAAACTTAATGTGTTTCTATTTAAGGCTAATAGATATAATACAAGAAAGAGATGGATGAGCTGATTGTGCATTTCTAGACCTGAAAAAAGCTTTTGATAAGGTGCCACATAAGAAGTTGCTAAAGAAATTAGAAACTGCAGGAGGATTACAGGGAAACTGCTGAAGTGAATGGAAGACTTCTTGCATGAAAGAAAAATGAGAGTCGTGATAAGAGACAAACACTCTAATTGGGATGAAGTGATAAGTGGAGTTCCACAAGGAACAGTTATGGCCCCAATAATGTGTTATATATATATATATATATATATATATATATATATATATATATATATATATATATATATATATATACATACATATACCAAGGCTTTTTCCCCCTTCCAAGGGAGGTAGCCAAAAAGGGAAAGGCATAAAAACACTCCCACCCATTTCATCCCTAGATACACTCCACACCCCTCCCACCCTCCCTCTCATCTGAGCACCTCCTGGATGACGGGTCATCCCTGCACCCTGCCCACCGCCCTGGGTCAGAAGCAGTGTCGCAAGACACAGTACATCCACAGCAAGGCCGCTTCATTTAATCGGCGACCCCCCCTCTCCGTCCCCCTCTGCATATAAGGCGAGGACGGGGAGAAATCCCTTCGGGCTGCGTCAAAATTTACTCACACATACTACCCCGGCCCCCACCACCCCCCGCCTATTCCTCCTCATGCAGTCACAACATCATCCATATACAACCATTTTCCACCCACTCACCTCTGTCTTCCGTCCTCTCCCTTCCTTCCTCAACAGACATTCCCCTCTTCCCCAAAGCCCCCTTCACCCCATCCATCCACCTCATCCTAGGACGTCCCCTCATGTTCACTCCCTCCACATCTGCCTTCCATACCTCTTTTACTAGTCTTTCTTCACTCATTCTTTCCATGTGTCCAAACCATCCTAATATTCTTTCATCAACCCTATCTCCCAAATCCTTTTTCACCCCTGTTCTCCTCCTCACCTCCTCATTTCTCACTCTATCCAGCCTAGTAACCCCCACCATACTTCTCAGACACCTCATCTCAAACACATTCAAACTCCTTCTCTCTTCTTCTCTTATATTCCACGTTTCTGCCCCATACAGTGCTGTTGGCACAATCACTCCTTCATACAGTCTCCTCTTCGCATCCATTCCCAAATGTCTATTCCTCATTACACTCTTTAAACCACCAAGGCATTTACTCGCTTCTCTCAATCTACATTCTACCTCCACCTTCACTCCACCTTTTCCTGCTACACTTGCACCCAAGTATCTAAAACTATCCACTTCCTCCAGTCGCTCTCCCTTAATGTTCACTTCCAGTCTACTGCCACTTTCACCCCTTGTACATCTCATCACCTTACTTTTACCCACATTTATCTTTAGCTTTCTTCTATCACATACTCTCCCAAACTCTGCCACCAGCTTCCTCAATCCCTCCTCTGACCCTGCCACAAGCGCAGTGTCGTCCGCAAACAACAGCTGGCTCACCTCCCACTTTTCTCCATTTTCTTTAACCATCTCCAATCCCTGACCCACTACCCTAGCATTCACCTCTCGCACCACCCCATCCATGTATAAGTTGAACAGCCAGGGCGACATAACGCATCCTTGACGAAGTCCCACCTTTACTTCAAACCACTCACTCTCTCCATTTCTAATCCTGACACATGCTCTACTACTCTCATAAAAACTCTTGACAGCTCCCAAAAGCTTTCCTCCTATCCCATAAATCTGCATAACCTCCCACAGTGCCTTTCTGTCTACCCTATCATAAGCCTTTTCCAGATCCATATATATATATATATCCATATATATCCATATATATCCATAAGCCTTTTCCAGATCCATATATATATATATATATATATATATATCTTTCCTCTTGGAAATATATATATATATATATATATATATATATATATATATTATATATATATATATATATATATATATATATTAATGATATGGATAAAGGAATTGAAAGTTATATGAGCTTCTTTGCGGATGATGCAAAATTGTCGAAAAAAAAGTGAACACTGAAGAAGATTGTGAGTCACTACAGAGTGATCTCAATAAAGTATGGGAATGGAGTAGGAAGTGGGAGATGGAATTCAATATCAAGAATTGTAGTATAATGGAATTTGGAAGAAGTAAAAAAAGAATAGTGGGATCATATAAATTGGGAGAGGAAGAAATTAAAAAAGTAGAGAACGAGAAGGACCTGGGAGTCATTATTATGAATAATAAACATATAAACAAAATTTTTGGAAAAACTTATAATCTAATAAGAACAATCAAAGTGGCATTTACATACCTGGACGAAGAAATGGTGAAGAAAATACTAATCACTCTGATAAGACCAAGATTGGAATATGCAGCAACGATGTGGTCACTAAGTACAAAAAAAATGTATAACAAAACTTGAAAGAATACAAAGAGCAATTACAAAATTGGCACCAACACTCTCAGAACTATCATATAAAAAGAGACTAGCAAAACTTGAGCTACAGACATTAGAGCAAAGAAGAGAGAGAGGAGACTTGATAACTGTTTATAGAATCATGAGAGGCTTCGAAACTATTGATAGAGAGGATCTAATAAAATAGGGTAGTAGAAATACAAGAGAACACGGAAAGAAAATCAAGAAAGACAGTTATAGAAGAGACCTGAAAAAGAACAGCTTTCCCCACAGGGTAATAGACGTTTGGAACAAGTTAGATGAGAAAGTGGTGTGTGCAAAAACAATACACGAATTTAAAAACAGTCTGGATAAAACGAGATATGAGATGAAAATGAGTCTAGATCTTCTGATGTTACGTGAAGAGTGGTCGGGGACTTATTCAGTCCTTTTGAACCATCGCACGTGGCTCAGTCGCTAGCGTCTTGACCTTGTGATTATTTACGCACAGGTCAGGGTTCGAATCCTTGGCAGAGCTTCTAAAAATGTTCAATCTGTCTTTAACATACACACACACACACACACACACACACACACACACACACACACACACACACACACACACACACACACACACATATATATATATATATATATATATATACATATATATATATATGTATATATATATATATATACACAGTATATGTGTGTGTGTGTGTGTGTGTGTGTGTGTGTGTGTGTGTGTGTGTGTGTGTGTGTGTGTGTGTGTGTGTGTGTGTGTGTGTGTGTGTGTGCAATTAGAATTGAATACGACAGCATTTTGTCAATGATTCAACTTCTTAATAGTTTCAATTTTTCTGATCAGGATTTTTCCTGGTGGAAGATGAGCACGAACAAGATTTCCGTAGTACTTCATGTATTAAATTAAGTTTTTTGGGGGTAGAAACTTAAAGGGAAGTGGGAATAGTGTACTGGGGAAACAGAGTAGGGTGTAGCAATAATGCAGAGCAATATGTCAGTGCAGGACAAAATATCATTTTAGGGTGTAATTCGGTAGAGGACAAAATATTACATTAAGGTGTAATGTCAATGAAGGACAAAATATCACGATGGGATGTAATGATATTGGAGGACAAAATATCACGGTAGATATAATCTCAGTGGAGGACGGAATATCATTTTAGGAAGTGATGCCGGACCGAATGTCAATGAACGACGGGCAGTCGGTGTGGGACGCGGTGACGGAGGGGGGCAAGGTGTACATGAGAGATCGGATGACCGTGAGGGACCAGATGTCCGTGATGGGGCATATATCCATGAGGCACTGAATGTTAGTGAAAGACCAAGTGTCAATATAGAGCAATGTGTCAATAAAGAACAAAATTATAATGTAAGGCACTATGTTGAAACTCAAAATGAGTCAAAAAGAAATACTCACGAGTTTCTTAAAATCGTGTACTTTAATGCTCGTACTATTAGGAACAAATTCCAAGAAAACCAAGAGTATGTCAAAAGCGAAAATCTCGATATGATAGGAATAACCGAGACATGGTTAAGTGGTGGAGAGCTTGAAGCTGAATTTAATATTGCGGGATTTAAACACTTTCACCAGGATAGAAACCACAAGAAAGGTTGGGGTATTCTGTTGTATGTTAAAAGCAATGTCCATGCCTGTGTTTTAGAGAAAGTGAAACAGGATGCATATGATAGTTTGTGGGTAGAATTAATCCAAACATATGGACAAAAATGAATCTACATACATACATACATACATATATACATACAAACATACATACATATACCAAAGGTTTCTCCCCCTTATAAGGGAGGTAGCCAGAAAACAAAGGAATAAAAACCACTCCCACCCATTCCATCCCTATCACACTCCACTCCCCTCCACCTTTTTCCCTCCCTCTTATCTTGGCACCTTCTAGGCCACAGACATTATCATTAGCAGACGACAAACTGTTGTTTCAAGAACTGTCTAGTTTCTGCAAATGGGACTTACTCATAATGGGCGATTTAAATTTTACTGATATTGATTGGATGACCCTTGAACATGGCCATATAGGTATTCGCCTGATAGATTTTCCTGGTGAAAATTACTTAGTTCAACATGTAAAAGAGCCCACAAGACACTAGCCGCAATAGCATGATTACTGTTTCAGGTGAATTAACGCCGTTGTGTTTCGGCATACACTGTTTTTACATGCTTGCATACAGGTACATATCAGCAGCGCTCGGCTACCTAAACTATCGTACATACTACACCTCTCTCCGAGATAAACCATGATAATTGTCATGGGTTAACTAATACTATAATACAGTATATATAGAACAGCATGAACATAACATTATTTTTTTCACAATAATGAACTTAACCACAGAATAGTGGTCACATCATTGCTGAATAAAGTCTTTTAACCATGCGGTTGGCCGTGATCACCTGTGTGGGCGACTTGGACGTTGGCCCTGGGGGGCGGGTGAGGGTGTGCTGTGTGACGTTGGTGGTGATGGAGATAGCCCCTCGGGTGTCGTGATTATGGTTCCCATGTGGCGACGATTCCTTCTGGATAGACCACTGCCGTCCAGCCTGACGGTATACTGCCGGTGTGGGAGTGCCTCGACAACAGTGCCGGTCCTGGCCCAGACATTTGAAGCCTGGTTCTGCACTCGCACACGGGCACCGGGGAGGAAGGGTGGCAGGGTTCTTGCTGGGCCGCTGTTGACCAGGATTTCGCCGTTGTCGACCATCTGTTTCTCCCGTTGGCGAAGCGCCCTGCCCCAGTGTTGGGTGATTTGGAGGTGTCGGCTGACGGTGGGCACCCCGTCCTGTTATTGTCTCCCTATACCTAGCTGCGCGGGCGACTTGTCGATTTCTCGAATTGGTGTGTTTAGGTACTGGAGTAAGGCCAGTGAGGCTGTATCTGTGTCGAGGCTGCCTCCGCCGTCAGTGTTGGCCATGAGACCCTTCGCGACCTTGACCGAGGCCTCTACCCTGCCATTGGATTGGGGATAATGGGCGGATGAAAGTCTTACTGAGACGCCCCATCTCTTGAAGAACTCTGCCATTTCTTCATTGGCCAGATTCGTTCTGCCGTCCGTCGATATTTACTGTGGGGCTCCCCAGCGGTAAAGTACCTCCGCAGTTGCGTCTTGATTCGGTGGGGTGAGGTGCTATTGGAAGAGTGAGACAGTTCCAGCCAGCCTGTCAGCCTGTCCACGTACACCATGTACATGTGGCCCTGGTGCTAGAACATGTCTGCCACTGTACATTGGAACGGGTATTCAGTGGGAGGGGGTTACGATGCATGTTTCAACCGGCAAGGAAGGGGCGTGGGCCTCCCACTCCTCACAAGACCGCCTGTGATGCTGGAGGTCGCACTCTATCCCTGGCCAGTATACCGCCTGCCTGGCCCTGCGGAGCATGGAGTCGACGCCCTGGTGGCCCGCGTGCAGGTTAGCTGCTTCGGGGGTGACGAGGTGGCTGCATCCCTGGTCGAACGTGTATGTCACGACGTCTGTCGCAACGTCCAGCCTATCTCTAACTCCACAGAGGGGGCGAAGGAAAGCCACTTCTTGTGATTTATTAGGGTGCCAGTCGCCAGCGGTGACTTTCGCTAGTAGCATCTGGTAGACTGGGTCTGCAGCAGCGGCCTCTCTGACGCACTCTTCGTCCACCACGAATCCTTCTTGCGTGATTGCAGCGGAGACTATGCCAGTTACTGTTGCAGCTAGGTCCTGCTGGGCTCAGCCCTGAGGGCGGGGAAACGTGATAAGCAATCCGCAGCGGAATTATGTTTTCCAGGTAGGTACTTCACTCCTCACTTGGAACTTGAAGTGTAGGGTCCTCTCCTTGAGCCTAAGGAGCCTGGGGTTTGCTATGTCCCCCAGTAGCTTAGTCAGAGGGCGGTGATCTGTGACGACGATGAGGTTAGGCCATCCGAGGAGAAACAGCCTCGTTTTCTGCAAGCACCACGCAACGGCGAGGACCTCCCCCTCCGCCACAGCGTAGCCCTACTCAGCGGGACTTATCGTAGTATGCCAGGCCGTCCCTGGCGAGTTGGCGGATGATGTCCTGGGCCTGGTGGTACTTGGTGCGGAGTTGCTCGTCACAGTAGACGTACTTGCCAAATGGCTTCTTCGGGAGTTCCCGAAATGCGTTCATGATGGGAACAGTGGCGAGGAATGGTGCCAGCTGATTTACGAATATATACCAAGCTCTAATGTCGGTGATGGTGGGCTTGGGCGGCATAGGAAAGTTTCTGATGGCTGCCAGTCGATCTTCCGTGGGTTTGTACTCCTCCCAGCCAAGCCTGAACCCAATGAAGTCCACCCTTCTCCTGGCGAATTGGAATTTCTCCGGTTTTAGTGTGATGCCCTTAGCCGCCCAGGTTTCCAGGAAGTCGTAGACATGCCAAAATGCGTCCTCGATGCCGCTGTCGTACAACAGGGTATCATCCATGCATTTGTGCTTCCTAACTATCCCCTGTATGGCGTCGTCGAACCGCTTCGCGTATGCATCACCAGCAGAGCAGTGGCCCATAGGGGTACGGCGATACCTGTACCTACCCCCATAGCGTGATGAACGTGGTGAGGTTGCGGCTGTCCGGGTTGAGCTACACGTGGTGGTATCCCCAGTGTGCATCCGCTGCCGACTTGTAGGAGTGCTTAGGAATGTCGGATACCATGTCGAAGGGTGCGGGGGTGTGGTGAGTCTCCCGTAGGCATGCTGTGTTGAGCTGCTGAAAGTCGACGGTGCGGCGGGGTTGACCAGACTTCTTGGCCGCCTCCACCACCATCCGGGCGCACCATTCGGTGGGCAGTCCAGCCGGAACAGGCTCAATGACCCCGCATCTTACATCTTCGTCGAATTATGCTTTGACCTCTGCTTCCCAGTGTTTCGGCACCGATGCCGGCGTGTAACACGCGTAGGGGATGGGTCTGGGGGCCAGGTGGATTCGTTGTGGTGGCCCGTCTATCACCGGCAGCGGTACTCTTGAGGTATTGAATGTGGATGTTGAAAAGTGCCGTAGTAGCCACTCCTCGAGCCTGGCTGCGTTCTCCTCGAGCTGGGAGAGAGGTACTTTGGATGGTCTGGGCGGTGGCTGGGTGAGTGGACCCGTCTCTGGTGTGGGCTGGGAATTTGCTGCTTTGGGGGAAACGTGTGGGAAGCTCCCGGGTGCCAGGTGTAGCCCTTTGCAGGCCTCAAGAGATAGGAAGAGATAATTGGCTGATTGCACAAAGTAGATGTCTTGTTCTGTGGTATGAGCCCCTAGGGCGATGCTGCACTTTGCGGTGCCCATGCACCTTAATGGGAGGTCAGCCACGTCTCGCAGGTTAGCATATACTTGTAGATTTGCAGGTAGCAACCCCACCCCTAATAGGAGTGCTGGTCCTACTACACAGACCTGGGCCCCCTGTATCCGCCACCGCGTCCACAGTGATCGCCTGAGGTGTGGCCCCGTAGGTGACGATAGCTGACACTGTGGGTTGGTGGGAGGGTAGGGCGGCGGCACACCTGATAGCCCCCGACACTTCGACGATATCACTCTTGGGCTGGGCTCGGGGGGTGCTCTTGCAGCTTTTTTTAAAGTGGCCACGCTTCTGGCACCTGTCACAATGTGCCATTCTTGCGGGGCAGAGTGCACGTCCTGGTGCATGACGTGTGCCGCAATATCCACAGGTGCGGGCCTGTGGAGGTTGCTGGGGAGGGAGTCTGCCCGCGGCTGCTGCCGTTCCATCTTGCAGGTCTGAACACTCACCGCTCACGTCGCTGCCAGTGCACGAGCTGGTTCCCGCCAGCACAACTTAGCTGCATCTTTCTGCGCCGCTTCGAATGAACAGCACCTTCC
Source organism: Oratosquilla oratoria (assembly GCF_046742065.1). Lineage (NCBI taxonomy): Eukaryota > Metazoa > Arthropoda > Malacostraca > Stomatopoda > Squillidae > Oratosquilla > Oratosquilla oratoria. The sequence continues at coordinate 60,199,656 of NC_134783.1, forward strand.
ACTTAATGTATCGATATTGTCGCATCGTTGATAAACGTGGCGTCGGAGTGCCTCATCCCTAAGCCCCACAATCAATTTGGGCAATAGCATCTACTCTGCTAGGGAGTGGTAGTGATCACAACTTAGATTCAAACTGCTTAAAAAAAAAAAAAAAAAAAAAATAGAATAGTTACATGTATACCTAAAATACCCGATTTCAGTAAAGCTCAGTTCATAGTACTACGTCAGGAGCTTCAGCTTACAGATTGGGAGACAAAATTAAGCGAAGGACCTGTAGATTAGATGTGGGAAATATTTCAAAATACGCTTACTAAGATAATTCATACTTACATTCTGTTTGAGAACAGACGCCCCCAGATTAGGCTCGCCCAAAATGGCTTGACAAAGAAACAAAAAAGTATTGCTAAAAGGAGACAGGCTTATAAGAAATAGAAGTGCTCGGGTGCACCTAATGACTATTAAAGCTATGTAATAATACAGAGATATCTAAAAAAGACAAAAAAAAAAAAAAACTAAAACGACAATACGAAATGCATATTGCTGATAACTCCAAAGATAATCCCAAGGAATTCTATAGTTACATTAGAGATAAAAAGGTTATTAGGAATCACATTGGTCCACTATCATCTGCTGACGGTCAACTTGAATATTCAAAGGAAGGAATGTGTGATATCTTAACTATTTTAGCTCAGTATTCGTAAACGAAACACCTCAAAGTGAAATCCAAACTGAAACCTGTGAAAAGTCTAGGATGAATTTATTCCGGTAAATAATTTTTTTTTTTTTTAGAAAGACTCAAAGTTAATAAAACACCAGATCCTGACGGTTGGCATCCAATAATCTTACAGGAAATGAAAAATGAGATTGTTGTTCCATTAGAAAAAAAATTCAAGAAATCCATCATATCCGGAGATGTCCCAAGAGAATGGAAGCTAGCTAACTTTACTCCCATGTTCAAAAAAGATGACAAAAAGAAACAACTACAGGCCTATAAGCTTGATTTTAATCATAGGAAAAATTAAGGAAACTATCATCAGAGATGCTATCGAACATCATTTAGAAAGTAACCGTTTGATGAATGATAGCATGGATTCAGACGGAAAAGTCCTTGCTACAACACCGTCATCTCGAATTATGACGAAAGAAACAATATATATTTGATATATCTAGACTTTGCAAAAGCTTTTGGTTAACGTCCCCCACGAAAGGCTACTTACTAAATTAGCTTCACACGGGATAAGTGGTAGCTTATTAAGTTGTACTAGCAATTGGTTAAACGATCGAAAACAGAGTTGTTCTAAATGGCAAAACTTCTAGATGGAAAAATGTTACGAGTGGAGTTCCTCAGGATTCCGTTCTTGGGCCACTTCTATTCATAGTATATATAAATGATATAGACCACGGACTGAAATTTATTGTCTCCAAATTTGCTGATGATACAAAACTGTGCGGAATGGCAAATGATCACTTAAACCAATTAGATATTCAAGAAGATTTAGATAAACTACAGCAATAGTCTGATAAGTGGCTAATGAAATCTAACACAAGTTTATGCACATAGGTAATATAACAGTAAGTACGATTACAAGTTATTTGGAATTTCGTTAACAAAAGTAGACAGTGAAAAGGATCTCGGCGTAATTGTAAATGACGATCTCAAGTCATCTAAGCAGTTGAATCATTTTGGGAAATGTCATATGGGCAATAATTTCGTAGTCGTGTGTAACAAGACTCTACATAGGTGGCGACAGATGAGTGGGGCGTCTACAATTATGGAGATGCGGGCGGCGCACCTGCAGGTTCATGTAGCAGAGCTGTGGAAATACCAACTAGTAAATACACGGGAAAAACATATTATTCAACCAGACTAGGGTTCAGGCTATGTTCAGCCCCGCGGATCATGACGAAGATCCTGAAGACTGTGCTGAAGAAGAATGAAGTGATTGAGGAGAGCACGGATTTATATATTGATGATATAGTAGTGGATGACACCGTCGTGCCAGCGAAAGAGGTAGTAAAACACCTAGCACGATTTGGACTGGTCTCGAAGGAACCAGAACCAATGAACTGAGGGACAGTGTTGGGACTGAGACTAGAGAGGCAATGATGTTCCGGACTCGACGGACGGGATGAGCAGGCGAGAACTCTTCTTGTTGTGTGGCAAACTGGTTGGCCACTACCCAATAGCGGGATGGCTCCTTATGGTGTACAGTTATATTAAGAGAAGGTCAAGAGGAGGAACGTGGAGAGACAAGGCTGACGAATGCACACTATCAACGATTCATGACGTCGTACAATGAGTGAGATCCGATGATCCAGTGAAAGGACGATGGATAGTTCCGCAACTGGGTAGAGGGGTGATATGGTGTGAAGCGAGCAGCATAGCAATCGGTGTAGTCCTCAAAATAGGTGTGGCTTTTGAAGACGGGGCTTGGCAGTGAAAGAAGGACGATTTCCATCACATTAACGTTTCGGAGTTGGATGCGGTTGTAAAATGGGTCAACCTGGCGTTTAGATGAAGGTTACGAGAGATCGACATCAGGACTGATTCAGCTACGGTGGCGGGATGGATCAACTCGATGCTGACCGCAGAGAAAATAGTGGGGACTAGAGAAGAGAAGTAGCAGAGGACATTGTGAAACGGCGACTGGGGATCTTGAAGGAACTAATAGATGAGTTCAGCTTGAAGGTGAACAAAATAAGAATGCAGTCGCCGACATTTATATGCAGAAATGCATGTATCTGTATTTGTGTAAGGTTGCCTATTGATTTTTTTGTAGTTGGTAGACATATAGGAATGGTTAATTATATATCTGGCGAAAGACTTAGGGGATTAAAAAGTGTAAAGAGAAATAGGCATTTGGGAATGGATGCTAAGAGGAGAATGTATGAAGGGGCGATTGTGCCGACAGCACTGTATGGGGCAGAGACATGAATATAAGAGACGAAGAAAGTGTCTAGATGTGTTTAAGATGAAATTTCTGAGAAGTAGGCTAGCCCCTTCCATACGGTGCCGCCTACGTAGGCGTCATGAGGAGCAAGTGGATTCGCGACGCTGCCATATCGGCGTCTTGATTATATTTATTGTAGTCGCCCCTGTGTTTTTACATTCTCCCAAATGTGCCCTGAATCCCATTCTCTGTGGTTTTCAAAATTCGCGGGTGAAAGAGAGAACGATCGATATAAGCGGTGACTATATTTTATGATGCGAGTATTATTACGACACGTCGTACGGCTGGCATTGACTGCTGCCCGCGAGATTTAAGTCCCGTAGTGAAGTGGCTAGGGATTACAAGGTTGGATAGAGTGGGAAACAAGGAGGTGAGGAGATGGTTTGGACACATGGAAAGAATGAGTGAAACAAGACTATTAAAAGAAGTGTGGAAGGTAAATGGAGTGAACATGAGGGGACGACCGAGGATGAGATGGATGGGTGGGATAAAAGGTATGCCGAGCAAGAGGGGGATGCCTGTTGAGGAAGGAAGGGAGAAGGCAGAAGATAGGGGTGAGTGGAGAAAGGCTATGTATGGATAATACTGTAATGTATAGAAGGGAGTGAGTGGGGGATAAGAGGGTTAGGAAGTGGTTATGTGTGAATTATATTTTGACGCAGCCCGAAGGGATTTCTCCACGTCTTCAATGTTACTGCATGAGGGGATAGAAAGGAGGGAAAGTCGCCGATTAAATGAAGCGGCCTTGCTGTGGATGGGCTGTGTCTTGCTCCATTGTTTATGACTCAGGACATTGGGCGAGGTGCAGGAATGGCCCGTAATCCAGGAGGAGCCAAGATGAGAGGGAGGGAAGGGTGGTGAATGGAGGTGAAATGGGTGGGGATGAAATGGATGAGAGTGGAATCATGACATTTGACTTTGGTTACCTCCCTTGTAAGCGTGGGAGGCAGAGGTGAATGAAGTGAACATAAGGGGACGACCAAGGATGAGATGGATGGATGGGGTAAAAGGGGCAATGAGAAAGAGGGAAATGTCTGTTGAGGAAGGGAGAAGACGGAAGATAAGGGTGAGTGGAGAATGGTTGTGTATGGATGATGCTGTGGGTGGGGGATGGGGGTGAGGGAGTATGTGTGAATGATATTTTAATGCAGCCCGAAGTGATCCCTCCCTGTCTTCCTTTTTCTACATGAGGGGACGGAGAGGGGGGGGGGGGTCGCCGATTAAATGAAGCCGCTTTCCTTTGGATATGCTGTGTCTTGCTACATTGTTTCTGAACCAGGGCAGTAGGCGAGATCCAGGGATGACCTATCATCTAGGAGGAGCTGAGAAAAGAGGGAGGGGTGGTGGTGAATGGGAGTGGAGTATGTGGGGATGAAAAGGGTGGGAGTGGACTTATGCCTTTGACTTTGGCTATCTCCCTTGTAAGGGGGAAAAAGTCCTTGGTATAAGTACTATCATTATGATTGCACTGGTCGAAAAAAAAAATTCCCGAGGAAAATAATAGTTGTATTTTATATGTTTTTTTTTTTAATACAGAATCCAAAAATAATGTCCAATTTTTCCTATCACCCACATATTTTGTGTTCCACGGTATGTTACGTTACGTGTGTTACGTGGGATAAATTTCAATCAATCGATTGGCATCACTGAATTCGGCAACAGTGCGTGAGATTGTTATACGTTTGGCAGTACTGTGTTAGAAGTGTTGGTGTGAGGTTGTGTAGTGCGAATTTGTGTGGCAATAATTTTGTGATATTGTACAGTAGTGTACCCACCATTCACCTTCACAATGCCAAGAAACTGTATAGACCACCCAGACTTTTTTTTTTTTTTTTTTTTTTTTTTTGCGGTGTATTGACATTCAAGTCACAAAGACGGTGTTTAACATCATTGATTAAAAAGTGTTATGAACATTACTTTGGCTGCAAAGTGGGGGATAAAAGCTGGGCCCCTCATGTGTGTTGTGTAACCTGTGTCCGGCTTCTCACTGCATGTCCGAAAGGTTCACGCCATATGCCTTTTGCCATTTCTATGGTTTGGAGAAAAACAAAAGATCATGCTTCAGATTGCTTCTTCTGCACTACAAAAATAAAAGGTATAACGTCAACATCCAATCATATTGTAAAGTATCCTAATTTATCATCTGCTATGAGACCAGTACCTCACAGTCAAGACTTTCCTGTACCTCACCCTAAGTGATGATGAGTCAAGTGAGGAGGTTAAAGAAAAAGAAACAGAAGACGTGCACTTTCAGCCAATATGTTCCCCAAGAAAACCACATTTATTGAGTCAGGGAGATCTGAATTATTTTGCGTGGGATTCAATCTTGTAAAAAAAATTCTGAACTTACTTCTTGCTTCCAGGTTAAAGGGCTGGAATCTTCTCCAGAAAGAATTCAAAATTAGATTTTATTGTAAGCGACACTGTGATTTTGAACAGTTTTTTTCTCATTTGGGGATGGTGTGGTGTTTTGCAATGATGTATATTATGTTATGGAGGAACTTATCAATAAATATGACAGGAACGAGTGGCGTTTATTTATTGACTCTTCAAAAGTGAGCCTGAAAGCTGTTTTGCTCCACAATGAAATAACTTTCCTTGTTCCTCTGCCCCATGCAGCTAACATGAAGAAAACATATGAGAGTATGAAACATCTATGGCAAAAATAAATAAATAGATAATAATGATAATAATGATAATAATAATAATAATAATAATAATAATAATAATAATAATAATAATAATAATAATAATAATAATAATAATAATAATAATAATAATAATAATAATAATAATGATAATAATACATACATACATATACCAAGGCTTTTTCCCCCTTCCAAGGGAGGTAGCCACAAAGGGAAAGGCATAAAAACACTCCCACCCATTTCATCCCTAAATACACTCCACACCCCTCCCACCCTTCCTCTCATCTGAGCACCTCCTGGATGACGGGTCATCCCTGAACCCTGCCCACCGCCCTGGGTCAGAAGCAGTGTCGCAAGACACAGTACATCCACAGCAAGGCCGCTTCATTTAATCGGCGACCCCCCCTCTCCGTCCCCCTTTGCATATAATAATAATAATAATAATAATAATAATAATAATAATAATAATAATAATAATAATAATAATAATGATAGTAATAATAGTAATAATAATAATGAATTAATAATAATAATAATAATAATAATAATAAATGATAATAATAATAATAATAATAATAATAATAATAATAATAATAATAATAATAATAATAATAATAATAATAACAATAATAATAATAATGATATTACTACTACTACCACTACTACTACTACTAGTAATAATAATAATAATAATAATAATAATAATAATAATAATAATAATAATAATAATAATAATAATAATAATAATAATAATAATAATAATAATAATAATAATAATAATAATGATAATAATAATAATAATAATAATAATAATAATAATAATAATAATAATAATAATAATAATAATAATAATAATAATAATAACAATAATAATAATAATGAAATAAGAAAATTAGTATAAAGAACAGAAATAGAATATATGTGGTGACGTAAAGATTGTGGCACTTTTACTTGGAATACAACTGAGTTACACAGTTTTGTTGCTTTCTCTGTGAGTGGGGCAGTCGAGATAAGAAAATTCATCATAAAAAGAATATGTAACCGAAACGACATCTGACCCCAGGAGAGAAGAATGTTGATTCAGAGAAAGTTTATCGGCCTCTGCATACTAAACTAGGGTTGATGATTTTTTTTTCTTTTTTTTTTCTTTTTTAATATATGGATAGAACTGGCAAGAGATTCACATATTTGAAAAATAAGTTTCCTAGAGTAGGTGACGAAAAAAAATCAGAGAAGGTATTTTTGTTGGACCACATATCAGGGAGCTGTTGAGAGACAAGAATTTTTATGAAGATCAAAATGATCTTGAAAAAGCTGCATGGCTATCATTTAAGAAAGTTTGCGCAGAGTTTATGGGGAATCACAAAGCAAATTACTTCTGAAATCGTAAAAGAGCTACTGACATCTTATAAGGCCTTGGCATGCAATATGAGTCTAAAAATCCACTTCCTAGACTCTCACTTGGACTTTTTTCATGCAAATCTTGGCGCCGTCAGTAACGAGCATGGTGAGAGGTTTCACCAGGACATTCTGAACATGGAAACCCGGTATCAAGGGAAGTGGAGCTCTTCAGTGTTAGCTGATTACTGTTGGACACTAAAATGGAATCTCCCAGAAGCATAATACAATCGAAAATCATCCATTTCTACATTTTAAAGGTAAGTTTAATTGAAATACCAGCCATATTCATTAGTTATAAGTGTTTAAAAATTAATATGCTATCACAGAAAAACTATACCGAAGAGAAAATTTCAGAAAACATATTTGAAATCAACAGAACATATTGTATCAAGTTCACCTCCTTTTGCTTGTGGGACAGGAATTTTAATCAATTTTGTTGACCAGCGTAATTTCTATCATTATTATAAGCCGGAACATGACGACTGACCTTTTGGTCCATAACTAGGTCTGATGCGGGAAAAATGTAATGATGATAAATAAGTTAAAGAAAAATAAATAAGAATTATGATTATATAAATAATGATAACTAGAATAAATAAATGCATAGGTGTAGTTAAATAATAAACTAACAGATAAATAGTAAATAATGGTATATTGACATATAACTAATAATAAATAATAACCAAGCAAGTGATAATAATAAAAAATAATATAGAATAAATGGCAATCATTAGAGCATCTTGCTTAGGTTTTTATCTAAACGAATCTTAAAGCTTCGAACTGAACTACATTACACTGCCTCTGCAGGAAGTTTGTTCCATTTATTTACTACACGGTTGGTGAAATTGTTTCTACCCACTTCCAAATCAAATCTATCTCCTAACAGTTTAAGACCATTATTTCTTGTCGGATTCTCATTCAGTGTGTTTTATTATTGTTGTTGTTGTTGCTGTTACTGTTGCTGTTGTTGTTGTTGTTGTCGTTGTTAATGTTATTGTTATTAATATTATTATCATTATTATTATTATTATTATCATGCTTATTATTATCATTATTATTATCATTATTATTATTATTATTATTATTATTATTATTATTATTATTATTATTATTATTATTATTATTATTATTATTATTATTATTATTATTATTATTATTATTATTATTAGCATTATTATTATTAGCATTATCATCATTATTATCATATCATTAGCATTATTATCGTTATCATTATTATTATTACCATAATTATCATCATTATTAATGTTGTCATTCTTATTATTATAATCATTATCATTATCATTGTTATTATTACTATTATTGTTATTATTATTATTATAATTATTATTATTATAATTATTATATCATTATCATTATTATCATTATCATTATTATCATTATCATTATTATCATTATCATTATTATCATTATCATTATTATCATTATCATTATTATCATTATCATTATCATCATTATCATTATAATTATCATTATTATAATTATTATCATTATTATTACAATTCTTATTATCATTATCACCATCATTATTACTTATTATCATTATTATCATTATTATTATCATTATTATTATCATCATTATTATCATTATTATTATCATTATTATTATTATTATTATTATTATTATTATCAATATTATTATCATTATTATTATCATTATTATTATTATCATTATTATTATTATCATTATTATTATTATTATCATTATTATTATTATTATTATTATTATTATTATTATTATTATTATTATTATCATTATCATTATTATTATTATTATTATCATTATTATCATTATCATTATTATCATTATCATTATTATCATTATCATTATTATCATTATCATTATTATCATTATTATCATTATCATTATCATTATTATCATTATCATTATTATCATTATCATTATTATCATTATCATTATCATTATTATTATTATTATTATTATTATCATTATTATTATCATTAACATCATTATTATTATCATTATTATTATCATTATTATCATTATTATCATTATCATTATTATCATCATTATTATTATTATAATTATTATCATTATCATTATTATCATTGCCATATTATCATTATCATTATTATTATCATTATCATTATTATTATTATTATAATGATAATGATAATAATAATGATAATGATAATAATGATAATAATGATAATAATGATAATAATGATAATAATAATAATAATAATAATGATAATAATAATGATAATAATATTAATGATAATAATAATAATGTGGATAGGAGGTAAGGGAACACGGCTGAGGGAAATACTTTTATTCCTGACTAGTTTCGCCTGAGTGGCTTCTTCAGAGGAACATAGTTTGAAGTCAAGTTGGTCAATATATAAGACAAAAGAAGGAACGTGGCAAAGTGTCAGGTTGGTCCCCCACTCGACCTCATCAGTCGGTGTGGCGGATTGTCACAGCGGGTGGACCAAGTATCCTCCTGTTGTTCGCGTGGCTGAAACGTCCGACTGGATCAGGGGCGCTGTGTTTATTACTCATAAACTCATAAACACAGAGCCCCTGATCCAGACGGACGTTTCAGCCACGCGAACAACAGGAGGATACTTGGTCCACCCGCTGTGACAATCCGCCACACCGACTGATGAGGTCGAGTGGGGGACCAACCTGACACTTTGCCACGTTCCTTCTTTTGTCTTATATATTGACCAACTTGACTTCAAACTATGTTCCTCTGAAGAAGCCACTCAGGCGAAACTAGTCAGGAATAAAAGTATTTCCCTCAGCCCGTGTTCCCTTACCTCCTATCCACATTCGTCACAATGTATACACAATAATAATAATGATAATAATGATAATAATAATAATAATAATAATAATGATAATAATGATAATAATGATAATGATAATAATAATGATAATGATAATAATAATGATAATGATAATGATAATGATAATAATAATGATAATGATAATAATAATGATAATGATAATAATAATGATAATGATAATGATAATGATAATATTAATGATAATGATAATAATAATAATAATAATAATAATAATAATAATAATAATAATAATAGTAATAATAATAATAATAATAATAATAATAATAATAATGATAATAATGATAATAATAATAATACATCATACATACATATACCAAAGCTTTTTCCCCCTTACAAGGGAGGTAGCCAAAAAGGGAAAGGCATAAAAACACTCCCACCCATTCCATCCCTAAATACACTCCACACCCCTCCCACCCTTCCTCCCATCTGAGCACCTCC